>NC_056523.1:273895424-274067903 GCF_019175285.1 Sceloporus undulatus
TAATAATAATAATAATAATAATAATAATAATAATAATAATAATAATAATAATAATAATAAATTTATATCCCATCTCTCTATCAAAGATAATCGAGGTGGCTTACATATTATAACTTCATGCAGGATCCCAACATCCTCATTTTTCTCCTCCCTTAAAACAAGAATTAAATTGTTGAGCAACCTTTGGGTTTGGCTGGTCAATCAATTGCAAATCCACCTAACAGTTGCATTGTCTAGCCCACATTTTGCTAGTTTGTTTGCAAGAATATCATGGGGGACCTTGTCAAAGGCCTTACTGAGTTCAAGATGTGTTATATCCACAGCATTCCCTTCATCTACCAAGCTGATAATTTTATCAAAAAAAGAGTTAAGATTAGACTGATATAACTTGTTTTTGAGAAACTCATTTTGACTTTTTGTGATTGTGGCATTCCTTTCTAAGTGCTTACAGATTCTTTATTTAAAGATATGCTCTATAATCCTTCCTGGTAATGATGCCAGACTAAGCAGGTGGGAATTGTTTGGGTCCTCCCCTGCCCCCTTTTTGAAGATTGGGACAACATTTGCTCTCTTCCAGTCTGCTGGGACCTCTCTTGTCCTCCAGGAATTCTCAAAGATTATTGTCAGTGGTTCTGAGATTACGTCTTCCAGTTCTTTTAATACCCTTGATGAATCTTGATGAACTTGACTGAAGGTTGCATGCTCGGTGCCACAAAAATACAGGAGCACTATGGCAACATGGAGCTACATAAGTCAGTTAAAAACAAAAACAAGGCCTTTTGTGAAATTCCCATTAGTTTGCTGACTCCAAATCAATTTTCTAGGCAAGGTTTTTTTCAGAGTGGGTTTGCCATTGCCTTTTTCTTAGGCTTAGAGACTGTGATTTACCCAGGGGTTTCCATGACTGAGTAGGAATTTGAATCCTGGTGTTCCAGAGTCCTAGTCCAACACTCAAAACTACATCACACTGGTTCTATTCCCATAATTAGCGCTCTCTCTTTCTCTCTCTCTCTCTCTATATATATATAGAGAGAGAGGGGGGGGAGGGAGAGAGGGAGGGAGTTGTGTTTGTTGTTGAGTGCCTTCAAATCACTAGCAACCCTAAGGCAAGCCCATCACAGTGTGTGTGGGTCTAGTGAGCTTGCAATACAAAACATGATTTATCAGTCTTACTCAACCAACCACTAGGTGGCACTCATTGCAGTCTTATGAATTTTGACTATGGAAACAAATCCCGGCAATTAAGTACATTTTTAGCCAACTGATTGTGTCGAAAGTAGGGCTGGAAAGACTATTGTTAGTTTTTGTTCTGTAGCAAAAATGGAGGGGGAGAGTTTCCAATAATCAGGAAGCTGTGATGAAAAAAAGAAAATAGCTGTCAGATTACTTGCCATTTCGGGGACTATTTTTGCAACAATATATGTAATTTTTTTCTTCACAAACCAAAACCAAAACCTCCTGTATGTACAGAAGACACCATTTTTTGTTTCCAGAAATCACTTTCTCCACAAAAATTGTTGGGTGAGGGGTGGGGGGAGTTGTGCAAAAAACTCAAAAAACATGGGCACGTCTCCACAAAAGCTGTTGAAAACTGGAAATTTTCATTTTCTCATGCAGAAGAGAAAAAACCTACAGAAATTATTGTCCTACATGGAAGGACAATGTATGTGATAATTTATTTCAATAGTCTGAAGTGCCTACAAGAGAGGGTTGCCAGGTGTGCCTGATTATAAGGGATGTCCTGTATTTGAGGGGTAGAAATCTTGTCTCTTACAGGGCTGTCAGATAGCCCTTATTATGAGGGATATCCCCTATTTAATGGCTGGAAAACTTTTCCTTCCATATAGGCTTAGAACATTATCACACAAACCCTGTTCTTGTCACACTCGTGTTAATTAACAAAAATGCAAGCATACCGGTTAGAGAGCAGCTATTCTTGTACATCTTTGCCATCATGGGACTTGGGCTGCTGCCACCATCCCACTGTCTTCCAGGCTCCCCTTAACCCTGCCTTCTTGCCCTATGCCCTATCCAAGGTGCCTTTCATTTACATTATTTTTTAAACACAATTATGTAGTGGTAATGCTATTTTAAGTTTTTTTAAAACAAATCAGAATCATTGCACTAGTTGTTCTTTTTGTCCTCTGATAGCAGTATACAAAAATAGTCATGAGTTTGTTCTGCCTAATGACCAACTAGGAGAAATGTCCCCAGTTGGAATGTTTTGCTTTTTTGTGACATTATAGAGACAGTTCCTGACTATTCAAACTTTGCAAAAACTAGTTCATGTGGCAATCATATCTTAAACTTGTTTATGCACAAGTACCACTGATATCAGATACCTGCATCTAGAACAACAAAGTGAATTCCCCAAATATAGCCTTGTAAATAAAGAGGGTGAATATGACAACATCATATTTTTCAGTTGTTTGGAATGAAAGAAGAGCTATTTATTTCCCCTCTGCTTGATCTGCTTGAACAATGTGGCATCATCATATAGAATAGATTATTTACTAACGTGAATACTAAAATGTAAACATAAAATGTAAAAAAAAAACCTGAAAATTTAAACTGATGAATTATTCCAGTTATATGCATGTCAACATAGTTTTGTGATCCTGCTAGCAAGTTTTAGGCGAGAAGAGAGGTTAATAATTTTTGCCATATGACATCTACAATTTCAATGGACATTTTACCCTTGGCAAGTTAGATGCACTGGGAAGTGAAGAGACAGTCTTGAATATTTGTCTTCATGTCATGGTACTAAAATGTGGAAAATTAATTGTTCCAAGCTGGATAAAATGCTTGGTGAGCTGCAATACAGAGATAAGCTTTTGTGATACTGCATATATACCCCACGAATATACTATCTGTTTCTTGAAAAATGAAGGTGCCCCATTATGGATCAATAGAGCTTTCGAGATTTTTTGCATGGCAAAAGTCAGTGTAAATCATTTTGATTATACAAGGGATTTGTAATGGGGATCAAGTGGAGAAGAGGCATTAGAAAGAAGCAGATGGTTTTGCACTAGCGTTTTCCCCCCATTGCAAGTGAATCATGAAGGGATAAACAGTTATACTTTACTGTGTTTTCTCTTTCCCTTCCCCTTTATTTTCTCTGTGACTCTTAAAATGAAAAGAAAATTGCTGAAGACCTTCAGCTAATATTGAAAATATAAAATTCAGACAAATGCATAACAGAGATAGAAAGTAAGAAAACAGAAAAAGAGGTTAAGAAAGAGGAGAGAAACAAGGGAAAGGGATAGGTATGTGAGAGAAGGTATAGATTAAGTAAGAAGGCATGTAAAAATAGGAAAGAAGGGAACAAGAAGGGAAGTTTGGAGGGGAAGAGATAAGAGAGAAGGAGAGGCGAAAGGAGTAAGTTGAAGGAACTAATGGATGAAAAGAGGGAGTAATAAATGAATGTGAAAGTGAGAACTGGTGAGAAGAAGGCTTGAAGGTATGTGGAACGGATAAGAAGAGATTTGTGGAAGGAATGAAAAAAGTGTGAAGATGTGTGGAATGGATACGTAATGATGAGACAATTAAGAGATAAAAGATGGAAATGTAATATATAACACAAGGTTTATAGGGGAATGGATTGATCATTAATGAGGATGAAAGGATGATGTTGGTGTAGGTATCTCCGTAGAATATTTGATGCAATTGTGAGTGATAGGATGTTAAAGTCTTTGGAGTGTTTTTAATATTAAATATGTTTGTATATTGTTGAAATGAAAAACAAAAATATATTTTTAAAAAGATAATATTTAAAATATAAATGAGAAGAAGAAAAAAGGAAAAAGGAATAAAAGTGTAGGATGTGGTAGTGGGGATTGATATAGAACATTCCTATTGTTAATACAGCCAAGTTCAAATGATGGTAGTCTCAGATCTAAAGTTCAGTACTAAAAGCAGAAACCGTTTCCCCTCTTGTCTTTTCAAGCCTAGTACTTTTTGTCATGATGACCCAGGACTGCAGAGACAATAATCGGAAAAGTGAACCAGACGTGGCAGCCTGAAGGAACACCCATAAATCAAGCTGAGGAAAGTGAGGGACTGGATAGTCACTATAACACATTACTCCAATATACTGCATTGATCTATAAATTCTGATTAAGTACTACAGTACACTGCTTAATTGAAAAACTCTACTTAATCAAGATGCCTCCCAGGGAACCAATTTCTACCTAATGATACTTGATAGCAAGGACAGCTGCTTAATTGGGATGGTAATTTCACATAATTGGAACACCTTCAGGTAACTTCATACTGCTTAGGTCTGCAGGCATGTCTCTGATTCACACTGCGACTTATCTGCTCTTCAAACAGGAGATAGATCCCTGCTTCATTTCGTACACTTATCTACATTGAACTTCCAAGACAGTCTACTCACTTTGATTCTCATAGCTGCTAGACACCTTGAAAGCCTGTTTCAGCAAGTGTATAACAATGGATATCTTGGGTTTAGTGCGTCACCCTGGAACCAGGCAACAATGCTTTTCCTTTGAAATCTCCACTCACTATTGTTTTGCCCACCTTTAATCTCTTTTTTTCCGTGTTGGGTATTTAACACTACATCCAGGGACAAGGAAGTGCTTTCGGGGGGGGGGGGGGGATCAACATAGATTGTTGAAAAAATACTGTTGTGTTGAACAACTCTTCTGCACATTATGCACACTGCCTAGTAGGTGCTTATGATTTTAGTTACAGAGTAAAACAGTGAATTTTCCAAGCTCCCCCTCCACTCCTGATGCTTTGAAACAAACAGTGGCCACAGTAGGCAAAACCTTGAAAAATGTACAGTATTTGATAAAAAACATCTGGTAAAAAATTTTGGTAAAAAATCTGAAACTGAAGAAATGGGCAGTATGCCATACAACTAATGTACCCATTCTTTAAGAAATTCCTGGTTTTTGAATATCATTGTTATACTATACATTTTTTGCATAAGGTACAACACATTTGCATCTCATACTTTAAAAAACCCTTATTTTGTAAACAAAATTCTTTTCAATTTTAGTTACTTATAATACATTGATGGTGAATCAAAGTGTTCTTTGGATACCTCCTCTCTCTGGCCAGCATTGGGGAGGATCATCATCGCAACTGTTGACGGCATCACAACCATCCCACCCAGATTAAACCTTGGTTATGACGCTTGCATTTTGCTTTAGTTTGCTTGCTCTCCTCACATCCATTCCTCCTCAGAGTTCCAAACTTTTCTCCTAATAAACATACCATGAACAAATATACCAAAAAATACAACCAAATAAAGCTGCAAAGTAAAGCTGCTTTATGCCTGAGTAAAGATAGATCTCTGGTCATTTTCTTCTAACTCCTAGCAAATCACAAGCTTGAACAGGGAGAACAGAACCATTTACTATTTTATCTAGTTTTTAAATTTTATTCCCTGCTCTTCAACTGGGTTATTGGGGCAGTTGATAATACTTTAACCTGCACTGTATTATAAATTAAACTTCAAGCAATGGTGGTAAAAGAAGGCAAAATTGCACAAGGACCCATGTTGATGTGATGATATTCCTATCCTGAAGTCCTGACAGTTTTAAAAATGAGAGGAAAAGTACGCAAGCTGCATTGGGAATGAGGGGACAGAGATATTCCAGACTTGATTTCAGTCAGAATTGATCCCATTTTGCTGGCTATTTGCCTTGAGTTGGGAGAAGCTCCTCCTGGCACCAACAGAAGACTACTGTTGTAAATAGAAGGGATGTATGTGGAAGGTGACGGCAGGCATTCTCACCAGAAATGTGGCAGCTTAGGCTCTCTTTTGTCTGCTTCTTTTTAAAATGTCACCTGTCATGACTGAGGACTTGAATAACACCTTGTCTAGGTTTGGCAACTAATTTTCTCTTTCAGGCCACAAAATTCTGGAAATATATGCATGAATAACAGTGTCTAAAATTTTCAGTTCTGCTCAGAAAACATTGTTAGAGATATGGGTCATTGAAATTCAGAGCAGAGAATGGAAAAGACAGATTCTGTGTTTTAATTATAAAAAAAGTTTGAATAGCAAGTGAACTTATCCAGTTTGCATATATGATTCCAAGTGCAAAATTTGGTTTTATATGACAGCTATAGAATACACAGCTCTCCTACTGGATAAATCTTCCTCTTATTTCACTTCCAGCACAACCCATTAGTATAGCATCCTTTAAAAATAGATCTCCTAGTTATCAATAGACTGTAATATAGGCCAATTAAAATGTCATTTTTAATCATGTTTCTACCATGTGGCTGCTAGATTAGCTTGTACACGGTGCTTGTGTTTGCAAAAAGTTGCTCCAGGAAAATGGCTTGCTGTAAAGGGAGATCCTGGAAAACCTTTTATTCGTCAAACTACATTTTGCTGATAGCACACAGCAGTGACAATTTGTAAGGTCTAGTAAAACAAGGATAAAAAAAACCCAGCTACTGTAGCATAGTATCAAAGACTCTAAAAGATTCCAGTCTTATACAGAAGTGGCTCCCAGCCTTTGGTCCTTGATTTTTTTTTGATTTTCAGATCTTACAAGCCTCAGCTAACTTGGCCAACAGTCAGGAATTATTGGAGCTGCAGTCCTAAAACATCTGGAGGCCCAAAGGTTGAGAATCACTGCAGGAGCAGGTTAGCTAAGAGTAACATTTACAGCAGTCAGTGGAACTTATATCTAAGTAGATCCAGACAAAAGTGCACTAGGAGTTCAGACTGTGCATCAGCCATGAATTCATTAAGTCATCTTACAATACACTCTATCTCTCAACGTCAGTCCATCTGCAACCCGAGAATAATACTGATGTAACTTCAAAGAGTTGTTATTAGGATTACTGAGATTTTACATGTTTAAAACTCTGAAGTGTTTTATATGTACTAAGTTTTAAAGCTGTATGTTCATATAGGAATATTAACAACTATACTGTATGACTGGGAAGAGGAAAAATAAAGAAATAAAATTAATTCTATGCAAGCTGACACACAGGTTTCCTCTTAACTCTGATAATGTTTTATTTGTGTAAATACCCTGTAGTTTTGATATACAGGCCAGATTTTTCTTTTTTCTTTTTTTTGGAAAAAAACAACAACCCCTAATATAATTTATACATGTAATGCAAATTTAGTTTTAGGTTTTTAGTTTGCTTTTCAAAACAAAACAAATGCCACATAATAAAACATTTTCTAACTATCATACAAAATAGCACTTTGGTTGTTTTCTCCCCCCTCCCAGCTGGTAAAAAGTAGTGATAAAACTCTGTATGTTTTAAGTGATTTGAGGTATTGTTTACAAATGTTGCATACAAAGACCCATTTCCCTCTTCCCCAAATGCAAAAATTCCAAAGTACACTCTGACAGCTAATGCTCTGCGAACACTTTATTACACAAATTACATTCAGCTTCTGAAAATAGTGTTCTAACAGTTTAACCATCTAAAAATAAGACATCCTGGGAGCACACAAGTGTGGAGGAAGAAGAAGAAGAAGAAGAAAAACATTTTAAATAAGAGGCTTTTATAATCTTTCCCCTCAAAGCAACAGAATGCCAGTGATTCCTTTTCTTAAAAAATAGGGGATTCTAGCAGCTTTGTTTTATTGTGGCACTGTATTTTTTCTGTTTTGTGATATGTTAAGGGCATAGAAAGTGAAAAGGCACAAAAGAAAAACTGGAAACTGAAAAATATTTTCTTTAAGCAGAGACTGGGACTTATTTACAAATATAGAGAAGGTCCCCAATGAAGAAATACTACTACTTTAAAATCATTACTGAAATTAAAATGGGATTGTTCTGCTTTATTAAAAGATTCACATAGGACAATGGCACTGATATGAAATGCTCACACCCAAAAATCAAAATGGAGCAAAAGAAAAAAAAATGTGTACAGCCTCACAAAGGACTAGTACAGTTTACAATTAAATACACAAAATTTTGAAACGTGCTAAATCTGGCAATTATTGTAGAATCATACAATGTAGAAATCAAAGGCCAGTTTCAGGAAGAAGATGGGGGTAACACTGGAGGCTGAGGAATAGAATCTTCTTCTTCTGAATCAGTAGCATCATCCTCATCTTTTTCTTGATCACTTCCTTCTGTACTAAGTCGGTCAAATCCTTTTCGGCTGTAGCCTGCGCGACTTGCGAAGAAATTCCCCAGGTTCAGGCCTCCACCGCCCTTTCCTATAAAAAGAAATATATTTTAAGAAGGGATTTGTGTGGTCATCTTCCCCACATGCTTGTTATTACATATGGCCATCTCGATTTTTGGTTTCATTGGTTTGGTTTTAGCTCTGTTAGTTTCACAGCTCCTTCTTGGGAAGCCTGTTGGGTAAAGTAACTCCATAAAAGAAGCATTGAATAGTCTTTTTGTCACCTAGCTGAATGCAATCTATACCCCTTTTTCATTTCTTTTCTGGCAAGTGAGAAATGAGATAGTCACAATATAGGTTTTATACTCAAAAGCTCTATCCCCTTTCTTCCTCACGTCAAAGCTTTTTCTTGAAGTTGGCCCAGGGATTATTCAGAATTTAAGGCTGGGAGAAATAATTGCAGCCATTATTTTTCTTCTGCTTCTTCTTGATAGAAAGGAAAGGTCTGAGGAAAGGAGATCAATTTCTTAGTATTGTTCTCAGACCGTAGGAATGCTCCTGTGTTCCTCATCAAACTCTACCGAATCATCAGCTCCCAAAGGCTTTGCTCGGTAGATAACAGGGGTGACTCATCAGCATTACTACAGTCTTCTCATCAAGAATAACTGCCGGATTCATTAGCAGCAGAGAGACAATATGTACTGGGAGCAGGCAGGCATTTAATGCCTAATGGAGAAAGTCAAAGCAAAGTGCACTTGCTACACAAATTAGGAGCCAAGAATATTTCCCCCACAGGTCCATACATTTCCAAGCATTGAATAGGCTGGTGTTTATCTGTACAGAAATAAACTTTGGCTTTCAGATGGACAACACTATGCTTTGCCCTTTACTTACCTCTAAATCTGCCCAGGATTCTCCCTGAACTTGAATCAACTTTATGCTCAGCATCAGCTATAAGAATGAGACATATTTCTAAATCAGGTGAAAGAACCCTGAAGTGGGATTATATTAATGAAAGACAAACCGGAAAATACAGAAGGTTGTGAGCAAATCATGCTGTGTGGAAAACAAACAGAAATTGTAGCGCGTCATTATTAGGTGGGTGATGGTTTCAGTGTTTCTAGCTGGAAAATTAAAACCATTGCAAATGACTATGACCCATGGGTCTGCGCAGGCAATCTTAGTCTGTCTTTCTTTCTTTCTTTCTTTGAGTGGGGATCTGGGGGAGTGTTCTGATCATTGTTGCTTTCCCTGTAAACTGAATGCATTTGGAGACAGAGTAGGAATTTCTACTCTCATCTTCATGTGCTGATTCAACACAATTTCTCAGTATGTGACTGCTCTGTCTCTGATCCTTTGGGGTATATCATCACTTCTCACACTAAATGCTAACAGACACTGAACTTGAGATATGTCCCTGGAAATGTCCAGGACCAACTGAGATAAGGGGGGGGGGGAAAAGATACACAAACTTATTTCCTTTTAATTGCTTTTATAATCTTCAACCCCAAATTAAATTAAAAATTTGTGGAAACAGAGACTGTGAGGGGGCAATTTCTTAATTCTACAAGTGGAGGAAAGATTCTGCAGTTTCTTTTTATCTCCATAAAATAAATAACTGTTTTAAAAACAGCCAAGCTGCTTTTTCAAAATGCTAATTTAGGTATTTCCTAAAGTATTCCCTAAGCTAAAGTGTTTCAGAAGACTTCTTTTTGAAGAACATTTCTAGGTTTTTTTTTCTTACTCCCTTGAACAGGGTAGAAATAATGTGCCCCCAATCCACATCTGAAGCTCACAAAGACCTCCACATCCCCAGTTTTGCGGGGGGGGGGATATAATTTTTCCTCTAAATCCTTGTTAGTGGCCTCAAGATGTTTTGGGATCAATAAGGGCATTAAAGATGCATGTCACTTCATGTTTTGGAAAAAGGATTTATTTGTAGCCTAAAACAATTTGGGTAAGGTGAGGAATGACAAAATTACTCCTCCCAACAGAAGATAGATACATTCTGTTAAAAAAGCAGGCATAGTCCAGGGGGATTTTGGCTGCCTAAGATCCAGTGAGGGTCATGTGTGACTCTTGGATATCAGGGCCTTTTTCAATCTCTGTCCTAAGGTCGTTTTGCTAATTTCCCCCCACTTTTTTTCTACCATTTTTAGGAGTCTCTCACACAATACTCCAGAATTCCCCTAGTGATGGAGCACAGCAAAGTACAGAGAAAGATTTCCAAGCTGCCATCACAGTTCCTGTTGCCACTTATGTTCATGGCACTATGGAGATAAAAAGAAACTGTGCAGAATCTCTCCTCCACTTGTAGAATTAAGATCAAATTGCCCCCTCACAATCTCTGTATCCACACATATCCACAAACCATTTTAAAGTAATTTGTGAATGGCTACATTTATTTATTTATTTATTTATTTAAATATTGAATGAATATCCCACTTGTGAACTTAAGGCTGAAAACTAGGGCTAGGCTAAATCATCATGGATAAATATTTTTAAGTATATAAAATAGAGAGGTTTCAAAGATTCCCCTAAGCACACCTGCTGCCACTGTACCATTTTGCAGTATTTTTATTTAGTCTGCCTTAGAAACTTTTTAGCTTTTACTGTATTACTTTATTCTTCTTGATGGTTATATTATTCAGGCAGAGGTGGTTTAGCTTGGACTGAAGCCAAATGAGAATAAGGGCACTCCTGACCCTTATCCAAATGCCCTTCAAGAGGGTTCAGAAGGTTTCTAAACCTTCGAGAGGTTTTTGAACCTCCAAGATGAACAGGTTTCTGAATGGATAATGGTTTGTATATGTAGTCTCCTCTTCCCACTCTCAGTTTATACATTAAAAGTAAACTCATGTATATGAGCATCTTCCCCCCCCTCTCTTTTTTTAAAAAAAAGCAATTTAGGAGTAACTTCAGACAAGGAACATCAGATTGGAAGCCCTCCCCTCCCTCTATACCTTCAATTCTGTTCTAAATCACTCCTTCATTTTGGATATTGAAGAGGAAAGCCATAGGAAGGGGATTTGGAGTGGACAAATAAGAGTTAAGCATCACCCCTTCTCTACTCAAAATTCCACAAAAACTATTTCCTGGCTTTCATTACATGCAGAATTGTATAATGTGCAGTTCTTTTAGCTTGGAAAAGTCTGAAGTTATTGCATATCTATTTTTACTGGACTAGATAAGATATACATTTCAACTTTTTTTGTACACACAAAACAAAGCAGCAGTCTATACATTTGGTATGTATGCTAACTAGTGCCAAACCTGAACTACTTGTACTTCCAAACTCTATTGATTTAGTTATGGCTATACATCCTGATTTTCTTATACAAATGTAACATGAGTTGGCTTAATCAACAAGTACAATTAAACACTACAGAAGTTGTCATATACTAAAACTTCTACATCATATAGAAGTTTCTACAGTCTAGAAGTCTGAAAACAGAAAATGTAGAGTTGTCAGTGTTAGGACAGAGAATGAATGCTACATTAGAAGGCACAGATGGATTCCAAAGAATAAGATGGAGACAACCAACAGGGAGAGAACTTATTCAGCACTTGAACAGGACAGCAAGACCACCACATAATTAGCTGTGCTTTCTTCAACTATCCATTTTGAACAATCTATTTTTTGTGAACTCACAGAATAACCCCCTGCTACCGCTAAAGCACTACGAGAATTTTTAATCTTAGCTGTAAAGTGAAAATAACATGTTCTGAACTGAGAAGGCCAAAGGTATGCTCAAAGTGTACATCTTTGAAGTTACTTACGTCTGCTCAAATTTGACTGCTGTACAGCAGTGGAAAACAAGCACTGCACATATTTTTACTATGATATTTACATAAAGGATTTGGATATCAAAAGGTTTGTTGTTACCATATGAAGAGTTAGTTAATTACCTCCATATAATCTTGTCTTTCTCCACCAAATAAATACTGCAATTGCCAAGAGGACTACAATTGGAATAATGAGTAGTGTTGTAATAAGAACAACAGAAACCTCTGTGTTGGCTTGCTGGACCACATGATGCTTTTCCTCTTTCTTTAACAATTCCTTTGATGTGGGCTTGCTTGTCAATCTGGCTTCTATAACAGCCTCTGTTTCTTTAGGAAGAGAAGAGATAGAACACTGATTAACTTTATAAAGACATGCAGATGAATTTTCTGTCAGTTTACTAAGGGCCAGAACAGACCAGCAGCTTCAGCCAGCTTCAAGCCAGCTTCGGGATGTGGCATTTACACACACCCAAACCCCAAGTTGCCCAGACGTCGCACCGGTGATTACATGCCAGGCAGTTTTGGGGTGATTTGGGCGTGTGGTATTTAGATGCCACATGCTCCCAAGCCGGCTAAAAGCCGGCTTTCAATCCGCCCCAACTAGGAGCTCCTATTTGGGCTGGATTCTGGCCAGATTGGGGCTGCGGCATGTTACAAACAATAAGTTACAAACAATAATTAGCAGCAAACAAGATGCCCTTGCTGTGAATTTTGCTACCATATAAAGGAAAACCTTGCCAAGAACAAGTGTCACAACTTTTTAGTAAGAAAGACAAAAGGGTCCACAGTGCAATAAACTGTATTTTCCCCCTTCTCATGTGCATTGCACTATATATATCAGGCTATTGTGATAACTGTTTTTGCTAGGGTACTCCCCTGACAAGAAATTGGGGGAAAAAATTACTGCTTTGCCCTACAGTTACCAGAATCTCCTAATTGGGATGGATAGTGGCCAAGCAGATTGGGGCATAGACCTTTGGACTATGGCCTGTCACAGACTGCCAAAATAAAGCTGCTTCGGGTCTCTTTGGAGGTATGCTATTTAAATGATGCATGCACCCTAAGAATCCGGAAGCTGCACCAAAGCTGCACTCCAGTGCTTAGGACTGGAGTGTGGCTTTGGTGCGACCTCCAGACTCTTAGGACCCATGCATCACTTAAATAGCATACCTCCAAAGAGACCCGAAGCAGCTTTATTTTGGCAGTCTGTAACAGGCCTATGACTCTGGAGACCATGGTAGAAATTCCTGCTCAGTCACAGAAACACATTGGATGACCTTGGGCAAATCACAGACTCTCAACCTCGGAAGATGACAAGGAGAAACCCCCTCTGAACAAATCTTGCCCAAAAAATCCCATGATTGGGTCTCCTTAGGGTCACCATAAAGCAGAAATTACTTGAAAGCATACAACAACAACAACAACAACAACAACAACATCTTGTCTAAGCTCTGCACTTGACACAAAATGAATATTGGAGACTACCTGGTACCTGTTGAACTGAATAGACTTAAAAGCAGCTTTTGCTCATGTAAATTCCTTTTTGGATGGTACACAGACAGCTATTTTACTGTCCTTGTGCTCTATTAAAAAAATCTTCCACCACAACGCAGCATCAATCCCAAGAAGGGCTGCTGCTGTTCATTCTTACTAGAGAGAAGGGGGTGGTTTAGACCACAAATATCAAGTTGCTCTGATCTCCAGTGGGTACACTCCATTTGAGAATGAAACATCCCTTCCCCCAACTGAGACCAGGTTCATTATGAACTGCCTTTTCCTCCCTTTCCCATCTCCTGGGCCTTGACAGATGCCTGATGGTGGGAAGATGTGCACATGGAGCAACATGCATATGTAAGACCTCAGCCACTGAGCTCTGCAAAGTTGTGTCTTTAGGGGGATGTAAGCCCATCCTGCATGCTGAATCCTTATTCCCCGATCTCGCTTTCAGCTCATCAGGATAACATCTGTTTTGTTTGGATTAAGCTTCAGCTTGATTGCCCTCATCCAGTCCATTATTATTGACAAACAGTGGTTTAGAACTGAAACAACCTTCTCAAATTTAGGTGAAAAGGAGAAATAGAGTTGGGTGTCACATTGATAGCACTGCATCTTTGAACTTAGGACAACTTCTCCTAGTGTTTAACAGTTTAAAAGCATTGCATGGAGTATTGGAATATTGGAGATTAACTGGTACTTGTTGAACTGAATAGACTATGTGAATTGTTATCTCAAAATAGGCAACCTTTAGGTCAAACCACATTTTCAAAGTAGAATAATAAAAAGCCAGTTTTGCCATTGGAAGCTTTCTCACTGTGATGTAAGAGCTGATTTCTCAAAGGTTGAAGATGCAATCAAGCAAGGTGTTAACAAAAGTAGCAGAGAGCCCTGGTGGTGCAGTGGTTGAATGCCTGTACTGCAGCCACTCACTCAAAACCATAAGGTTGTGAGTTCAATACCAGTGAAAAGGCTCAAGCTTGACTCAGGCTTGCATCCTTTCAAGGTCACTAAAATGAGTACCGAGCCGTAAACCGCTTAGATACTGTTAGTTCAGTATGGAGTGGTATATAAATGAAGCTGTTTGTTTGTTTGTTTTGATGCAGCAATTGGTTTTAGAGAATGAGACTGTGATGGGACTGAAGACTGAGAGAGTAATGATTCAATGACGATCTCGTATGGGAACCAGTCTCATGTGTCTGCCTAGTAGATTGCTTATATGAAACAAGGTATAAAGCTCTGGATGTTGATTTCATTATAGATGAATATTCATCATCTTTAATAAATGTTTTTGCTTTTTGTGTTCACAGATATATCCTGATATGAAGACTTACTGTTAAAACAGATGACCCTTTAAAGTCTGCTTATGGTGTCTTGGAAGTGCGGCATTTATATGATGCATGCTCTGAAGCTGTCTAGAAGCCAGATGGCCGCTCAGACATGGGCAGCTTCAAGGCACTTATACACTGCATGCTGCTGGAGTGGCTTGAAGCCACCATGGGGCTAAGGTGGAGTGGCAAAAGCTAGCTTTTTGCCGAAAAGGAGCAGCTCTTTGCCTCTCTGTACAGCAGTGCGAAACAAGCACTGCACATATTTTTACTATGATATTTACATAAAGGATTTAGATATCAAGGCCGATTGGTTGCTGCAGGCCCAATTCATCTTTGGAAGGGACAGCTCAAGCTGCCCCTTAAAGGTCGTCTGTTTCGGCCCTTAGTCCTTTAGCAGGAAGAAAGATCCAACAATCGATAGGGAGTTGTAGAAGAGTGCTAATGCCAGGGGGTGTTCATTTTTTGTTTTGTTTTTTGTAGCACTGAAGGCTGAAAATCGAGTGAAGACAAACTCAAAGATGTGATCAAATCCAAGGGATGCTTCCTTCTATCCTATATGCCTCGAAAGCAAGGCAAACAGAAGTGATGTTATGGCCAAGTGACCTTATGATCTTGAGCAAATGTTCACAAACACCCTAAAAAGTGGCCAACTTTTAGTAGCCAAGGCTGTGACCTTGCTGCATACTTCCAATGGAAAACTTTTATTCTAAATGCTATATTCTGACAGGCTTGGGGGCGGAGGGGAAATGCTCTACAGTTATGACAACTGTCAACTGTTTAATTTTTACTAAAGCAAAAGAGACAATTTGAATGGCAGTTAATTTGAGGAATCTTACTCCTACAGCTAACACATTTTTTTGTAAAATCCCTTCAGCCCATAGAACCTGATAGGAAAATAAAAGAATACAGAGAGGCATAGTCAAACAATGTAAATGGAGAAACTGAAGCAATCCACAAAGAATGTTCAAAAGAGCATGAAAGTGATGGGAAGATCGCTCAGACTCACATTCTTGTGATTATATTTCCAACAAAGACGTTGTAGTAGAAGAAACAGAAATGGGGGGATTTAGCAGGACCCACATTAAAAATATATATGGTACTGTTACAAAGACAAAATCTTCCCAGACTTCATTTCCCCCCTTCCCCCAGTCCATTGAACAATCTTCTAAATAAGTAATGGATATGGTCTGGCTCTACTTTCATTGCCAACAAGAAATGAATCACAACTTAGTGCTTTGGATTTAAGGATATTAATATATGTCATAGTGTCCAGTTGTGTTAATTTGTTCACAGAAATGACAATTATTTTGAGACAATTATTTGTGAACAGAATAATTGAAGTCACTACAAAACTACAGAGGAGGATCACCTAACTAAGAATTGTACAACTCATCCCCTTCACCAGTAAAAATATCACTGAGGAAAAACTAACCTTTTATTTCCTGAACCTCAATCCCAGCCTTTTTAACAGACCGATGTTCCATCTCTGCAACACAAAAATGACTTTAAGGTCACTGTGAGTTGTGTGAAGCATTAAAGACTACCCTTTGAGACAAACAATTGGCTTTGCAAATCACATACAGTAACAATACAGAAAATTAGCAGTGTGGGTCTTAATTGGGAATACACTGCAGATAGTATATCTCAGTTTCTTATGAATTACTTTGACAACTACTTACTTTTTGCAGTAATGAGCTGGACTGGAGTTACCTTTTTGGTCTCTATAATCATGACCATGAAACAGGAATAGGTAGTTGGTCTGTTACTCATCACTGGGGGCCTATGCTAATTCCAACTGAGCAATAGAACCGTGAGGAGAAAAGAAGAAGTCACACTGCAGCAAGGAAGGATTGTTTTGTAAAGTATTTTGCATTTTTCAGAATTTCCAAGATGCAATATTTGAATTAGCCATTTGGGAGAGCTAGAGAGCATTATCTTTTATTTTCCAGTGGCATAATAGTAACAGTAGCAATTATTTGTTCACTACCAGTAATTCAGAATAACCTTTGGACTGAGTAACAATAAGAACATGTTGAACGATCAAAATAACGGGGGGGAAAACACAATCTAGTTAAATTTAAAAACTATGATTTCAAAGATTTCCAGGCCAGGATGCAAGATAGTCAGGTCAAGATTAAACATGGCATGTGTCAAAACAGATTAGTTAAAATAACACAAGAAAATCTCTCTAGAGAGAAGCCCAACATAATACACTACACACACATTCACTTCGCTTCACCACAGTATTCTGTTTAAATGAAACCTGTATTTTGTGATCAAGATATGTTATCAATAGTATGAATAAGAGAACATATTCCTAATTTGCACAATATATTCTTAGTTAAATATTTGTTATGAGATGGTTTATCAGATAATTTGGAAGAAATGGGGTCAACTAGGAGCAATGGGAAACTGAAGCAGTTCTTCATAAGAACAGATACTGTTCACCAAAGCTTACGCTTGGAGTCCTCCTGTTTTCAAAGGCTTTGATTCTCACTGCTCTTAATTTACAATCTGGTTACTATCTGATACTTGAAAGAATGTACAAGAAAGTCCAGAAGTTATAGAATCATCAATCTTTCTGAAAAGCTGAAGATAATATAATGCTGTATTTCATGATGATGTATTACTGTCATACATTTTTATCTTTCCTAATGTAACAATAGATTACTGTATACTGTTAATTGTACAAGAATTTTTCCTTCTCGCCCCCCCCCCCCAAAAAAAAAACCGACTGAAGTGCTTGAGATCAGACATACTTTCCCACTAAAGATGCCAAATATTCAATTATTTTGTCTTTGAATATAAGGAAAAATAATTTATACTATTTCCTGCTTGTTGCAGGAAAAATCAGATATGTTTATGCAGTTCTCAGTCACTATTTGCACATTCTGAACTCTTTTACAAAATTATTCTGCACAGAAATAGATGCATGTTTGTTTGTTTTTTGGTGCAAAAAGAGTGCAAACCCCCACATTATTTCACGAGGGCTACTGGGGTGTTTAAATAGCTGACTTTTGTGCAGAAAATAGCAATTTTGCAGATTAAAAAACTTCCATGTAGCTATTTGAAACCAGTGTTTTTTGCTCAAAAATATTATTTTGTGTGATGGATTTTTCTGGCAGAAGCACTTTCCAGATAATTACATTGTTATGCAAACCCCAGAAACCTTGAATAAAAAACCTACATGACTGTCTTCAAACATTGTTTTCTATAGAGAAAATGGTGTTCTAGAACAACATGGGCTACAGAATTTTGTTATTAGATAATTTTTTAACTTGTTGATGGGCCAAACCCAAATACTGTTCACCAATGGTTCATTTTCATCCTGAAAAGAAATTACAAGTTGGGTCCTATGAGATTCTGCCTAGGGCCTGATGTTGTTCGACATCTTTATGAACTTGGATGATAGAATAGAGGGCACAGTTACCAAATTTGCAGATAACAATTTAAGAGAGGTAGCTAATAACAGAGTGGAGAGCTAGGGTAAAAGTAACAAAACCTTTGAAGTTCAACAAACATAAATATAAGGTGGTACATTTAGACAGGAGGAATGAAATGCACAAATGTAAAATGGGCAAATCTATCTCAACAACAATACATGTGAAGAAGATCTTGGGTTTTACTAGACCACAAGCTAAACTTGAGTCAACAATGTGATGTAGTGGCCAAAAAACCAATGCAATACAGTTAGCCCTCTGTGTCCATAGATTCATGGATCCAACACATTCTGCAAATATGCAAATAATAATAATAATCAATCTCTAGAAGCAAACCTTTATTTTACCATTTAATAAAGGGATACAATGATATCAAGTACAGTCTGCCCGCTCCTTACATGGGCGTGCCATACGTGGTTTCTGGTTTATGTGGAAGCCGTGCTGTAATACATTGAGTGGTGCATGTAGCCGCCGCACGCGTGCTCTGCACCGCCACATGCCCAAGCCCCATTCACTATAATTTTGGTATCCATGGAGGCTCCTGAAACCAAACCCCAACAGATAACAAGGGCCCAGTGTACTAGACTGCACCGGTGGGATTATAGTATCCAGACTGACGGAAGTAGCAGTGCCACTCTATAATTTGGTCACACCTCTCCTGGAATACTGTATCCAGTTCTGGGTATCAATAATTCAAGAAGGACATTGACAACTATGTTCAGAGGAGGACAACTAAGATGATTTAAAGGTCTAAAAACCAAGCCCTAGGAGGAACAGCTTAGGGAGCTGAGTATGTTTAGCTTGGTGAAGAGAGGATTGAGAAGTGATATGATAGCCATTTAAAAATATCTGAAAGGATGTAAATATTATTATCTAGGACATGGACCAATGGAATCAAAATCAAAGTAAAGAAGTAAAACATAAGCATTAGGAGGAACTTCCTGATGGTAAGAGCTGTTCAGCAGTGGAACGGTATGCTTTGCAAAGTGGTGGACTTCATTGGATGTCTTTAAACAGAAGCTGTGGCCTTTTTTCAGGAGTCCTTTAGCTGGATTTTCCTACATAGCAAGGGATTATACTAAATGTTCCTCGCAGTCCCTATCAACTCTATGACTATACTAGCCCAGGACCAGGGTTCAGGACTTGTGAATATCAAATTCTCTATTCTTTTAAATTAAACAGTAAATCTGTCAAGTAGTTTAAATTTAACCCATCTCAAGTTTTCTAAAACCTTGCTTCCAGTTAAAAAGCTGAAATTTCAATACTCTTATTGCAGACACAACTGGTTTCCCATTGTAACTTTTAGACTATCATAAGAGCACTCAACAATTCACCGTATGAACCAGGATAATCTTGTTTTTGCTGCAGGACAGTGACAAACCCTGCATCTCTGGGGTGGAGGGATGAAAAATGTAAAAACAAACAACAGATCAACTGCAAAGAGTAAGGAGCATGTGGGTAGGAGAGATGGGTACAGCCATTTTTGGGAGGTAGGGAAATAATGCCAGCCCACTTTTCAAAACAATGCTATGTTCTCACATGGCAGCAGATTCTGTGAAATTGTGTTGCGTAAGAGACTTCATTTAAAATCTTATAATATTTTTAGGATACTTTAATGAACTTTTGGGATCAAAAAGTGCAGCAGAATCCAAAGAAATACAAAAATAGAAAATAAAATGCCCATCTCGTACCAGGTAATTTCATCTCTTGTTCTAGCTGTTACAAATGGAAAACTTTGGTCTGCAGTCTCTATACTATATATAAACCTTACTTGGCTTTGTTTTACTCTAGCTATTTTTGTTCCAATTTTTTGTTATTATTAATTGTATCACTCTCATTGAGGATGCATTTTACTTTGATCATTATTTCTTTGGACAAATAATACAGTATGTAAATTTGTGTGAAAAAATCAGCAGATAATAAAATAGTGAGTTTATGCATATAAAAATGCTGAAGTACTGAAGGGGACACCTTTTGCTAGTAGCAAGTGCCAGCTTTAATGGCCAAGTACCAGCAAGTGTTCCAGTGGGAGCAACTTATTTAGGTTAACAAGATGTGAAAATGGCATAGGAAAGTGAAAATTAAGCCATTCGGTCAGTGAAGTGCCTACAATTCTCAGCTGGCTTGTCAATGGACATTGAATGCCAGATGCTGAGGGACAGGTTTGGGATGAAGCAGTCTCTCTGACAGGATTAATAAGCCAAGCTTGGCAACACAATGTTTAATGCTGCAGATTCTCTTGGTGAACCTTTAAAAGATCAAAAAGTGAAAAGCTATTCCCAATTTTCTCACCGACACATTCAATTAAAAATAAAAATCAGGCTGCAACTGCAAGGTTTTACTGCTGAAAGAACTAGATACAAGAGATCACAATTGTCATTCAGGAAATTTTATAGCACTGCTATTCAGATTCTGGGCAGGATTCAAATACTTTTCCAACATTTTTTCAGTGTCTCAGTGAAGAGGCATCTTGTAACCATGGATTACAAAAACAAAGTCACCAGTGAAGTTTGAATGCCTGAAAATAATGATGCATGCTTTTGAAGCATAACTTACTTTCTGTGGATGTAAATTTCCATACTGTGTTGGAATGAGCATCACCAATATACACCAATCTGTCTTCTGAAGCAATGATGTCATGTGGCATTTCAAAATTCTGTCAAGATAAACAGCGAAGTATTAAAACTGAAAACTGACATAACAGAATAAAATCTGACCATTTAAATCCATTCACTCAAGAAACTGGGATGTGGAATTAGACATTTGTCTGGTATAACTGAAACAATTTCAAGTTCAATTAGCATGTGCAAGAGCATGGAGGAGGTCTAACAAGATTGACTGATAAGACTTTTCTTTCCTTATATGAATATGAATGAAAATAATTTCCTACAGCTTTACATGAGTTCAAACAAAATGGCCATTCTGGTTAGCCTAGGACAATGTTTTGTCACAGTTTTTTGTGGGTTTTTCGGGCTATGTGGCCATGTTCTAGAAGATTTTCTTCCTGACATTTCGCCAGCATCTGTGGCTGGCATCTTCAAAGGAATGTTTTATCATTCTCTTCCCCTTTCCCATCACAAATGGCTGACAATTTAAAAAGGGCTATCTGAATGCATAAACTACAGACAATTTCCTCTCAGAAGGGATGTGACTGAGGAAAAGTAAGACATGTGAAAAATGGAACAAAACTCAAAGCACAATTTCCGCCTTCAGCATTATAACTACAAGTGAACAGAACACCCATTTATTACCCAAGGATATTCAGTCCTGGAAATATCCTAGATTGGTGGTGGTGAATCTATGGCACATTTTCATGGCACGGGGAGGGCAGAGAAGAGGAGGAACAGGAGCGTGCCTATTCCTCCTCTTCCCGGCTGTCCTGGGCCTTCAGCTGCCTCTGGAGAGGGAGAGAATGAAGACAATGAAATTCCACCCCCAGAGGGCAGAAGTCCCACCCCAGAAATCCCACCCCCCTGAAGTCTCGCCCCCGGCACCGGGCAACACCTGGTGCCAGAAGGTCTTTTAGTTTGGGCACTCGGGTGTCATGAATCCCTTTCATTCATGCATTTATTCATTTAGGGATTCCTGTCATGAGATTATAGGATTAGGGTTTTGTTAGAGTTATTGTAAGATTAAGTTGATAGTTGATTAAAACGTTAGATTTTATAATGGGTTTTTAGAAAGTGCTAGAAAGAGATAGACTGGATGTTAAAGATTGTGATTGCTTGTTAAGGTTGGAATGTGGAAGGAGTTACCCTGCCAGCAGAGGCTTGATCTTTAAGGCTAGAGACTGGTCTCTGTGATGGGAGGGGCAACTAAAACATGGAGAGTTAATATGTTGCTGGTGTGGTGTAACGATAATATGTTTATTATATTTTAATATGCTGTTATGTTATGTTGGGGTGATGGGGTTTCCAGTTATGTTTATATATATATGCTGTTAAGGTTTAATATTAATTAATTCTGTTGTGGCTTAAGGTTTAAAACTCAAGGTCACAGGTGCAGTGGGGAGATAAAGCAGTCTGAGAGTTTAATTGTTTTGAGAGTTTTGCCAGGAGCCTGGACAGGAGGACATTACATCAAAAAGGGCGGAGATTCATCACTGCACAGAAAAGAGATGTCCAATTATTTTGCTTTATTGTTTGATGGGGTGGGATTGCTTTATGGGGTTATAAAAATAATATGTTAATGCTTACTTTCATTCCTGACAAAAAAGTCACTTCTATTGTATGTATCTACTTTTTCAATAAAGCTGTTCCTTTTTCAAAGTACAGTCTTTTGTTGTAAGAGGGGGAATGCAATTGGGAGCTTGACACTCGGTCCCTAAAAGGTTTTCCATCACTCTCCTAGATAATTTTGAAGCCTGCATCCTAATTTCAAAGATAATGACTATTAATGTTTAACAGGCAATAAATACTATTTAATTGTAATTTCAATTACTAGTTTTTAATAAGTTTAAATATTTATATAGGGAATGGATAATTCAAGGCACATTAGTTGTACGTTTTCAACACAATCCTCCTGCTCTTATAACCATGGCAAAAAAGAGATTAGTAATCAGTTTTTAATCCCGTGGTTTGTGAACACTGCATGCCTTGTGTCATGTTGCACTCATGTCCTGCAGGAGAGCTTGCTGTGGGATTCTGTGTGAGCAGAACGGTGTACATCTTTTCTCTGATCTGTCAAAGCTCTTCTACAGGTAGTTTTAGTTAGATCAGAATAGAAAAGAACATTAAAGGGAAAACTAATAATGTGCAGACTTGGTCCAATTCTAGTAAAACATCACTCTTCTCTTTTTGGCTTAACAAATCAAGTTTATTTCCTGGCTTGAATTCTACCTATTTGTGGCTACAGCATAATTAAATAAAAAGACTTTCCATGTAAAGCAATAAGCCATTGTGTGTTGAGCAAACTCTCAGCCTGTGTAAGGAAGTCCAGTTTAATCACTGCTGAACTACTATGCATAAACACACACACACACACGTGTATTAACAGAGGGGTAGCTGGTCATTTTTATGACCATAAGCATGAATGCATTCATCAGTTTTTATCACAACCTCCGAGCTCTGGAGCTGGCTAATATGTTACACACACACACACAATATAAAATGTTACAATTTTAAAACTATTAATAAAACAGTGATAACAACAAGAGAAAGACAAATCAAGATCCATCATTATGATGCAAATGCTTTCCAAAGGCTTTCATGCATGCTCTATTAACCTTGCAATGCAAAGCTAGGACCCAAGAGTAAGAATCATGTACAGATGGCTTCTCTGTCTATCTTAATCTCTCTAGAGAGGCATTCTCTTGCTTTAAAGGTTTTTCCCCTCTAAAAACCTTTCATCTCTCTATAACCACAGAAGGTTATTGATCCCTCAACAGACACAGGTTCCCAATAATGTAGGCACTTTATCAGTATGAAATTTAAATTCACTCTCTTTCAGATTTCTTTCATGAAAGTTCCAATTTCCAAAGCAACAGAGATCAGTCAGAAAATCTCAAAAGGTCCAGCCTTTCTGCTTAGCAAACAAGAATGTATTCAAAATTTACAACTGGGGCTTGTTTATCTTATTGCTCACTTAGAATCTAACTGCAGCTCAATGCTCTGAGAATAACTCTAGCCAAGTATATCATCCATGACTGTAGTCAGTATTGAATATTTTGAAAATTATAGGCAAATAATCGGTTCCCTTGAACTTGACATTTATCGCTTAATATTTGGAGATAAAGAGTAACATCTTGGTTCCCCCCCCCCTTCTTTTTAAAAATCTGTTTTAATATTGGCTGGGAATATATTATTCATTCTTATGTTTTTTTTCTGGTAAATGCTATTGGGCACTGAAAATCATCACAGAGAGATTTTAAAATTGAAATCAACCAATACATTATTTTCAAAAGACAGTTTAATCAAACCTTAATAAAGTTAAATTAAGTTCAAAGCACAGGTTTCCACCACTTTTAATGGGATATTTCCTCTATACAATTTATTAAAACTCTGTAAAGAGAAAACTGACAAAGAGCAGATTTAAGCTGCCTCCTTGTATTTAGGGCAAACATGTCCTTCTCCCTCACATTTGAAATGGAGTCTGGACAGGCATGACAGTGACCACCTGTCCCCTACCCTCTGTTTTTGCCAGGACACCTTCACCCCCAATTCCTGATAAAAATTTGTCCATTTTAGAAAAAAAAGCTCAGTTCTTTAATGAGCATTAAAATTGTACGACTCTTCACACAGAGATTACAAACTTTAACAACACAGTCTGACTGAAGCATAAGGGGAGACAAGACAATATTTGATTCACAGTTGTGCACCTCCTGCTTCACTTTGCAAAGCCAAGAAGAAGCTGTGCCATGGTAGTATAAGAGCTGGGCCAAAGGTTCATTACCACAATGCTATAACCATGCCTGAATGTCACATCCAAATCATGCAATTGTGTCCTTGAATAAATCTCATATGTTGGATGAAGATGCTGCTAAGATACAATTTTGGGGAGCGGAACCTCATCTTAGTATTGCGATTGGGGAAACAGGATATAAGCACTATAGCTCTACAATCTAACATCCAGGATTTAATGAAGCAGCATAACTAAGTCTCACCTTCTAGGTAATTTGAGAATTTTCATACTAAAGTTTGAAAGGTGCATGAGGCATGGAAAGGAAAATAAATGAGAGTTCATGAATTTTTAATAAAACCAAGTGAAGTTTCATAACATGTTACCTTTCTAAGTGGAATGAAAGTGTCAATGATTGCTCCAGTTGAAAAGTTCATCATAAATGCTTGCAGCGGCTCCTTGTCTCCAGGGTAAGGCTTTCCATTAACTGCAAACAGCAGACCACCTACAAACATACATTCATTCTTTAGTGATCTGCATGTGGTGAGTGTATTCTTCCTTTTCACAACACAGTCTAAGCACAACTATATAGGGCAGGAAAAGGTTGTTTTGAAAGAGCCAGACTGCTGCCAACCATAGACATGCAGGACCCCATGGCTTCCTATAACAGTAGTTCAATAGTGAGAATGGACTCAGATCTCACTCAGCACATTACAACTATTTCACAGCCACAAGTGCTAGTAAACAACTGGAGTGTTTGAGCTTGAAATCAATGAATTAAGGAAAATGTGATGCAAAAGAAATGCATGGAAAATCAGGAGATATTAGCTTTCCATCCTCTCACTTCTTTTACAGCAATTGTTGCAGCATTTTTACTGATTATCATCAAAATATATACTTCAGATTCCAATCATTTTCGGCAGGATACTAAGTAGAGTGGGTAAGGTGATTTTCTCATCCCTTAGTCCCCCGACATCAACTGACAAACCTTTACAGATACTCAGGTAACATTCCTGAAAAGAATTAATCCAAACAGGGAGAGGAACCCTGTATAACTGGCTAAGAAAAACAGCATCCTTCATGTGTTATTTAGGATCTGAGACGCAATCTATAGCCAATATATTCATGGTGTAATAGACCCTGTTCACTCCAGCACTAGTATAAAAGAATGGCATTTTGATAATGCATGACTAAGCCAAGAACTGAAGCAGTGTGGGCATGACTCAGACCTACCTGCATAACCTTAACAGAAGTCTTAATAAAGGAGAAAGAGATTTAGCAGTGAACATAAGACAGCAGGGTCTCTGTGTGTTTTTACAATAAAATAAATAATAGGTCACATACTAAAAGATACATACCATACATAAAGACTTGTATTAACATTACTCATGAGGTTTACTGGTTATAATTTCCCCCTGCTGGATTCTACTAAAGCCAATCGGCTCATCTTTTAGTGGTCTTCAATGGGTTCACCTGTAGGCACTGTCTCTTACTTGAAACGCTGGAGTTGTGACTTTTGTTCTTTGCCTTTTTGCACCTTTAAAGACTTATTTACAATTACCTTCTAATGACTAAACTATATTCAGGCAATTCTTACCTCTCCAGCAGAGATCTCTTCTTTAATAGAAAAAGATCTCCCTAAAGAGAGGGGGGAAAAAACCAAACTGCTACTAATGGAATATTTATTCATCCCCCCCCCCATTTTCTTATGTTGTTCTTGTGTACTCTTAAGAAACAGCTCCAGGCAAGGTGTGCCTTTATCTCTTACACTACCAACAGCTGTTGCAGGAATACCATAACTTCAATTTCCAATATAAATTTCTCAGTTCAAAAAACAACAACAACAACAACAACAACAACAAAAAAACAGCTGTAGGCTGAAGAGTGAAGATTTATATTAGGGGTGCTAACACAGGTGGAAGGAAGCTTTCCTATGCTCTCACATTATAGCTCCCTCCTTTATGCTTTGGTTGCTAACAGATATTTGAATCCCAATATTCTTATACTCATGCCAAGATTTGTGATTTCTTCCTCTACTGAAGTAGAAATATTTTGCTGTTCTCTTTATAACCTTTGAAATACCTTTTTAAATTTGCAACCACCAATGAAGAAGCTACACATGTATTTATAAACACTAATGGGTGTATATTTATTATTGCCTTCAGTTTTTTTACATTGTGATAGCTGTCAGGAAGTGGGGGAAAGGTGGTATGTGTGAGAAACAGATTGTCAGCAAAACAGAAAGGGAGAAAGTATGGAATTTTGTTATATATAAGATTTTTTAAAGGCCAACATACATAGGAGATTATCACATAGAAGCTTAACATGGCTAAAACATGGCTAAATTATTGGAAAACTATGATAGTGTGATTGTCAGTTATGCTTGTTTCCCGTTATTAAATCATAATGGAGGCATCCCACTCCTCTCTCATCATCAAAGCATTCGTGGAACATCCATTTCTTCAATAATGGGAAATTCTGTTATTGAAGAAATGGTTGCTCCACAGATGCTTTGATGATGGGAGAGGAGCGGGAAGCCTCCAATATTATTTAATAATGGGAAAGAAATGGATTGGCGATCACACCATCATGGTTTTCCAACAATTTAGCCATGTTTAGCGATGGTATGCCTCCGTGTGATAATCTCCATAATGTGAACATTAATTTCTGGAAATAAGTTTAGTTAAAAAGGACTATAATCAGCAAAATTACTAAGATGAACATCAGAACACACCCCCTCTGCAAAATAAAATGAGGAAGAAATGAATGAGTTGCAGCAAAAAAGAACAAAGAGGAAAGAACAGCCTTCCAAAGCCTATTCTAGGGTAACACCACAAAATGACAAAGGACTTCTATGAAAATATTTCATATAGAGCCTGTTAATCCTTGAATTGGTGCAGGAATAGATGGGTATTCATATACCTATTGCTGCACCAACCCAGGGCCCGGGTTCACTCCCTACCTTTGTGATGGGCAATCCACTTGAGAAGCCCCCCCCGTTCACCCCATCAGAGGTGGAGACTGGGTGCTTGGTTGAACCCATGTGGTCAGATGCCTCATTTTCATGTCAGAAGGGGTGACCTGGGGGCTTCTTGGATGGATTGCCCACTGAAAAGTTAAGAAGGGGGTCTGTCTGAACAGCCTGGTTTTGCCAAGGAATTACTTAGAAACTCTAAGCAAAACTAGGGCTGTTTTATCCTGGGGTAAAGGCTCTTTACCCCTGGGTCAAACCAGATCCTCCAGATCCATCTCTGCACAGGCAGGATCAAGCACAATCCTGCCATGAGTGTTTTAGCCTGCATCATCTAAACTAGAGGCTGCAAGAAAGCTGGGACATTTGGCCAGTGTGTACAACCCCATAGTGACATTATTCTGCTAAATCCTCATTTATTGTGTTTTGTTTGCTGTTTCCTTTTAACAAATGATTTTTTTTAAAAAAAATCACCTAGTTGTATTATGCACATTCCTCAATGTGAGCTAAACTTGGAAATTCCCTCCTCCCCTTTATCTGCAAGATACGCCGACTTAATTTGGTTTTAAACAATCTAAGCTTTTATTAAATACAATTAAAACATTTCAGTCATATTAAATTGTGGGAATAATAATAATAATAATAATAATAAATTTTATTTTTATACTACTTTTCTAGAAGATCAAAGCTGTGTACACAAAATTTAAAACCAGTTACAAACACATCATAAAATAGATAAAACCAATAACACAATATACAAATCTAAAACAATCATTCGAAAGGGTGAGGCAGAAAGTTGATGGGATCAAAGTACACTAGTTCATTTTCCAGAGGGGAAGGCTTGATAGAAGAGGAAAGTTTTTAGCCTCTTTTTGAATGTTTCTAGGGGGGTGATCAGGCGGAGTTCCTCGGGAAGACTGTTCCAGATTTGTGGGGCCGCTACTGAGAAGGCCCTCTGGGATGTAGTAGCATATTTAGATGATGGAATTTCTAGCAAGTTCTTTCCGGTTGTTCTGAGTGTGCGGGGCGAATTATATGGGGATTATAAGCTTCAAGGGTGCACAGAGGGAAAGCCATAAAGATTCACAGAGCAGGGAGAACTATTTGCCCTTCAATGTAATACACTAATTATCCTACTCACATCCTAGATTAAAATATCTAAAGACTGCATCTTCCTCTGTAACAAGATAGAAAGGTTTCAAATATATATACTTTTTGAATACAGACACTACCTGGGGCATATGAAATGGCAAACACTTCTCTTCCAAACAACGGATGTCTGATTTCTTTCACAAATTGTCCAGTTTCTGGTTTAAAACACTGAATCCGACCGTTCTCTCTGTCAGCTACACACAGTTGACCAAAATCAGACACAAGTGTTAAACTGTGGGGGATGCTGAACTGGCTAGGTTTAGCCTGACCTATGGAAGTCTCTGAAAAAGAAAATGTCAAATTAAGGACTGACAAATCTGAACACACTATTTTGTGGTCAGTAATATTGATTTGTAAGCTAAAACTATATGACAATATAAACTTGAAACTGTCACCTGTCTAACCACTCTAAGTATCAGTCTATGCACTGTCTCCTAGTCACAAGGACTCAAAATCAGAATTTCATTTTCATTTCAAGAAAATATTGCATGAGTAAGAATGGGCTATTTCTGCCAAGAATTCTAATGCCTTTTATACACAAAAGCAAGCATGCACTGGCAAAATATTGTCCATAATATGTGAGCTTCCCAGATGGAGGGAATTTTGTATGATAAACATTTCATTGCATGTTCTGCTACATGCAGCCTGAAGTGGTACAGCCTAGACATAGGAATCCTTCCTCCGAACATGATCTTAAACCCACAGGCACTTAAGTCTATTTGATTTCAGTAGGACTTGGGAACACCAAACCTCTTCACTACATCTGTGTACACTTTAAGAGAAAATTCAGGGGAAAAAGATCAACTGCTTTCTATTCAGTACCTTCGCCCCATTGCATGATGAACATTCCGTTTGGAGAAAACTTAACAATACGACTATTACAGTAGCCATCAGACACATAAATATTGCCAGTAACTGGATCCACTGCTACATCTGTGGGTTGGCAGAAATGATTTTTGTCGCTTCCAGGTTGAAAAGCCCTCCCTAGAGTCAACAAAGGAGATTCCACACTGTGTGATCCCAGTTTGAATATCTACCGATATAAAAAGATAAAAATAGCTTATTTAATTTCATGTTATAACAAGCTAAAGATAAAACATTATAGTTTACAAGAAATCTCACATGACTGTCCTTCAGAACAGTTTTTCTTTTGTTGTGGGAGATAACTAGTATGGTAATTCCTCCCCCACCCACACCAGCATGCCAGGGACCTCTACTATATTTGTGCCCATTGGCTACAATTGTTTCTTTCTTTACTGGGAACTCCACATGAACCAGTATGAGATGCCCTAGGGATAGGCAATGGCCATAAATCACCACTGCTCTAGAAAACATTTTTCTTCAAAGGATAACTATGTATACAGTAATATTCATGAGCTCAATAAAGAAATCCATCACCAAGCATGTAACTGAGTTAATTCAGTAGTGTTCCTGCATAAAATGTCAATCCTTGATTGTTACACTAAGTGGAACATTTGGCAAATTTCCCCCAGTCTGAGAAAAATGATGCTGTCAAGTTGTTAATAAGACACAGAAGCTAGTTAAATTCAGAATTGCAGGGTTAGTACAGTACTTTAGAAGCCAGTTCTGCATACCTGATGAAGAGCTACATCAGTCACCCAGTAGTTGCCATTATTATCTATACTCAAGCCATGCGGTAAATAAAACCTGAGAACAAAATAAATGAAAGCTGTATTAAGAAGGAGGGGGGAGACCAATGCAGACTAATTTGTTCTGTTCAGTCATTATACTGACTATAGCTTAAAGTTTGTATTATTAAATGATAAATGTTTTCCTTATGCAGATTTCATGAAATGGCATGCTCTTCCTTTTTTTCTCCCTATGATCTTTTACCATTTCTCCCTATGATCATTATGACCATTATTGTTGCCATTCCTAAGAAATGAATTGCACTTGGTGCTACCATCAAACTTCAAAACACCTGGATAAAGTTTGGGAATTAACATTTCTCCAGGCTTTTTTTTTTTTTTTTTTGGGTATATACATATATGTAGGACTTACTTCTAAATATAGCCAAAACTAAAGAAAAAGAAGGTGACTCTAAAATCCCTTCTGTCCAAAATCAGATATTTTTTTGCCCAAGTTGTTTCTACAATTTCAACTATCAAGTTAAGAACAAATATATCTGATGCTTAAATTGGCACAAGGTGAAAAACATGATGAAATTCCCCCCACCCCAGCCACAAAAATGACTACATACATCCCATGAGCTACAGTTTCCCAATTGCCTTAGAGGAACACAAATTTTAGTGAATATTCCCACATTTTGGTAACTCCCTTCAATGCATCCTAGACTGGGTCAGTCTCCTTATCCGAATTTCCTTCTATTGACATACTTAGGATCCATTCTAAGTTTTCTTTGACATTCTGTTTTATTCTCCACAATTTATTTGCAAAACAGTATTTTCATTCTTGCATTATTTTAACATACCCACATAAAACTAGCAAATCCTTTGAAACTTGATACTCCATTAGTCTGAAATTGGTATTCTTAAAAACAAAGCTATATCTTGTACCTCTACAAAAGGGAATCCAGTGGTATTTTTCAGGGCCTCATCCCTAGTACAGGTTGAGTTTCCCTTATCTGAAATGCTTGAGACTAGAAGTGTTTTGGATTTAAGAGTTTTTTGGATTTGGGAATATTTGCGTATATATAATGAGATGTCTTGGAGATAGAGCCCAAATCTAAACATGAAATTCATTTATGTTTTGTATACAGCTTATACACATAGCCTGAAAGGAATTTTATACACAATACTTCTATTAATTTTATGTATGAATCAAAGTTTGTGTACACTGAACCACCAGAAAGCACTATCTCAGCCATCCATCTGGTAATTTTGGATTCTTGAATACAGTCGGTCCTTGGTATATGCGGGGGATCCGTTCCGGACCCCCCTGCGTATACCAAAATCCGCATATGCTCAAGTCCCGTTGTCCCCAATGGCGGCGCGCGTGCACGCGTGCCACCATTGGGGACAACTTCCCTCTCTCCCTTCTCCTCCCCGAACTCTTTCCTTCCTTCCCTTCCCTTCCCTTCCTCCCTCCCTCCCTCCTTACTTACCTTTTCTCCCTGGTGCCGCATCGCTGCTGCCACCACCGCCACCTCGGCCGTAGCAGGGGGAAGGCCAGGTGGGGGTTTTGGAGGCAAAGATGCCTCCAGCCCACTACCCGGACCTTCTGCGGCAGTGGTGGTGGTGGCGGCGGCAGCGGAGGACCAGCGCCAGAGGCCTCTTCGGCCTCCTCTCCACCGCCGCCGCTGCCAGCACCTCTGTGCAAGGGCCAGGTGGTGGGCTGGAGGCCTCTTGGCCTCCAGTCCGCCACTCGGCCCCTGTATCGAGGTGCTGGCGCCGGCGGCGGAGAGGAGGCCGAAGTGGCCCCAGGCACTCCTCCTCCTCTCCACCGCCATTGCCAGGGGAAAGGCCGGGCGCTGCTCCTGGAGGCCTCCAGGAGCAGTGCCCAGCCTTTCCCCTGGATGTAGCTGTGGAGAGGAGGCCTCAGGCGCTAGAGGACCAGCGCCAGAGGCCTCCTCTCCACCGCCACGGTTGCCGAGGGAAAGGTCGGGCGCTGCTCCTGGAGGCCTCCTGGATGTAGCTGCGGAGAGGAAGCCTCTGGCGCTGGAGGACCAGCGCCAGAGGCCTCCTCTCTGCCGCCATGGCTGCCAGGGGAAAGGCTGGGCGCTGCTCCTAGAGGCCTCCAGGAGCAGTGCCCGGCCTTTCCCTTGGCAATGGCGGCGGAGATGAGGAGGAGGAGGACGAGCGCCTGGGGCCTCTTCCGCTTCCTCTCCGCCGCCGGTGCCAGCACCTCGATGCAGGGGCCAAGTGGCAGACTGGAGGCCAAGAGGCCTCCAGCCCACCACCCGGCCCTTGCACAGAGGTGCTGGCGGCAGTGGAGGAGAGAAGGCCGAAGAGGCCTCTTGCGCTGGTCCTCTGCTGCCGCCACCGCCGCCACCACAGAAGGGCCGGGTGGTGGGCTGGAGGCTTCTTTGCCTCCAAAACCCCCACCTGGCCTTCCCCCTGCTATGGCTGAGGCGGCGGCGGCAGCAGCAGCGACGCGGCACCGGGGAGAAAAGGTAAGTAGGGAGGGAGGTAGGGAGGGAGGGAAGGAAAGAGTTGGGGGGAGGAGAGGAGAGGGAGGGAAGTTGTCCCCAATGGCAGCGCGCGTGCACGTGCACCGCCATTGGGGACAACTTCCAGATTTGCCATGCGCGTATGCTCAAATCCGCGCATGGCAAATCCGCGTATAAGGAGGGCCTACTGTATTTTGAATTTTGGAATTCTGGATCAGGGAGACTCGACCTGTAATTCTTTCTATCCAGTCAACTACATCTTTTTATTAGCTAGTCAACAACTTTTCAAACCCCTCCCTGCTTCATGCTCACAGTCTCAACTGCTTGCTTACAAACTATATATTCCATACTTTCAAGGAGACATTTCCAGGGATTATGAAAAGCAGTGAACGATGAAAGTACCTACGCCCTGAGATTCTTAAGTGGTGAACATCACATCTAAATGTATTACATGGAAGATATGACACTATTTCCACCCCAAAATCCACAAAGGATAAAATACAGCTAAGGCAAATTCTAAGCGTTGGGGAAAGACCCTTAGTTGGATTTTGCTGTACAGTGGAACCTTGTCTTATGTGGGGGATCTGTTCCAGACCCCCTGCATAAGGCGAATTCCGCCTATGCTTGAGCCCCATTATGAATGGGGCTTGTGTATGCGGTGGTGTGGCATGCGTGCACGGCGGCTGTGCGCGCCATTGAAAGTATTATAGCGTGGCTTCCACGTAAACCAGAAGCTGTGTATGGCACGCCCGTATATGAAGTGGGCACGCTGTATTTCTCAAAAGAAATGTAATTATATTTATTTATTCCGGTCAATGACCATCAAAAGAAAGAAGAAAGGAATAAAATGCACAGATATAGGATGGGTGACACCTGGCTGAATGAAACTACGTGTGAAAGGGATCTAGGAGTCCAAGTAGACCACAAGTTGAACATGAGTGAACAGTGTGATGCAGCAGCTAAAAAGGCCAATGCTATTTTAGGCTACATCAATAGAAGTATAGTGTCTAGATCAAGAGAAGTAATAGTGCCACTGTATTCTGCTCTGGTCAGGCCCCACCTAGAATATTGTGTCCAGTTCTGGGCACCACAATTCAGAAAGGACATTGAGAAACTGGAGCGTGTCCAAAGGAGGGCGACAAAAATGGTGAATGGTCTGGAAACCATGCCCTATGAGGAACGACTTAGGGAGCTGGGGATGTTTAGCCTGGAGAAAAGAAGGTTAAGAGGTGATATTATAGCCCTGTTTAAATATTTGAAAGGATGTCATATTGATGAGGGAGCAAGCTTGTTTTCTGCTGCTCCAGAGAACAGGACCCGGAACAATGGATGCAAGCTACAGGAAAAGAGATTCCATCTGAACATTAGGAGGAACTTCCTGACAGTAAGGGCTGTTCGACAGTGGAATGCACTCCCTTGGAGGGTGATAGAGTCTCCTTCCTTGGAGGTCTTTAAACAGAGGCTGGATGGCCATCTGTCAGGGATGCTTTGATTTGGATTTCCTGCATGGCAGGGGGTTGGACTGGATGGCCCTAGTGGTCTCTTCCAACTCTACGATTCTATGATTATATGATTCTAAGATAGGATACATAAAATATAATAGAATGCAACAGAATTCAGTAGTATTAAATATGGAATTAAAAACAACATTGAATATAAAATATTTGTAACACAGTAATAAACAACAACATTAAACACTGATACTTTTAATATTAGGTCTTTACTAACAACAGTGCAAATATTGCTTACAAATCATTCCTAGAGAGCTGAAGTCTTGTACACCATAGCAAATGCATAACGAAGTAGGTTGTAATTTATTTATCTCATTTTTTAATGTTAAGTGAGACCTGCATGTACTATCAGCAATTCAGGTGTTCAGTGTTAAGATTTTAGCACATTATACAAAGTGAAGTGTGTGTGTAGTCAGCAACTTTGTAGCTCTACAATCTGTTCAAACAAAATATTAAAGAAGTATTAAAGAAGTATTCTTTCAAGCTTTGTGCCTAATGTACTTTTACACCTAGAGACCGGTCAAATTTATATAGATTTTCAGATGTGGATATAGAGTGTGTCCGCGTCCTAGTGGACTTGAGGTCATGTGTATGGTGAGCTCTATTATGGTAAATGGGGTGCACACCCGAGGCATGCGCTGTACCATGGGGATGCACCCCATTCAAATGAATGGGGCTTAATCTTACATGAAATTTGATTTACGCGGGGTGTGTGTGTCCAGAACGGATTCCCTGCATAAGGCAAGGGCACACTGTACAAAATGCCATGGATAACAACATGGAGTTTAAACCAAGCATATGTGTTTGTTAAACATCTACTTGGTTATATGGCTTCAAGGCAGGAGTAAGATATAGTCCACTTTCATTTTTAAATGAAGAGCACAGGAAACAAAGATAAACCTCTCTCCCTCCCCTTCTCCAGTTTTCTGTAGTCTTCTTCTCCTAACCTCTCCATTGCCTCTTCTTTTAATTCTCCTCCCACCAGATTCAGTAGTAGAAGTCAGCCAGCTTAGGGGTAGAGAGGAATCTTCAAGTAGCAGAGCATGAGGAGGGTAGGCAGATTTGGGGGGTGAGTTTCTCAGACCATGACTTTTCTCCTTAAAGGACAATCTGACCCAAGAAACTGAATCTGGACTATCTCACTTTTTTTTCTAAAATGAAGAAACAGGTTATCTTTTTTCCTCCTTGTAAGGGGAGAGAAAATGTTCAATTTGAATTAGTGTTAATTTGAGTGAGTAAAGAGCAAGCAAATGAATATCAGTTATTTCTAAACACTGACACAACTTAATAAAAAGTTCATAACAGAAAAAGATGTGCATCATGTATCTCAAAATGCACAACTTATCTAGCTTAAAATATATGAATATTGTAAAAAGACTTACAGATTTCTTCCTGTGGAATGAAGAACTGCTGAATTATTAGGGTCAAGTACGAGAATTGTACTTTCTTTAATGGGTCCAAGCACCTTTTGTTGATAAATATATTGACTATCAAAGGAGCTGAAAAGAAAGCAAAAAGCATTTTAGTATAGAAAATATTTAGTTAGAAGTGTCGGTACCGTGTAAAGACTCTTTGTGGAAGAAACCACAGTTGCTGTTGTTATAAGCATCCTGTAAACATTTCAAATGATAGGTGCCCAAGTATTCAGTTGTGATTATAACAATTCTGGGCTCACTAGCCTGAGGATTTCTTGCACGATATAGATTTATTTTCTGGCACAGCAATATATACATTTGGTTGACAGCATCTGTTCCAACATAAATAGATAAACATAGGATATGTGGAATAGACCACTAAGGGGCTCGACAGACCACCCCAAAGGGGTGGCAGGACACCGCCCCTTTCCTAGCTTTATCAGAGCCACAGCCCCAATCCAACCTTTCGAGGGCGCCATAGCCTCAGAGACACGGCTATATGGCGCTCCTTTGGTGTTATGTCCTATGGACGCAGTGTTGGAGGCACGCCATGATGCCGTGCACCGTGTGGAGTGGCATCAAGGCGCCCGGGGGGCGGAGTTGGGCATGTGTCATGAGGACGCTAGACTCAGACTCTGCCCCCATGCTGGCCTTTCAGGCTGGTCTGTACAGGGCCTAAGTAAAACAATAGTATTAGAAGAAATGCATCAGGGCATATATGACTTCTTTCTAAAACTACACACAAGGAAAACTAGCCATTAGAACAAAGTTCCGTTAACCAAATCAGGCTGAAATGAGTAGAAAGGCAGCTATCCTACAAATCCAGTGTGATTTCAAGAAGGAGCTTTTGTCAGAATTTTATCCCAATTTGTGTATGTATCAGATGAAACAAAGAGGAGGAATACTCCTGCCTCAGGAACCTGTCTCTTCCCAAGGTTCAGTGCTTTATTAGAATAATCCAATTTTGTGCCTAATTCAAGAGAAAAACATAGAGCAAAGATCCACTGGTGGTTTAGATGTTCCTAGCCCTGTCAATTAGTTCAACATCTTGCATACAGTATTAGTTAATGGGTTTCGTTATCCAAATAAATAAATAAATAAATAATCTCAACAACACTAGTAACTACTGTAGCTAGAAAACTACAACAAGCCTATATGCTGCTGCCTTACTGATAGGAAAAGGAGGCATTTCAAATTAGTCAGAAATAGCTTTGCTTTTCTACCACTTATATTTAGATGAATAATAACCATTGCTTTAAACACATGCAGCACAAATAGAAAATATAGTCCTTTAGAAATGAAAAATCTGGGTGAGAGTTGAGAGTTCTGTACATATTTTATGATATTTTTCATTTTGTAACTTTTTTTGTAAAAAGGTTGTGACTTTTTTTGTACCAGTGACTTGGTCCTTAAAAAGGTACACAATGTATTTTGCAATGTACCCTTTTTTGGTGCAAATAAAGGTATAGGGGTATGTGCATGCCATTCACGGCTTTACCCTTACGCGGAAGGTTAAGCCACAGGGGGATGAATGGTGTGTGTGCCCGTGGCGCGTGTGCTGCACCGAACGTGAAAGCGCTCCCCTGTTTCAACCAATGGGGTTTGAGCTTAGGCATTTTCCCCCATACGCAGGGGAAGAGTTGACTGTACACTACTTACACTGACTCATGGATAAGTCGACTCAGGTTTTTTAACCTAAATTTCTAGACTTATATAGCATGCTTGCACCATATGCGGGCACACCATACACGGCTTTAACCTTACGGCAGAAGGTTAAGCCACCAGGGGATGAATGGCATGTGCGCCCATGCTGTGCCGAACGCAAAAGTGCTCCCCTGTTGCAATCAATGGGGTTTGAGCTTATGCATTTTCCCCCATACACAGGGGGGATCCGAAATGGATCCCCGCGTATGGAGAGGGCCCACTGTTCATGAGTATATATAGTAAATTATTACAATATTAAAACAGATTACTCATTAAAAGAATAAATTACAGTAAAAAAATAAAAGTGTTTAAAACAACACACTTAAAAAACATACTCGTTTTTAAAAAACTTTCTGTTTTAAAAACCTGAAGGTTGAGCATAATCTGTTAATGACTGGCAATTTTATGAAACCAGAAATTTGTCACAATTGCAGACTTCATCAACAGATCAGGGTGGGCAGTATAAAGGGTGGTGGGATCAGATTTCTACCCCAGGTCTCTTTGGAGGGGCTGCATGTACTGCCATAACCAAAACAGTAAAATGGAGATGGCTGTTAAGTCTACTTCTATTTTTTAAAATGTGTTTTTGATATAAAAAGTACAGCTGCCCACCTGTACAACCTATTTTAAATGTGAATTACAGCGTGCCCGCATCATATGCGGACGCGCTTTATGTGGACTTGAGCTTACACGCTCAAGCCGTGGGGTGTGCGCGGGGCAGCCGTCCCATTCAATTGAATGGGTGCGTGCACCCGTTGCGCCCCACGCACCGCCGCACCACCGCGCACGAGCCCCATTGTTTCCAATGGGGCTTGAGCATAGGCGGAATTCGCCTTACGCAGAGGGGTCCGGAACGGATCCCCCGCGTAAGGAGAGGGCGTACTGTACTACCCTTGGAGGCTTCCTGTTGAAGCAACATATTTTTTTCCTTTTCTTTCTTCCTTGGCAGAAAAAGGAGACTCCAGGAAATCTGGCCTGACTGAGGTCAACAAAAAGAATGCTGTGTGTGTGTGCACACCCCAGGGCCACACTTTGTCCATTCCTGAAATCAATAATGGATGGAAATCTGCAAGTTCTTTGTTCAATTACTGTCACTTTTATATGCTATAATGTTTTCAGGCTTACAATGGCTGAACCTTTTTTACAACTAGCCTTCAATAGGAGACACCCATGCCCTTTTAGGAGACACCCATGTCCTTTTAACAGATAGGTTTTCATCAAATACTTGGTATTTACACACGTGACTTTATATATAGACAACTGACACAATAAAATGAGTTTTGAATGTTTCAATCTATTTTAGGCAAAAATAATGATTATTTTATTATTATTATTAATTATTAATAAATTATTATTATTATTAATTCACAGTAGGTCACTGTAAGTTGTTTACACAAGTATAATTCACTCATACTGTTACTCCAAAGAGAACATTTTAGCTATACTTCTCCCTCTGTGCAAGAAACCTTTATAAACATTTTAGCATAAGCGCTTAGCATTGATTGAAACGCAGTGTTAACTGACTATGTGTGCAAAAATAAATAGCATTTAATATAATTAGATGTACAACTGTAATTTAAATCTCATCCAAAATGGAGAAGCCATACCATTTTTCTCTACATTTATTTATTTAACTGGCTGCTAAGTGCTCATAGAGACTGACTTGTTTTTTTTTTTTAAAAAATAGAAGGCATACTTTGATGAGTCTATGAACCAAATTATTAACCCTATACATCACCACAATAAAAGAATGAGAACTCCATCAAATATTCATGTTACTGCTTTCAATTATGAAAAGTGGTAGATCAGTTTGTACTTCATTGATTAGTACATTGATTTCTTTATTAAAATCATTTGCAAATGACATCTTAAGTATTCTGTAATTAAAAATATCCATCATGCACTTAGTGGTCTGTTGGAAATACCTTTTATCTATTTTGTGATACCATACAGTATACTTTCAAAACAGCTTACATTTTTTATTAATATTGCAATGAAACACAGTAAATCCCAAATGATAGTTTTGAAGTCCTTTTAAAAAAAAAAAATTGGTCAAGCTACCAGTATTGACTGCTGGGGACAAATTACCTTGGGGCAAGTAACATTTAATTTTCATAGCTGTGGTTGGGACAGCAGGAACATCCTAAAAGATGCTAGGTCCCTTTCACAAAAACCCCCCAAAAAACCCTTGTACAACTACCATTTTATAGTAGCAGTTTTTAGAACGATTTTCTTTCATCTAAAACCTGAGGGCTAAAGCACAACAAAGAATACAACATAAAGGGGAGTAAAAGCAGGGTTTTGGCTAATTTCTTAGGATCTATGGACACAATCAATCAGCAGTATAACAACACAGAGCATAACAAATGTCTGCCTGATCCAGATTTCTCTTCCCACAGTAGACAACCAGATGACTGTGAGAGGTCTACAAGACTACTTGACTGCAACCTAACCCTTCTATTTGTGCTTCTAAGCAACTGGTATACAGAACCAATGTCCTCACGACACAGTGTCAAAGGAGCGCCATAAAGCTGCGACACTGCAGATCTGCCCTTTGCAGGGTGCAAAAAGGAGCCGCTTTTTGTGGCTCTTTCTTGTGCCCTGCAAAAGCCAAACTGGGGCCACAGCATGCATTTGTCTTGGCCCCAATCTGGCTATAAAAAGGGGCTGTCTGTACAGCCCCTTTGTCACATTCAATTAAAAGCTGAAAGCTTTTCTAAATAAGGAAGAGAGGGTGACAAGTAAGCCTCCCATGGGAGGGAATTCCACAGCCTGGGAGCAGTTGCTAAGAAGGCTCTCTCACTTGTATTCACCCAAAATGCCTGTTATGGTGATGGGCCAAAAAAGAAACAAAAAAACCTCCCACAAAGATTTTAAAATTTGGTCAGGCTGATTTAAAAACATTTTTACTTTAACGAGAAAAACCTATAGGGAAAACACACACACACACACACAATTTTTAAGAGAGCATTTGTCCAAAACTTTCTAGGCTAATTGGAGACTGTGAAGATTGAGTTGTGTTTCAGAGGCATCTGAATCTACAAGATTCCGTTGAGGATTTATCTTCACAAACATATAGAGAGAAAGAAAAAGAATGTGGACATCCCAGTGCCTCAGTTTAAGCAGCCGTTATGCCAAATCCAAAACTGCTGTAGCAAAATGAGGAGGGGTGGGTAAGCTGTTATGGGGAATACATCTTAGTCAACACAGCTAAAATATCCTCTGCTTACTGTTTTACTGTGTTGTGTTCAACTGCTTAATGTTCCCAAACAGCTTGCTGCATTTACTTGTAGGGATATACAGCTTTAATGTTCATGTATTATTAATAGTTTGCTGCCATTTTGTGCAATGCCTGAAGCACTTATAATTCGTTTGCCTCTTCCTTGTTGTATGATGAGGAAGCAATCAACCAGAAAGGATGAAGAGAGTTCCTAAGGCCAATAATTGAACACATTTATGACATTACTCCCAATTAATAACTAAGCATTAAGTTTACGATTATGGGCATATATTTAGGCAAGACTGATAAGGAATTATTTCCTCAAGAGAGGAAAAGCAGGTGAAACTGTACCTTCTGATAATTAACATTTGGTCTTGATCTGGTTCCCTTCCTCTTATTCGCGATACATACTTGCATACATGCAGATTGCCTTTAAAAAAAATCTTCCACAATTTTCGAGAAATGTTCATTTCAAAAATGCCATGAAAGACATTTTATTCTACTAATATATTTCTGATGCTATGTTATATTGGGAAACATTAAATGCTACTCTTAATCCATTATGGCTGCATCTGTACTCTGGTGCCACAACCAATTACGATTTTCAGAATCCCAAAGCACTGAAGCATGGCAGTTAAAGTGGTGTCAAACCAGATTATTTCTGCAGTGTAGATGTAGTCTTTGTTGATCTATCTCTAGCAAGTATGGCAAGTCACTTTACCAGAGATCTGACTGTGATCATGGTATTGAGGAACAAAAGGTGGGAAATCATGCTAAAATGTGAGCCAAAAATGTCTGCACATTTGAGATAACCCAGTACAAGAGTGAATCTAACACCAGAGACTCTGGGGAGTAACTTTGTTGGTCCTATACAGTGGGCCTTTAGTATCCATGGTTTTAGGGCTGACTGTATGTAAAGTAGCCTGTGCATTGTTTGTTCCAGTCTTAGTATGTATTATGGTGCCATTCAAGAACATACTGAGCATCAGGATTTATAAGTATGATAAGGATATTTTAAAAGGCAACAAAATGAGAAACAAATTGTGAGTGTATCAATTTTCAAACATTCATGTGTTCCAATGGTAGGAAAAACCTTTCAGTCTGAAGGCAAAGTCAACTTGTAAGATGTCCCTGGAGTCTTGATTTTAACCCAGATGCCAGAATATTTTAGTTTAAAAATGTTCTTGCCAATAATTAAGCATCAGGATTTGCACTTCAGCTTTTTAGAGTTTGGGAAGACTCTGCACAAACATTGGGAAACTGCCTAATGAAAATGTCAAATGTTGGGGTAGGGTCACTGAAAAACTCCATAGGGCTAGACTAGAACCTCAGGAGGAATGAGTTCAGCCCAAGGGCCTGAGGTTCCCCATCCCTGATGTACTCTGTACTAAATTTGCAATCAATACAATCTTATATATCAAAATAAATATAATCCAGAGTACAAGTCACCTTTGAAACTATGCAACACCTTTTCATTTAAACCTCACATTCACTTTGAAAATCGGCCAAAAGCAACACCATCTTCTAAAATATGTATAACAACAACCCAGATAAAGAAATATTCAAAAGCAAATGCTATTTTCACCAAAGGAAGGGCCATTTCTTTAGCAATGGTCAAATGGAAAAAATACCTATCATTAAAACAGAGTTTTTTGAGCTAGAGATGTGAGGACCAACTTAGAATGTGCCATCAAAACAGTATTTTTAACACTACATAGCCTCAAACATCTAGAAAGTGGCTGGCAAGGATGTGGGTTTAAAAGCAAAAGTACAATGCAGATGGATGCTAAACCCTACCCTCCACTACACTCTGCCAGATACTTCTCTGAAGACGTTTTTCTCAGCTGGCACACCTAGCTAAAAAGAAGTGCTTGGGAAGACAGACGAGGAGCCGAGTTAGTGGCTTTTAAAATTCCGCAACTAATGTCACTTTTATGTTTACAATCACACCCCACACTGCACAGTGTATTTTTTAAATGATTAAAGTTTAAATGCATGGGTCTAAGGTCAAGACTTAAGCACTCTTGTTTAAAAGCATCATTATTCTTAATATTGTTACGAGGGCCAGTGCTGCAGAACTGTTAGACTATACCTATTTTTAAAAACAGCACAGAGCTTTTGAACTTATGTTATTTTAAAGTAGCTTCAGACTCTGCTGCCCTTTCCCTTCGTTGTCATTATTACCACACTACCACCAGGAATATATCTTGTTATTTGTATTAACTTCTAAAAAAACCAAACACCAATAATCAGAATTTTGGTACCAAAATCAAGGAACATGGAAATGTGCAAATGAAACTTCCCTCCCACCATAATTGTAAGTGGAGAATATGTTGCTGAAGTGAACATTTCACAAAGTCCTACATACATCCAAACCTGTATATGGGATGAGCTAAAATCTTGCTTAAGCTAATCATCAACTGATACTGAAATGATAATATATTTCTTTATACATGGTGTTTCAAGCTTAAATATTTAATAAAACTAGTCTAACCTGTCCAATAGAGACAATCTCCCTGAAGCTCCTTTTCATCATGAGCACTACTTACAATTCCATTCTGCTCCATAATTTAAAATCAGTCAGGAAATGTTTTTTTAAAAAAACCAAGGGCTCTCTAACATGAAAAGTATTGTTGCTGTTCGGTGCCTTCAGATCAGTTCTGAGGTATGGCAGTCCTAAGGTGAACCTATCAAGGGGTTATTTTGACTGCTCAAGGTCACCCAGTAGGTTTCCATGACCGAGTGGGAATTTGAACCTTGGTCTCCAGAGTTGTAATCCAATACATAAGCCACTACATTACCATGGGTCTCTTGAAAAGCATTAGTATCTTTTTTATTTTTGTCTGGGAATAAGAGGAACTTTAGTCGAAGAATGAAATAACACTTTTTTATTTTAAGTATCTGCTTACTTTGCATCCCAGATGTGATCGCCCCTGTGAAAAACCACCAGGTTACTGTTAGGATCCAGGGCCAACCCAGAAACCTGGCCCAGTTTGAGGTTTACTCCAGGCCAGTCAACTATTTCTTCTATGTTTAAATCTGAAATGTTAAAAGACAGTTATAAATAATATGTTAATAAGTGAGCTTTTCATCCACATTACGTTAATAAGAGATCTCTTTTAGAATGCAAACAGTGTGTTGTTTTAAATTTTCACACAGTACTGTTCTGCACACAATAAAATATATACATGACAAAAGCAATAAGTATTATATATGTTTAATATTATGTTATAGATAATATGTAACATATAATTATATATATGTATACATATAATATGCATACGTCAACGTATATATATAATATGTATATTTTACATATAATATGTACTGTACATGGAAAATAAATTCAGTGGGATACTTTTGAGAAACATGCTTTCAAAACAGTACAAGAGAAGTATAAAATATTTTTTTGGCTTACTAAAGCAGACACACAGATTTTATTCTAGTTACATACAAACAAAAGGTAAGTTTACTATAAGGATCAAACAGCAAACAATTTATTATGCTTGTTTATTTGGAAATACCTCCCATTGATTGAAATGGAACGTTTCCAAGGAAGTGTGCATATAATTTCAGTCAATTCAAGCACATAATCATGCATGTCATTTTTCACTGTTGAATATTTAACCTCTGACCTCTATTTCCCCCTTTTCTCTCAAGAGAGAAAGGTGAAAATATACTACAATCCTCAGCAGACTTGCAGTATTTAACAGCCATCTGTCATACTCAGTATTCAGAAACCCTTTTTCACAGTCCCTTTGTGGGGTAGCAATGGGTAATTAAAACAGCTAGTCCAGCTATGTAAAAATTTTAGCAGTTCTGAATTATGAGCACTTTAAAATAACATGCATTAAGCTTTCTAATACAAAGTTCAAACACTTCTTTTAGAAACCCACTGAAAATTGTAGTCTTTAATTCAACTGTTCAAGATTGTGATTTTATACAACGAAAAACATAAACCATGGTGTGGTAGAAAGGCAGATGATATATAGAAAGACAGATAGATGGTAACTGTAAGCAAGAAAAAAGAACCACAAATCAACAACTATTATGGAAATGCTACCATAGTACTAAGACAAAAATTATTTTTAAAGCTTCCAATGAAATGTTTCTCACAAAAAAGAGATTCCATTTTGTAATCAGGATTCTTCAATGAGGATAACAAAATGAGTCTGTATTTTGTGTATTTCATCAGTAATCCCCTATTTAATTACATTTAAAAGCCAGAATTTGGATGCAGGTGCAAGTAATCTGATTTAAGGAGACCTTTCCATCCCTTTCCTCTTCATGACAACCATTCCATCCCCTGAAAATGCTAACTAAAAGGCCAGGGGATTGTGCTGAATAGACAAATCTGTGGTGCAAACATGGAGTGTGGATTCAAAACAGCATGGGGAGGCAATGTTTGTGAATATGATGTTAACTCTAATGGTAGGTCCAACATCCAGTCTAAATCAAAATTCAGTTTCTACTATTCATCAAGGTATTTTTGGTTGTCTGTCAGAAGCAACCAACAGAAGCAGCCAACAGTAAAGGAAGAGTTATGCTGTGATCTAACATTGGGCTTATTCAGAAGTAAGTCCAATGCCTTTGATGGGACTTTCTTCAAGGTAAATGTGAAAAAGACAGCAATTTAAAGCACTATTCCTAAGAGTTGCATGTAATTTCATTAAAATGTACAGTTCCACACTCTTGGCAGTCTAAAATTTCACAAATAAATGTACAGTGGGCCCTCTACACTGGCTGGAGTTAGGGGCAGATTACCCCCATGAAAGTGGAAAAATCACAAATTAAAAAACATGATTATTTTTTAGTTGAGAGAACACTTCTCTAGGAATCTTTAGGTCCTCCAGGATAACTTTGGGTCAATATCCACTGGCGTTTGACCACAGACTCATGCTGGAGGACCTACAAGTGCCTAGAGAAGTGTTTTCTCTAGGAATCTCTAGATCTCCTGCAGTGTGACTCCATGGTTAACCTCTGGCAAAGTCGCACTGGAGGATCTAGAGATTCCTAGAGAGAATGCATTAATCAAATCCACAAAAGTCAAATTCACAAATGTAGAGGGACAACTATACACATAAATATTAGGTTAACATTAGCTTTCCTTTTTAAATAGAAAAATCAGAACCTAAAAAGACGGTGAATTATTGAAACTTGCAAACAATACCACCTCTGCTGACAAATATGAAAACATCTTATTGCTAATGTTTTGAAGCTGACAAATAGGTCAGCTGCTGTACATTCAACTTTAATGCAAACTATGTTCTACTTGAAGGATTATGAAAGTTTTGAGGTTAGGCATAAAGACTGAGCCCGGTTTCAAAATGGCCACTGTACAAACAAAGCAAGAGATGTCTTCTGAAGGTTTTTCAACCTCAACTCATGGTGACCCTGTGAATGAGAAATTTTCAAGACCCCCCTGTCCTCCACTGCTCTGCTTAGATCCTGCAAATTCTGACCTGTGACCACCCTAATTGAGTCTATCCATCTAGTGTGCAATCTTCCTCTTTTTCTTCTGCCTTCTACCTTTCCTAGAATTATTGTCTTTTCTAATGAGTCTTGCTTTCTCATGTTGTGGCCAAAGTACAACGGCCTCAGTTTGATCATCTTGGCTTCCAGGGAGATCTGTTCAAAAACCCATTTGTTTGTCTTTTTGGCTGTCTGCAGTACCCTCAGCACTTTTCTCCAGCACTACATATCAAATGACCTGATTTTCCTCTCATCCACTTTCTTTCCTGTTCTGCTCTCAAATCCTTACAAAGTGATGGGGAATACAATGGCCTGTAGGATTCTAATTTTAATGCTTAGTTAAATATCTTTGCTCCACAGAATCTTTTCTAGTTCTTTCATAGCTGCCCTTTTCATTCCTAATCTTCTGATTCCCAGAAATGGAGGCCCCTTTCCATTTTAAATCAATATGGTGGCAAATGTGAATGGCAACAGGGTTAAAATGGCAGAGAGAGATTTAATTGCAGTAAATGTAGTGGAACACTGAACCATTTCTGAATCGGTGCGGAAATGTGAATCTCTTTGTTCAAAAAAGTAAGTGTGAATGATCCCTTAGTTTACAAAACACGGTGACTGTTTATTCTAGCTCACTTGTTAATTCATATAGCAAAAAAACCAAAAAACAAATCACTATTATTAAAATAACTCTCTCTTCTTTAAGTAAATAATTGATGAAAATATGATCATGCAATCACATCAATTTGTGACAAAAGTACAGAACACTCAGCTACCAATGAGATAGGACAGCTCATATGTACAGAAATAAAATACTTTTACCATACACCGTAAGACTAAGGCACTGCTTCAATCATGGCTGAGTCTTACACTGAACAAATGAATTTTTCATCAGCACATCTGTTATAAGAAGAATGTTAACTCACACCACACATATACCATTTGATACTCCCTTGCAATTTTGATAATGTGGAGCACAGTTTATATTACTAGACATTGTAACATAAAAAGAGCCCTAACCCACCTCCTGTACGTTCTTTTTCCCAGTTCCCTTCACCATGTTTAGGTTGTTGTAAAGCAAGATGCCTGTTCTCTGGTGGCCTCAGAGTGGACTCTAATCTGTGAAATTTGTGAATTCTGTCTCTGACAAGAATGGCATTGGCCCTTTCATCATTACTGGAAAACTCTCTGGCATCGGGCCAACCAAGATCCTTCTTCTGGACTACATTAGCAATCTCAGCTACAAGATCTGATTCTGCCTTTTCTGTAGGGTTATATTTGTGCACATGAACAACATCTTCCCTTTCTCCTAGCAGCTTGGAAATGAGTGAATAGAAATCACCTGTGTAGGAGGAAAAAGAAAGAAAGGAAACAGATAAGAGAAAGGGGCAGAAGAGTCAGACAGACTGCAAGATTTTGCTACAAATTTGACAAAGAATAGAAATTGTATGTTATTCCTAAAAGCTGGCTGGGTTCAAAAACGTTGGTTGCTCATGAACTCCTGCCATGAATCAAAGACTGCTATAGTCTTTACACAACAGTGCCTTTTCACAACTGTAGCAAATGAGGCCCTTCACCTCTGGAAGTCCATCCATCGGAACAAAAGAAAAATCATGACAATAGACTTCAGTAAAGATTATTTAGCAATAGAATACTGGAACACTTACCTCTGAAATTTTTGCTTCTAACAGACATACTGAATTATAGCTCTCAAGTGCACCCCTCCAATCACAGGAAGCAGAAATACAGAAGTGAAACCGTCCTAAAGAAAGTGTATCCTTTTTCTATAAGATACTCTTAAAGGTCCAAAACACCCTGCAGAAATAATCCAGTTTGAGACTGTTTTAACTGCTCTGGTTCAACACTAGGGAATTCTGTGAACTGTAGTTTTGTGAGACATTTAGCTTTCTCTGTCAGAGAGCTCTGGTGCCACAATAAACTACAATTCCCAGAATTTCCTAGCACTGAGCCAGGGCAGTTAAAGCGGTCCCAAACAGGAATATTTCTGCAGTGTGTTTTGGACCCATGTCACACAGGCTACTGTAATTGTCACTGATATGCTGTACAAATCGCGCACGTGTGTGTGTTATTCTTTCATAGAACTGCATTTATTAAGTAATTTAAAAAATCTGTTTGCTAATTTCTGGTTTTCCCTCCCCCCCCCCAAAAAAAGAGATACACTTGATTAACTAACCTTCCATAGAATTCCAGTACCTTCAGTTAAATTGTATATACAGGCTGAAGATTCCATATCAAGAATGCTTAGAACCACAAGTGTTCTGGAATTCAGATTTTTGTTTTGGATTACAGAATATCTCTATTTACATATGCACACTTAAAAAACTATCATGGCGATGGGACCCGATTCTAAACAAAAAATTAATTTATGTTTCATATACACCTTATACATATAGCCTGAAGGTAATTTTATACAAAGTTTTAAAATAATTTTGTGCATGAAACAAAATTTGTGAACACTGAACCCATAGGAAATCAAAACTATCACTATCTCAGCCTCCCATGAAAAAGGTTATGTTTTTGGAATATTTCAGCTCGTGGAATTCTGAATATGGGAGACTCAACCTGTAGTTCATACATTTCTGGAGCCTTTTTTGATCTGAATGTTAGCTATTTTATTCTGAGTACCATACTACTATATTTTCCACCAACTTGTCCTATTAGCTAGTTTACCTTGCTGGCTAAACACTTCATGTATTATATAAAGATTGGCAGGAAAGGGATTGGTCTTTTCCTTTGCTGCCTGGTTTTACTTATACAGTATCTGTTTCCTGTGAATTGAATAAGAATATTAGAAGTAGAAAGGAAGAATGGAAAGCATGGTTTACAGGAAGGGGAGGAATCTTTAGACTTTCAGATGTTTTGACTTCAGCTTCTACAAGTTCCAGCCAACATGGCCAAAAGTAAGGAATTATAGGAGGTGTAATTGCAACATTTTGAGTTCAAAATGATTGCCATACCTGGTGTGAAGCTTTACTAATGCAACCACTTAAGAAAATGTGAGGACAACATGAGTATATTTCAAATACTTAATATCCACCAAATATGAAAAAAGCAGCAGGTTTTCTACACTAGGATCCTTCATATTTCATTTTAGTAAAACAAAATGTGTCCAAAATATAATAGGAGACTTGGACATTCCAATTGCAGTGAGCACTTTTTCATTCCTGTTTGCAGTCCAAAGATTATGGTGATCAAAAAACCACAAAACAGTTTACAACCTCTGAAACAGGCATGTAAAATGCTAGGTTGTACAGGGGCTTGAAAGAAGAAAATAAAATCCAAATGAACCAACAAACCACAGGGAGTGAGTGAGTTATAAAACTTAACATTAATACAGTTAGAGTTTAACCAATTTGGTTTTTTAAAATATATATTAATATAACTGCTACGAAAGAGCAACAGCTAATTCAGCTCCATCCAGAATTATTATCCCCCTGAGTAAAAGCCATAGGAACCTAGCTAGCTACTACGGAAAAAATAAGCATCACCACAAGATATACATAGGCCAAACCTTACTCTAATTTGCCCAAACTACACACAGGAGAAAGGAGGAAGAGCCAGCCCTTTATCATTTTCCATTTCTGTGACCAAATTCAATGGTTCAACCTCACTGGTGGAAGGGAAGAATCCAGTGGAAGTGGAAAGGGATAATAGCACCTCCCCACTGCAGCCTCCTCTGGAAACCCCTCTGTAGCTCTTTTTGAGATGATGCAGTGTTGAAGGGAAGGAGGAGATGGAAGAATGTTCTGTTGCGATTACCAGGACTACATTGCATTTAGCTATTTGTTTCTGTTTTGGATTGGTGGTTGTGAACACTAAATATATATTCCAGTTTCCTAGCTCAACCATGGCTTCAGCAAATTCTCTGGCTCACAAACACAATTCATTCATTTTAGAGGATAATAAATGGTGAGGTTAAGGAATGCAATTATTTAGGTACATTTATGGAATCATGCTATAAAATGTTCTTAAAAGTTTCATTTTAAAGCAATAAAAAATGAACATGGTAAATAACTAGGCTTCGGGTCTTTCATGGAAAATCCATTATTAAGAATTCAGCAAGGGGGAAAATTAAGTCTTTTTCAAAATGACCCTAAGAGAATCTGTCATGTTTATAAACAGTCCTGGCTCAATGATTTCAACTAAATTTCCAATTTCAGTCTTTGGAAGGGGTATATCCCAAGTGAAATCCCCTGTCAGAGAATAATTATCAGAGTTAATAGGGCCAATTTTCATGAAATGAACAAAGCAAATTGGAGCTGAACAAAATGTGTTAAGCTAGCCTTGCTCACATGCTTGGTAAGATAGCCTGTTTCCCCTACTAGCTTCCCCAAACCACCCTATTTATTAGTTAGTTCTTACAAGATGTTTCAGTATTGTAGTTCAAAACTACCCCCTTATACACAGAGAGAATTAGTAATGGAGGGTGATTACTACTGTACAACTGTTTTCCTTTCTTCAGCTAAACAAGGTCCATTCCAAACCTGAAATTTACATATGTGAGCCCCTTTTATGACTGATGTGCTATATCTGTATTTTGTAGGTAGGTATCTGGGCAAACACCCAAATGAAGCAGCCTCGATATTAAATCCAGTTAAGGAAAGAGAATCAAGTACAGTAGCTGTGGATACATAATATATTAAGCGATCATGGGAGATAAGTACTGTATTGATAAGGAGATATTGGGATTTGATAGTAGCACGGGCGACTTGTGAGTTAGTTATCCAAGCTAGAATAAAATGACAATGAGGGATATTAAGATCTGGGAACCCATGAACATGTGGGCTGCTAGTATAATACAGAGAAGTTTTTCCTTTCTTTTTCTAAAAAATGATGTTTAAGTCTGAAGGAAAACTGTGCTTGGCTGTGCTTATTTTTTAGAGGGATGCTAGCTTAGGCCTCAGCAAGCAAGTGGTTTCTTCAATGAAGATTGCCAAGGATAAATGCATAACTTACTTTTACATAGTCTTCTCAACACAAGTCCTCACTGATTCCTACTACCCTATGCAGTTACTAGCAGAAGTATACAGATTCCCTTGATGACTGCAGCAACCCCAAAGTCCACCTGGTGAGATGGGTGGGAACAAGAGACAGAATCTTTTGTGTCTGAAGTTTTTTACTTCATCTCCCAGATTACCTCCTCATTGGCCATGCTGGCAAAGGCTTCTGGGTGCTGAAGTCCAAAACAACTGGAGGATCAAAGGTTGAGAATCTCTGTTTTAAGTCATGGTACCACTTCTCTTCCTTTATCTACATAGCAGGCACCTTCTCTGATGACCTGAGGAAACTAAAAATGCTTTCTCCCACTTTAACTTTCCATTTTATCTTTTAATGGAGTTTGATATATGTTGTTGAAGTATATTTGCTAACTGCTTTCATCCATAAATTATGTAGATAGACTTCTTTATGTTATTCTTCACTCACTGCCTAAAGAAGTTTTGTGACTGAGTGGTGGTATATCTGCAGCTTTGAATATAAATACTATTACTACTTGAATAAATCAGACAAACACTCTAATTTTTTTTTTACTTATAACCTTCAACACCTTTCCAACATTACTGTTGTATTTTCTCAACTGTATCACTGAGCTTGTCAAAATGTTTCAGCAAAACCATTATTTATTTGTTTTATTTCAACCCAAGAGGCAAATACTCCCTTTTGTTTTGAGATCACACTAGTCTTATACAGACACTTTAAAACTGCCGATTCTGCATTGCTTCAGGCCTTAGTCTCACTGACTCTGCAGCAATTTCACTGAGAACTACATTTACAGGCCCCACTTCTTTCACTGAAAGGACAGAACATAACAGCTTAGCTAGGAATAAGAGTCGTTTTCTGTTTTTCTGATAGAAAAAGTTGCCTTGTGCAATCAAAGTGGGTGATTTTACTTTACTAATGCAAAAATCAAAACAAGCCCCCACAATGAAGTGAGTAAAATGTGGTATTCTCTTCAGATATTTTGAGAAAATACTCAATGGAAAAAGGCACAATGATTCTAATATATTTTCTCTGGTTTTTCGGGGAACTTGTCTTTTCACTGCCACTGTGCCCAGTGTGTTTTATCTTCCAGATTCTAAACTCTTTTTTACATTAAGTGCTACTTTATTGATACAATGAAGAACAAATATTAACTTCCACCTAGCATCAAAACACTAAATAATCGAAGACCTACTTTAGCAGTACAAATCAATATCAGTTCAACTCTACTTTACACAACTTAATGAATTAAAATGAATAATTAAAATAAAACTGGACAATATATAGGAGATTTTATAAAAAGCTGGAAACTGTGATGATGAATTATAAATATCAAATTCCAAATCAATCCAGTTTTGGAGAAGTGATTTTCATTCTTCCTCTTTCTCTCTTCTTCTTCTTCTAGGTATGGGTTGATGTGAATAATTTTAAAACAGCAACTTAACGATTAACAGATCAAACCTACTTCCAAAATTGGTTTCAATTCTTCCAGCACTTACAATTAAAACTAAATAAAAAGTTGTCAGGGAATAGTGACACAAGAGATAATTTAGATCAACCTGTTAAAAAATTAATTACAGATACTTCCACTTAATTTTAAAGAATTTTGATAAGGCTTATGCTACATCTTCTATATTAGTTTCAAAGGTTCCTTGTACAAGATGCCTTTGTATACAGGTTTAATCTAGTATGGTTGGGAGCACTTTGGAAACCACATCTTTCAATTATTCAGTACCACTATTTAACTTGCAAAGCAGCTGACTTTACAAAGTCAGTAAAACAGAAGGTTTGAGATTAAGGGTTTGGGGTTCTTTTTAAAGGCACTCATTATAAGACTTCAAATGGAATTAAAGGACATTTCATGACTCATCTGAAAAGAAAAAAAGTCAGATTAAATGGTTTCAACTTGATAAATTTTTATCTACAAAATAGTTTTTAAATGTAGTGCCATGCATCCTTGGGCAATTCTATTGCATGCAGCTGTGTCAAAAGTACCCATGAGGACAGCTTTAAAATATCACCACACCTCTAAGACTTATCACCTTCCAAGTATTTTCCTACTATTAATTCCTAATGATATTTGAGAGGGATAATCAGTGGCAGTTTTGTATTGCCAAAACAAGTAAATCCTACTATTCCTGCACAACAGATGACTGCACTATAAATCTAAAGAAAACAGGAAGCAAACACTATAGCAGAATGGAAAACCCACATACAATGGGATGGATTGCCTGAAAAATATACAAGAATTGTTCACTTTTATGATAACAGCATGAAATCTGGCACAGAGGTTAAACAGATCTAGACACTGAGGCATCATTCATTTGACTCATGAGATGATGGCAGCCATTTCCCCCCCAAAATGATGGCCATACATTGTAAGAGAAAAAAGGGTGCACCTATTCACTATATATTATATGCTGATGTCAATTATTCTACTGGGAAATATTATCAAGCACCAATGTTTTATTCAATGATATGTTATCCAGTGAGATGGCTAACAAACCTATGTATTTATATAACTGAAAATTCAGTTCCCTTTATGTCCATTTTAGTTTGGCAGAACCTACATCATAGTACTGTTTTGCATTTGTTTAAATTAACAATGCTGCTTATATTTCAAACTAATATTGTTCCTGTAATACATAGTACATTATTTTCTGTAGATCATTTATTGATCCTTTTATAAGCATAAAACTAAAATGAAGCAACAAAGAAGTTTCTTCGTCATCGTCTAGTTTTATTAATATTGGAATCTGTTTTCTTTAAATATTTGTTGATTAAACAAGTTTTAATTAAAACTAGAAATAACAGCAGAGTCCTTGTTCAAGTTTCAGCTGATTATTACAATTAAAAAAAATCACACTACTGCTGTAATTTTCTCTTTCACATGAACACTTATGTACATGGAAGTTCAGCCTTTTGGCAATTCCATCACTTCTTACAATCCTTTTTCCAACTGCAGAATTGCAACTCTCAGCAGATCTTAGCTGCTTAGGGCAAAGTTGTCCAAAATTACTCATAAATGTCACAGTGTGTTTAGTCCAAACTCATGTAGATAGTGCTGGAAGCTCTAGCCTTTTGTGATTATCTGTCTTCACACATGAGATGCCTGGCAGATGGCCCTCTTTACATACTTCTCTAAATATACCTTTATGCATGTTATAAATAACCCTTCATAGGTGAATTGACTGCCCTTTATTCTGTGCAAACAACTTTTGTTGTTGTTGTTGCTTCATTTGCGTTAGTACTGACATTAGTTGGACCACACAAAAGAATCACAAATCTTTCAGTTCAACAGAAAACATCTTCTGGTATGATGCTTGGTGCTGAACATATCTTCACGAAAGTATCCATCTTTTTCAAAACTTGGCACAGCGTCACACCTTGCGAAAACATGGAACAAGGGCAGTGCCTGAGCCTTCTCTTGTCCTAGATCAGCTGCCAGTCCATGAGTTGTTAACTACCAAAAGTACCTTTCAAATCCAAATGCTGACTGCTGTCCTTGGTTGAAATCCCTGCGGAAAAGATACAGACAGTAACACAATGTCTGTATCAGTCATCTGAAAGAATATGTTGTGGTGGTCATGCTGCACAGAGTGCAGTGCATGCAGAATCTGCTTTTTCGTAAGTGCATGCACAAGAGATGATAGATTCTCCAGTGTTTGTGAACTCATGCAGGGGAATCTAAAGAGTGCAACAAAGTTCTTAACATTTGGCACCAACTATACAAAAAATGTCCAATGATAATTATAAATACTGCACAAAAATAACATCAAATACATTTTTCTTAAAGGTGAGGTTGCCTTTGGTGGCCATTTTGAAAATTGCTACCTTGGCCATCAGAGAAAAAAATCAACTGTGCTGCTGTAACTTTTACCAAAATAAACAGCTGTCTCTGTGCCAAATTTCATGCATTTATCATAAAGTGCACAACAGCCTAGCTAATCCTCTCCACTGAAAGATTTTCCTTTCTGAGATGACATTTTTAAATATATTCCTCCTTCAGAATTATTCCATAGCACTCTCTGGAACAAAACAAAGTAAAAAAGAAAATACATCAGAATTAGTAATAAAAGTGATGCTTCTACTGGTACAGAAGATCTAGGATATCCACCATCTACAATGAGTTCCAATTTAAGTATTCCATGTAGCTATTCTACTTTGCCCATACATGAGCAGATTTATATAATCTTACTTTTGATATTTTTTATTAACTTGTTATCTCAATTGTTCTTTTAAAGAGTTTAACAAAGCTTCCTGAACATTTCCAGTTGTCTCCCATCCCTATGCACAAAATGGAGTACATTTGCTTAGTTTTAGTGATAAAACATCGCATGCTCCATATCCATTGCACCCATGACATTTTATGAATACAGCAATAAATTAAATAATATTCTCTATTTACTGATTCATAGTTATTGCACTAAAAAACCCATCTGAAAAAATGTCAGTTCTAGCCAAATTCCAATAAAGCATCAGAGCTACTGAAGTTTTTGGAGGCTTCACATAAGCAAATGCACACATTCGGCATATTTACAGTCTTAAAATGTAACATGAAGTACTGTTATCCATAGTGGTACACCTGACACATTTCTCTTCATAGTACCTTAATATTAAATCCTTTTAAAAATGCACCACTTATGAGTGGATCAAATTGAAACCGTCATTATGTTACAAAGCATAAACCCAAAACACTTAAAAAAATACATCTGAAACTTTTATTATGAATTTGTAATCAAGACCAAAAAAAGAAAAGACTAAATGATACACTTTCTGTAGACACTGTATGGTACTCTTTTCCCAATTCTATTCTCTGACACTGTACACAGGCAAATAAAATTACAATTGCATTAAGCAAATTAACTTGAGAACAGGAAAATCAAATGAGATTAAATTGTACTAATGAATTTACCTGCAAGGTTAGGGAGCGGTAATTGACTATTTCCTCTTGAATCATTTATAATGTAAAGCACAGCAATGCAGAAACAAAGATGACTTTATTTGCTAGTTAGCAGAAAGAAGAAGAAGAGCTTCCACACTACCACAATATATCAAGGCATAATCAGTGCATTACTGATGAAATCAAACATTCATATACTGTGTGTATATATATGCACATTCATGAGAGAAATTTTGTACATACCCTGATCTAAAACCTCCTCATCTTCTCTTTTAGGCTGCTGCATTACTGAGCCTGTATCTCCACCTCTGCTCTCTGAAAGAGAAAATGGAGGAAATCAAATGTTCATTCATACACCTGTACACAATGACTAAAATGGTTCACAGTGGATTGAATGCAGATTTATACATGTGCAATGGGCCTGGTTGAAGCAAACTTTCCCTTTCCCTCACTTCCTAATCAACATCTCTCCCCATGCTGCACAGAAAACAATGCTAATGAAAGATGCCTCCCTGCAGCTTTTGGGGATTCCCCCTTCCTCCTCATTATCATGCACCATACCACAGTTTACTCCATTCCAAAGTCACCTAGCTGCTGTTTATACAATATTTTCAGGTGATTTGTAAGAGCTGCTGTCAGGAGAGGCAGTAAGAAATTCCATTTCCACCAGTCCTATTGCATGTGCCAATGAACTAGTTTAATGTAACAAGCCTTGACAAACGTAGTCATCAGCATTACATTAGTAAGGAAGCATTGTTGTTTTCATATGGCAGCCATAGAAAAAGCCTGAAAAGCTTTCCTAACAAATTAGGGTTGACAGGTTGAATATGGAACAGGATTCCTAAATCCACTGGTATCACTAGGTCTGCTGTCATCCAGTGAGACCTGGTCTCTCACACACACATACCGAGCTCCTCCCATACCATACCATACCATACCATACAGAATCCTTAGTAATGTTTTTGGTTTTTTTGGTACTAATGTTACTCATACATCATAAATCCTGTACATTACTCAATGTAATGGTAATAGCTGTCACATAAACAACTAACAAAATTACAATTGTACCTTTGAATTATAGTAGCATATTCAAAGCCTATATGTGCTTATATGTACATAGTTTTATGAGTTTAACATGAAAATTTGGTAAGATGTGATGTTTTTAAAGGAAAAAAATATAAAAATTAAAAAAAATGAATTAAATTTAAAAAGGTTTTAAAAATTAAATTTAAAATTAATTTTTTTAAAAAAATCTGGAGCCTCTTCTTTATCTTCCCAGTGAATCTCACCCCATTCACACCATCTCTTTAGTGTTTTAAAGGGACACAGGCAAACGCCATAGCCTGGTTCTGCCAAAAGGTACCTATTTCAGGAGCAGTGGTGTCACCCCCCTTAAGGGGGGAGGTCACCTGATGGGCCCCACATCCCCCTAATGATGCCCCTGCCTATACCTTTAATGTTAACAGATTCTGGGACAGGAAAATGTATCATAAAATTCCACCAGGCTGAAGTATACAAAATTTCTTCCCTCCCCCACAATACAGCTTTTAGTTCTGTTTCATATTCAACTTGGCAAGTGTATACCTAACCTGACCCTTTCTTTGGCCTGACTCCCCTACTTCAATCCAAGTTTAGGATTATGTAGCCAAAAGTGGGAGAGCAGAGACCAGCTTTCTGCTACATCTTGAACTACTTGGCACGTTGTGTGAGCCAACTGTAACATGTATGGGGAGATCTTGCAGAACTATACTGAATTCATCTTGTGTACTGATGCTATTTTTCCTGAAAACCAAGAGAACATCATATTTAAAGCAACATCTCTATCTACTTCCTTGCAAATACTTTTTTTTGGGGGTAAATCATTCTTTTTTTTTCTTTTTCTTTTTACCTTCATGATGTCCATGGGCCATCATGGTCATATCAGACTTGACTGGAATTGGAATATTTGCCTCTTCTGGTATACTTCTGAACATCTCTGGATTTATGTTCTGTGTACAGGTCATGTATGAGACTGCATGTTTGGCTTCCATGTAATACATAATGTAGAAATTGCACATTTCATCACTGGCTGTGCCTCTAAAGTGAACAGACATATAAACAATTATATTTATCATCAGTTTTAGATATAAATATACTTACAGAGATAGTCATAAAATGAAACGGGGAGATCATAATCCAATCTCAAATGATGAAAGGTTAGACAGCAATGCTTTTTGAACATACCACATTAAAAATGCATAAGGCCCTTGGAATAAAAAGGCCATTAACTTCAACTGTTTGTATAGCATTTACTTTATGGAACAGCAGTCGCCATGGTTTTCATTAACAATATTAGAAATTCTGCAAAATGCTTCACAATTGAACCTACAATATAACAAGCTACCCCCTTCACTGCAAACTCTCTAATTTACCATCAAATTTTTCATGCATACACAGTGCATCAACTATTTTCGCTATATTGTTTGTTGCCTTTCTGAATTTCAATTTTAAGAGTCTGGAAATATTTAGTTAAAATGAACTAAACCAAGCTGGATTTTTTTTTAATGAAAGGGAACAATTTAATTACATTTATTTTTAAAACTTAATTGATAGACTTACATTGAAATTTCAGCATTAACTTAATTCCATAAGTATTAATGTTAAAAGAGACACAAACTTTACACTTCCTAGCCGATTCTTTGCTGAAAACCTAGTTCCTTTGAGTAGTAACTAGTACCACTCAACTAGTGCTTACTTTTTAAAGCCCCTTATATAGGGGGAAATACAATGTGTAGGTCTCTAGATCCAAGATTCTCTCTTCCTACATCCCTACTCGCACTCTCCGCTCTGGTAGCCAAAATCTCCTCTCTCAGCCCAGGATCTTCTCTGCCCCATCCCGGATCCGTCCCTTCTCCCTAGCTGCCCCTCATTCCTGGAACCTTCTTCCTCCGCATGCACGGCTCATCACTTCCCTAACCAGCTTTAAGACAGAGCTGAAAACCATATTGTTTAGGGAAGCGTTCTCAGGGAATTTGTGATTGTTATCTGGCTGTCTGACAATAGTTGATGTGATGTGATTTGTTTGATATTTGATGTTTTTAATCTGTTTTTTCCTTTCTAGATGGTAATTTTATCTATTCCTCTTTTAATTGTTATTATCTTAGAATGTACGCCTTGGGCAGGCTTTTATCTACTCCTAATTTTACCAACTTTGTACAGCGCTGTGTATAATTACAGCGCTATAGAAATAAAGTTTAATAATAATAATAATAAGTAGTTAAGGCAACTTGGAATGTCATGGTCTTCCCTGCTTCTTGATAATCCTCTTGTGTTCTATACTAGACAGCACAAAAGAGGGCTCCCCTTCTATCCTAGAAAACTGATTTCTGAAGCTCTTAATCCTAGGAGTTTTGGTAGGATCCACAAGGATATCTAAAGCTAAAAAGAGTGGAGCTAAACAGTGATCTAAAGAAAGAGAAATTAGTTTATAAAGGAGGGAAAAAAGAAAGCTTTTGATGGATTGGGTTAGAAACTGAATTTTCAAAAAGTTCACATAGCTGTTTCTTTCTCTCCCAAGTTCAAGAAATGGACAAACTGAGAGCAGTAAAGTAATGGATGGTATTTTTCAGTTTCCTTCTGTGATAAGGCTTTTAATGCAGGGGCTTAAATGAAAATGGCAATTTAACACAAATTTAACAATTGACCCTCCCATTTCTAACATAAATGCAAGTGAATTATATGTTTAGCTACTTGGCAATTTACTAAATGCATTATCCCTTTTCTTCTAACTTTCATAACTGTTTTTTTTTCCTGGTGAAAGCACTTTGCCAACTTCCAGTGATACAACTGGAAATAGCAAATCAGCAGTGCTTAGTGACTGTGCGCAAAATCACTACAGGGACACACAGCACTATAAACTATTCCTTCCTTCCTGAAGATTCTTCCCCCAGCCCAAATGATGTATTCCATTTACAAGTCATTAATAATTTACAATTTTAATTTAGGACTCTATTTAATGCTTGCCAGATTGTTCATACTCTTTGCCCTCCTCGCCACCACAAGGCCACAAATTATACATCTGAGGGTTGTTATTTTTTTAAAAAAAGTTTTATTATGTCATAGAACACTCACATAGCACCATCCTTTTAGATTAAGTGATGCTGTAGCCCCACAGTACAGAAACTCCACACATAAACTGCATCACAAGCTTATTTCCATTTTAAAAAATATAGAAAAAAGTAATAAAAGACACAAACGTAGTAACTATTGTTCACAGACTTGAAGCAGCCATACCTATTTTAAAATACACTGAACAATTAAACATGAAAATGTGATTTATTTTCAGGGGGAAAAGATGTACTGCTGCTCCAATGAGTGACTTATATTGTTGTAGATACATAACATTTCATTCAAAAAGCTGGCATTGATAAAAGTTTTAATTTTAGATATTTCAGGAGAGCAGGTCCAGACTGCAGTCTATGAAAGCTTATCCTAAGTGAAACCTGTTCCTCTTTAAGTTGTGAGAAGTCTCTTTCATGATTTTTAGTTATAGAATGCAATATTTTTTCTGGATAATCTGTTTTGTAGGTAAAGCCAGACTTCTAACAGACAGAGGTTAAAAAACAGTGACCTGAAACAGTCTCTTTCTTTCTTTCTAATTAGTTTTCACAATCAAGTCATTCAGCCTACACTAATACAAAGGTGTGGGGGTGGACTATTTGCAGCTTCCACAGACGTCAATGCTGACTTTTTCCCTGTGGCATCATGCAGCATTCATTTTTTCACCATAGCAACAATAACGACACCAGACAGGAAAGAAAAGACCTTCCAGAAAGAGAATTGATATTTCAGCCTTTTGATAATATGGAATATCTTGACCACCACAGAAAGCTACCAGGCCTCAATACACTCTGTTTCAGTTTTATCTTCTGTTTAATTTATTCTCTTTTCCCATCATCTGATTTAGACAGTCGGCAGAGAACATTCACCTCTCTAAAATATAAAGGCAAAGCATTGATGTAAGCTAACCCATCTACATATGTCTGCAGGATCAAAACATTGCCAATGTTTCAAACATGGCAGACTGGGTAGTTACGGCAGATAAAAGACTGTCATTGGCGGGATTACAGACCGCCCAAAAAGGGCGGTCTCCCGCCGCCCTGGTTTGCTCAGTGGGGAAGCCGCAGCCTCCAGACTGCAGGATCATAGAATCTTAGAGTTGGAAGAGATCTCAAAGGTCATCCAATCCAACTCCCTCCCATGAAGGAATACACAGTTACTGTCAGATGGCCATCCAGCCTCTATTTAAAAACCTCCAAAGAAGGGGACCCTACCATACTTCAACGGAGCATGTTCCACTGTCAAACACCTCTTACTGTCAGGAAGTTCTTCCTAATGTTGAGATGGAATCTCTTTTCATGTAGTTTGCTCTCTTCCCACAGTTTCTCTTCCAGCATCTGCCTGTCTACTCTTTTGGATCAGTTTTTTCCTACCACCACTAGAGTTTTCTCCTACTATCCCTCCCCTGCTCAGTCAAATGCAAAGCTCTCTCATACATTAACACAAAGCACATTTCAAATATGGAAAGTCTCTGAGAGGCTGAGGAGATGTGGAACATTTGAAAAAATGTTTTAAAAAAATCCCTCAACAACCCTCAAATGCTTCAGTGATATGGGGTTTTCTGGAGAAAAATATGATATTTTTTCCAGAACATTTCCCCAATACTCTAAATAATGACATCTCATTTAGCACTTTGGGTTTCTTATATTCAAACAAACTCCAAACTTTATGTGTCTTATTTTACTGGCTTATTTGTAATAATGTAAAGATAATACTACATCCTTCCTTATGTTTAACAAAAACAACTATACCCAAAAGAACAATATTTTTAGGACACATACCTAAAGAGAGCTGTGCTTGATATATCATCAGTTTAACATCTTTTGCTGAAGTATAGCTATAGTATCTTCAGCTTCATTCCTTCCCCCTCTACACTAATTATCGCTTCTATTTCAGGTTGGGAAGAAGCTAATGCAATACAACTAGTTGCATGTTGTAAAGGTATATGTCAGTTAATAAACCAGATAGGTTCATGGGCATTACCTCTCAAACAGAAAATTTGGTACCAAAGACAAAAAGAACAGGGAAAGAACAGGGACAGGTACCTGTACCACAGAAAGGAAGAACACCTCAACACCAGACTTTTTCATCAGACTTTTTATGTAAAACTAGCATAGCAATAGGATCTACATTTCGTTAGCGCTTAATAGTGAACTCAACACTCTCTAAGGCTTAGAGAGTCTAAGTGGTTTACAGTTTGCCCACATTATGCTGGATACTCATTTTATTGACCTATGAAAGGACGGAAGGCTGAGTGAACCTGGAGCCCTCTGGGATTGAATTTGGCTGTAGTACTGGCATTTAACTGTTGAGCTACCAGGATTTCACAGCTAACTAATAATATACATATGCTAAGTAAAACAATGAGGTAAGGCAACCTTGAAAAGGGAAACACCTTTTAGATATCATTTAAAGATTTTTTTTTTCAAAATGTACCCAAAGATAATTACTTTTTCTTTCACCCCACTCAACCTCTCTTATGATCTCCATTTTGAACGCAAAATGTATTCACCTATGGGATGAGGCAGATATATCTGTTTTTCCCCCTCACCCACTTTTTTGATGCTCACAAAATCATAGAGTTGGAAGAGACCACAAGGGCCATCAAGTCCATCCCCTGCCATGCAGGAATACACAATCAAAGCATCCCCAACAGATGGCCATCAAGTCAAACATCCAAAGAAGACGACTCCACCACTCTCTGAGGGAGTGTGTTCCATTGTCAAACAGCTTGTACTGTCAGTAATTTCCTCCTAATGTTGAGGTGGAATCTCTTTTCTTGTAGCTTGCATCTATTGCTCCAGGTCCTATTCTCTGGAGCAGCAGAAAACAAGCTTGCTCCATCCTCAATATGACATCCCTTCAGATATTGAAACAGGGCCATCATATATCACCTCTTAACTCTCTTTTCCAGGCTAGACATACCCAGCTCCCTAAGTCTCTCCTCACAGGGCATGGTTTCCAGACCTTTCACCATTTGGACACCCTCCTCTGGACATGCTCCAGCTTGTCAACACCCTTTTTGTATTGTGGTGTCCTGAACTGGATGCACTATTCCAGGTGAGGCCTGACCAAAGCAGAATAAAGTAATACTATTACTTCCCTTGATTTAGACACTATATTTTTATTGATGAAGCCTAGAATTGTATTGGCCTTTTTAGCTGCTGCATCACACTGTTGATTCTGGTTCAACTTGTGATCTGCTAGGACTCCTAGATCCCTTTCCCATGTACTGTTGTCAAGTCAGGTGTTCCCCATCCTATGCATTGCATTTCCCCCCTACCTAAATGTATTATACTACCATATATTTCTTCCTGTTGAAATTCATTTTGTTAGTTTTGGCCCAGCTTTCTAACCTATTAGGGTCATTTTCAATTTTGATTCCATTCTCTGCGGTATTAGCTACTCCTCCTAATATGGTGTCTTCTGTAAATTTAATAAGCATGCTTGTTTATTACATTATCAAAGCCATTGATAAAGATGTTGAATACAACTGGGCCTGAGACATAACCCTGTGGCACCTCACTGGTCACTTCTCTCCAGGATGAAAAGGAGCCATTGCTGAGCACCCTTTGGATGCAATCAATTACAAATCCACCTAACAGTAGCATTATCTAGCCCACATTTTTCCTAGCTTATTTGCTAGAATACCCCATCACCTTGTTGAAGGCCTTACCGAAATCAAGATAGGCTACATCCATAGTATTCCCTTCACCTACCAAGCTGGTAATTTTATCAAAAAATGAGAGCTAAATTTAGTCTGGCATGACTTGTTTTTGAAAAAGACAATGTTGACCTTTTGTGATTATAGCATTCCCTTCTAAATGTTCACAGACTCTCTGTTTAATGATCTGCTCTAGAATCTTTCTTGGTATTGATGTCAGACTAAATGGGCAGTAATTGTTGGGTCCTCTATTTCTACCTTTTTGAAGATGGGGGCAACATTTGCCATTCTCCAGTCTGCTGAGACTTCTCCTTTTCTCCAGGAATTCTCAAAGATTATTAACAATGCCTCTGAGATTATTTGTTGGCTGTAGTTCATCTGGCCCTGGAGACTCACTTAATATTAGTCTCAAAATATGGTTCTTCCACCATGCTTTCTGCCTCATCTAGAAGAACAATGCATGGCATATTCATGGTAGATTACAAATTCCTCCTATAATCCTGACAAAAGCTGATATTAAAAAAATAACCATTTCATTGGCCTTAATCTATACACATAACAGTATAGTAATTAATCTCTCTATACACTAATACATTTTAAATAATCTTGTTAAAACAGATTAGTACACTTGAAAGATAAAATGAAGACTAGATATAGTTATAAAAAAGAGCAGCTATATTTTGTTTTTTAAAATGTTCAAAAGATTGACTATGCAGCTGAATAAGCTGAAGACTATTGAACAATTATTCTACATGATGAATAGGAAAGAAAAGTTTCAACATTTCAGAAAAATCATTATAACCACCAGGCCATTTCACAGAGCCAGTTAAAATAATAATGGAAGAATCTGGGAGGCAGTAGTACTAGGAGTGAATATTAACTAGTTCTCACACCAAGTAGATATTATAAAACATTCCCTGGATCAGAAGTGCTAATACATATCAATGATGATATAAGATTTTAACATAGCTGGGACATGCTCACTCAAACTCCCAAGAGGAGGGAATAACCGGGGGGGGGGGTATAAAAATGAGCAAATTGCACTTTGTATAGAAATATAGTGAAATATTTTGTTGCAGGACCTCACTTGCCTTTTTTGTTTTTATCTGCAAAATACAAGTGTTTGGGGAAGGTGCTGTTATGTGACTTGTATGAAAAAGCTCTTATATAATTTTTAAAAATGATCATTTAAGCAAGAGCTTATGCCCAGTAACAGCCACACTGATGCTGGGAGTAGGAAACATGGAGACACATTATTCTCATCCATATGAAGAGAGGTGGAGTAGTACATAAAAATGATGATTCTATTAAGTTGCAGAATAGACATCATTGCAAGGGGTTCACACATGCATTGCCACATACTGCATCCTTCCAGAACTTGGTGTCCACTTAGTGTTTCAGATTACAACTCCCAGCAACTCCAGAAAGCATGGACAATAGTCAAGGATGATGGGAAATATAGTCTAAAAGATTAGAACATCAGGTTGGAGAAAGCTTCTATTCTACATCACTGTAGATTTAGATTTTTTTAGATTTAGAATTTTTTAAATCATGGAAAACCTTGTCCCATACTAGACAATTCTACTGCTCAGCAATCAATATGCATTTAACTATTTGTACTCTGATACCTACTTTTCAATCTATAGATTTTCATAGCAGCTCATAAGAGAAATTATAAAAAATAAGTAAAATTAAGCTAATAAGGAATTGCTAAAAGTGTTAGCAAAACTGCTGTTTATCCCTTTAAAAGTTCTACTTGGCTTAGATCCATGCTTTCTAATAAACTTTATTTCTTTGTAAAAGCCTGCCTGAACCCTGAGATCCGCAGGAAGGCTCCTCCCTCATTCCCACCATCTTCACAGGCATGGTTGGTGGAGACACCAGATAGGGACTTCTCACTGACTCCCGCTATGTTCTTGAACTCCTTCCCCAAAGTGACCAGATTGTCCCCCTCCTTGCTGTTCTTCCATTGCTGACAAATACCTTTTTATCTCTACAGATTTTTAGAAGAGAAAGTTTTAAAAGAACAGGGTCTCAAGACAGTGCTATGTTGCTTTAAATTGACTTATTTTAAAAGCCTTTTATCTTTCTAAGGGGCAAAACAAAGTGCCCTGAAGAGGTGGCTTGAGGCCACCCTGAGAGAGTCAGGTTGGGGTTGCGGCAACTGCACACTGTAGCCCCAATCTGGCTTTTTGCCGGCCCAAAAAGAAGCAGCAAAATGCTGCTCCCTTTTGAGCTAGCAAAAAGTTGGCTTTTCCCTCCCTGTCGTGGCTTTATGGCACTTCTATGGTGTGCAGTGTGTAAACACTGTGCCACCGTGAAGCCAGCCCACACGTGGCCAGCCCAGCAGCTTCCGGGAGGCATCGAGGCAATGCCACACACCCCAAGCTGCTGGGAAGCTGGCATTTTGAGATAGTCTGTTTTGCCTCTAAGTCTCTGTTTCTAATTGTTTTAAATCATTGATTTAATTCTATTTTAATGCTCACTTTTCATTTGTTTTTGGCTAACAAACAAACAAGCTTCATTTATATATTGCTTCATACCGCCTAAGCAGTGTCTAAGCGGTTTACAACTGTAAGCTAATTTGCCCCCAACAATCTGGATACTCATTTTAGTGACCTTGGAAGGATGCAAGCCTGAGTCAGTCTTGAGCCCTTTTGCTGGTCTTGAACTCGCAACCTTGTGGTTTTGAGTGAGTAGCTGCAGTACAGGCATTTAACCACTGTGCCACCAGGGCTCCTATTATACTGGCTTGAAATTGTAAGCTGCCTTGAGTATCCTTTTTGTAAAAAGGTAAGAAATAAATATGATAGTGATGATGATGATGATGATAATAATAATAATAATAATAATAATAATAATAATAATAATAATCACAAACAGGATAGCCAACATAAATAGTAAAAATAAAATAAGATGACTTTGTGTCAAAAAGTTCAGCACCAAATGGTGCTGAAGAGAGAATTCCAAAGCAAGGAAGACAACATATGGAGGTTTGTTATCCACTCAGTTTTGACTCTGACAGGACACAAAATATCAGTGAGGCAGATATTAAGGAGCATGTCAGCTCAATATAGAAAAAGGTGGTGTTTGAGATATTGTGATTTTAAGTAATTGAAGTAAGTATATTGAAGTGAATTGTCATCAGGCAACATGTCATATTCACAACAACAGCAAGAGAGAGCAAATGTTTCTCTAGTCAGCTAATTTAAATTCATGAGAACACATAGCAACATGTCCTCAGTTCACTGTTTGGTATGCAGCTAAGCATGAATTTGACTCTTAACAACACACTGGACACAGTTATTAAGAAAATTAAAACAGTGACATACATACCCAATATAGGTTTCTGAAGATCTCCCTTCACCAGTGAAAACACATCTTGCTGCCAGAGTATCTCCATACTTGATTTCTACAGGATTATCTACAGGGTAAAATGCCTGGGAAGGAAAACAGAAAAGGACAAGCACTTCAGACTAGCACAATACAAGTTTCCCTCCATACATCTGATCAGAAACTGTGGATTTATCAATACAGTATATTCCAAGGGCACAGTTTATTTCTTATTAGAATTTCCTTTTTTCAGAACACACCCTCACAGAATTACCTAAGAACTTCCTCAAATAAAGAGAAATCAGAGGCTTGAGCTCAAGAGATTTTTGAAGAGCACATGCATAATTTTAATCAATTTCCCCTTGAAAAAAGTATCATCGCATGAAAATACTTTTTTTAATTTGGAGAAGTTTCAGGGTTCTCAGGAGAACAAATTTTATTTAAAAATAATAAGTTGCACATTGCTAAAGTTTATGAACACTCTGTTCCCAACTGCAGCCATGGAATTAAGTTGGATATATTATATAATCACAAAGAATTATCTTGTCTGCACCAAAAATTGTATTATCAATTACTTGCACATATTATTCTTTTGATATGCCTGTTACAGACTGCCAAAATAAAGCTGCTTTGGGTCTCTTTGGAGGTATGCTATTTAAATGATGCATGCAACCTAAGAATCCGGAAGCTGCACCAAAAGCTGCACCAAAAGCTGCACTCCGGTGCTTAGGAATGGAGTGTGGCTTTGGTGCGAACTCCGGACTCTTAGGACCCATGCATCATTTAAATAGCATACCTCCAAAGAGACCCGAAGCAGCTTTATTTTGGCAGTCTGTAACAGGCCATAGTCTCACAGAAATGAACCATGTTGGTCATCTTTGCTGCTACAGAATTTGCTGAACTTACTTCTTAAGCCTGGATTACTGGCAAAATACATAGCCACTGGTTATGTTCTGTTTTACGATGCAGGGGATTCTAGAATCCTTAACATGAAAACACACTAAATGCACAAATCTTCTCTGTGAGGCACAAAGTAGCTCAGAGGGGGAAATGTTCTTCCTTCAAAAAGTGGTGCAGAGGAACAGTCATAAAAGACCCCAGCCATCATGTATTGTTAAAACAAGAGTGAGAATATATCTTCTCTATCCATGTTTAATAACAACTCCACAGTATATACTACTAATATACTACACAGTAATATTGGCAATGTCATTTTATGGGGTTCTATAAAGATTATTGAAATTTCTCTTTACTCTTTCATGGTTTCAGGAGTAATTGAGGTTTGCATTATATTCCTTTTTATTTGCAAAACTGAAAAACAAAAAAACAAATACCAAGCAGTAAAAGAGATACTATCTTTGATGGCTGACACTGACATGAGTTGTATCTCTAATTTGTTCCAAAATGATGCAAAAAATACAATTTCTTTCAGTAATATGCATCAGAGCACTTCACAATATTTTACATACACTGACCACTTGGCAGTAAATATGCAAATTATGACATAAACCATAAAGTTGCAAACAGAAAAAAGAATGTAGAGGGAAAGAAAAATGGAGGAGTAAAACAATGGCTAGGATCCATTTTCTGTAACAGTACCCCCCAACATGTGCAAACCCTTGAAAGTAAAGGAAGTTTCAAAATCAGTGTGTGAAATGGTATGATAGTTTGCTATTCACACAGGACAGCTGCCAGTAGCTGCCATAAGCTACCCCAAGTAACCCTCCTTCTACCACTCTATGTAATCTTTTATTTACTCCATGCTCTCTGACACATGAACTGCTACATTACACAATGAAGCTAAGTTGCTTTCTTCCAGTCCTGTTACTTTTTGCTTCTCCTTTATCTTGGAGACTCCCCCAACTCAAATTTCCAGATGGGCTGTTGTTCATGGCTTGACCCTGATAACCACTGTAAGTGTCCATATTTACTAAAGCTGCATGAAATCTGAACAGTTCGTTAAAGTTAATTTTAATAGGGTTTGCCTGAAATTGCACAACTGTCCACTTAATTCCAAGACCCTGCTACCAGAAACACAAAGAAATGGATTTAGACTGCAATTTCTTCTGGAATGTGTACGGTAATGTGCAACTAATACCAATTTTATTTTTCCAAATCTCTAGACCAGTGAACTCCAAACTGTGCTCTTTAAGGGATTTTGTACTTCAGCTCCCAGAATTCCAGACTATTGGCCATAGCTGAGGCTTGTGGGAGCTGAAGTCTAAAATCTCTTAAATGGCACCATCTGGGGACCACTGCTCTAGACCAACATACCTGTGGCAACTGTGGACTTTGCCTGCCAATCAATGTCCACTGACCATCTCTGACTCTATACCCACTTACGACTTTTCCTGCAACAACAACAAAAAAGCACCTTTTAATACCACATATTCAGCATTTTTCCCTTTTAGCTTGGAACAGCTATACTACTCACAGTTTAATGCTTAGAAAGAGAAACTACCGAAAGCTATTATATTCAATTGGTTAATGATTGTTTTTAATCAATCAAAAATGTTAAAAGGATTGTGCTCTCCCCCACTCCCACCCAGCATATAGATATAAATTGTCTCAATTAAGGTATGCAGTCAGCTCTCCACGTTTTCAGCTTTGACTTTTGTGTATTTGATTATTCACAGATTTGAGTTATATGTTCTCTTTAGGAATCTCTAGGTCCTCCAGTATGACTCTGCTGGAAGTTGATCATAGAATCATGATGGAGAACCTAGAGTTTCCTTGATAAAATACTTCTCTAGGAATTTGTAGGTCTTCCAGCATGATTCTGTGGTCACCTTCTGCTGGATGTTGACAACAGAGTTTCACTGGTGTCTTCTTCCACATTGGCCAGAAGCCATGCTCAAGCAAAAAGGCACTGGAATAATCTGGCTCCTGGCAGCACATGTTTGGTCCTGCAGTTGCAGGCTGCTTTTGGAGTGGGTTGTTTGATCGGCGCAGTCCTGATCCACTTTCTGATAGTGGACATGGGCTGCTCCTTCCCATCCATCTGCTTCAGTCCTTTGCAAAACATCCATATCAGTTTTTATTAGCTTGTTTGTAGCTTTATGTTTTAAACTGAGCTTTGGTCATATTTGCATTGCATGGGAACATAGCCTGTGCTTTATAGGAAACTGTTGTTGTTCCTCTTGTTGTTGTTGTGTTTCTTTAAGTAATTTCTGACTTATGGCAACCTTTATGTGAACTCATAACAGGTTTTTTTGGGAACATTCGTTCAAAAATGTTTTGTTTTTGAGAGAGTGTGACTTCCCCAAGGTTATCCAGTAAGTTTCCATCACTGAGTGGGGATGTCTCCAGAGTCATATTCAAGTGCTCAAACTTGTAATATAAGAAATATAATTCTGAATACAGTTCAGTATTTAATTCAGATAATATGAGTTAACCTGAATTACAGCTAACACAGTGTGAGCCCTCCCACATCTAGACAGATATAGGTACCACATAGTTCAATGGAGCAACTTAAAACAGTTAGCAAAGATAATGTTTAGTAACTGAAAAGGCTTACCTAAGTGATGGGTGTGTACTCTATAGGCAAATAGATGCATTGGGTACATTTTATAATGACAAGCAATATCAGAATTAACCGCTGTTAATAAACAGAAATAAAAACATTTTTAAAAGATTAGGAAAACCACATATATTATACATATTGATGTTTAAATAATTAATTAGTATTCTTTTTGCTATGGTAAATTTAAATTAACAACTTTGAAAACACAACATTGAATATTTTAACTGATGTGTAAGAAAATTCAACCATTACGCTTAAAGGCTGATCAATTTATTTAAATCAATGGGCAACTCTACTGACACATCCATTCACTTGTGAGATGGAGTATGCAAGAAAGTTTGGATGCAGCCCAACAGATAAATCTAAGCAGATATTTTATAACAAACCTATTTTTAAAAGGGAGGAGTTATAAGCAGGATAATGTTGCAACACCAACATCTCAAAAACAGCTCCTCCAATGGCTGGACTACATCAGAGTGAAGATCACACACATCCACATATGGCACATGATGGTACAGCTATCAGACTATCAGAACCTTGCATTTTTATCTAAAAGCATTTTTAATTAACTGGACTTTAGCACCACATCTAAGCCCAGATAATTTGTGAATATAGGTTTTATTGAAACATGTCAACTTCAAAATCATTTTTGTTTAATACCATCTTTAAAAGCCAATAAATTTTAATAAAACTTAGGCCTGGTCCAGATGGGCCGTAAAGGACGCCCTCGACACATGCAAGGCATGCCTCGGGGCAGCGCTTCCAGATGCCCCGCAATCCTTGCACGTGATGAAGGCGTTAAAATGGTGGCGCCCTGTACACACAGGCGCTGCCATTGTACACACGGGTGCCATGCGACACTTGCATAATGAGTGCACCAGTGGCACACTCCTTACGCTGACCTTTGGCGGCTGAGGCTTCCCCTGACAGAAAAACAGGCACCGGCAGGCCGTCCTTTCTGGGCAGTCTGGACCCCACTATAGTTAGGATTAACCACAGTTTTAGGTTTGGATGCCAAACTAAGCTCTAGTTTATGAAAAACAAGCAAAAAATCCTCTCTAATATCCTTCAAGAGAAGATTATGGGGGGAGGGGGGGCTCGAGCAATTCTGAGACTAGTTCACATTAATTATAAAGAATGAGGGTCAGGAGTTTAGCTGTTTCAGTTACCTTTCTCTCCTGGTGGTATGACCGTATCCATTGACATCATAAGATACATGCCAGCAATCATAGGCTGCCTTTAAAGAAGAATGAATCCAAATCAGTAAATTGCATAAAATATCCTTCATCTTTCAAAAAGTAAAACTATTAATATTAACATTTTGAAGTGGTGCAGTACTTTTTCACATTTTAATCTTTCTTAGATTGGCATAGATCTGCATCATGCAGATCAATGAACTGCTACAACCTATTACATTGTACAGAGCCATTCATGTAGATGACATTGTGAAGTCAGAGCCAGTGCACCATTACTAAAAGTCATGGAAAGCAGACATATGTTACTCACACTTCTATTCTAAAGTGCAAAACTGAGGATTTGCACATCTCAACTATGGTAAGATGGCATCAAAAGTTCAAGATGCCACTAGAGATTTGATGAACAGTTCCTGGCTAGCACTTGTAATCTGTTGTAATGTGGAAAACAAGTCAATCACATTTTTGCTTTCCCTGTCTTAATAACATATGAACTGGGTTTAAAACAGGAGGAAGTGCCATGGACCCTCTTGCAGTCCAGTGAAGCCTGGATCCCTTTTAAGAATTTTGCAATAGTGAAGAGTACAAATGATAGTTTTTTGTAGGGTTTTCGGGCTCTATGGATGCCGGACATGAAAGCCTTTGACTCCACAGTACAAATGATATTTCAAGATATTGTAATTTGACATGAAAATATCTGTGATTTCTACTGCTGACAAAGCCACAAGCACTTCTAATACTACTGTAGTTTGTTGCCTATGTTCATAGTTGAAGGAAATGCTAGATTTCATTCAGAGATCAGTGAAATCATAGATATAATTTTTTTTCTTATTGAAGTTCACAGACCCCCTAAAATTCCCTAGATCCCAGGTTAACCACTCATGTTCTAAGATATGTTCATATTTGTAAGAGTTTACAATACATCACCACTGAGGGAGGAGAAGACACATCTTAACATTGTTCATTAGAGTCTTTATCAACACTATTTTTTCATTTCTGTTTAAAATAACTTGTGCAGCTTAAATGACTGGACCCTAAGTAAGATTAATTAATTAATTAATTAATTAATTAATTTCATTTCTATGAAATAGCCCCAAAGCAGCTCACAAAAAAGTTTCCCTTTTTCAATAAGACATCCCAAGTCTTGTTGGAAGTCTGACCTCTCCTTAGGCTATATTCCTGAGTATCCTTCTCTTCCATCACTCCTGTCTGCTTCTTAAAAGGGTGTGCGGGGAGGCAAATGCAATCATGCACTTAATGTATGATCTGTTTCAGCACCAAGTCTTTGCATGGCTACTTATCTGGGCAGAAGTATGTGAGATTCTTGAGAGGAGGAATAATCTGATACAAACATAAATTCTGTCATTAAGAGCTTGGTTCATTCTGAAGGAAAAGGGTTCTGAAGGAAACACGGATCTTCACTAAAACGATTGCAACTTCATTCCTCAATATATGAATCAGATCAAAGTGATTCTTTGAATGAATCAAATAATCAATTGAGGTCAAAAGTGAGAGCAAAGGAAATGTGCTCTAGTTCATCAAAGTGCACTAGAGCTCTGTAACAGAGAATTATAAGTATGTCACTCAAATACAAATTCTAGAATTTCATAGCATACAGTCATGACAGTCAAATTGTGATATCAAACTACTACAGCTGTGCACAGTATGTATGTTAAAATTGTTCACTTGAACCTGAATGTTCTGCTTTTGTTTGTGGGGAAATGTTAATGAAAGGGAAGAGGAAGAAAGCATCAGCTTCATCTCAAAATTTAAGCAACTCGGCTCTGCAAAACCATGCATATAACAGCAGTGTCAAATTGACTAGCAAGGGAAAAGTAGAGATGGACATTTCAAAATGAAAAATGAAGAGGAAAAGGGCGTGGTAAAGCAAATTCTGCTCTGAATATTCATTTCAGTTATATGTTAAATGTTAAATGTTCATTTTTCAAAACAGAATAAATCCAATTAGTTATTTTTCTCCTTAGTCCAACTTGCCTTTCTTCAATCTGTCTTGCCTGTCAACCATTGCTAGTTTTGTGATATTGTTGGGGTATGGGGTTGTGATGTGATGTTTTTATCTGTTTTTATCCTTGCTGTACACTGCTGTGATCTTTGGAACAGCGGTATAGAAATAAAAATTTATTATTATTATTATTATTATTATTATTATTATTATTATTATTATTCATCTATCTATCTGTCTGTCTGTCTGTCTGTCTGTCTGTCATCTTGCCCTTTTCTCAACCTGGGAACCAAGGCAGCTTACAATATAAGTTAAAACAAAACATATCTAAAACTATATAGAGGAAAAATTTTAAAATAAACAAATAATCAATTTTTTAAAAAATTGACAGTTAAAAACACAAAGCATAGTGAAACTAAAAATACACATGCTCAAACAAAACAATAATTTTGCCATAATTAATTAAAAGCTGAAGCCTTGTTCAACAACAACAACAACAACAAAAAGTCATTGCATCCCAGCAAAAATGAGAGCAGGGAGGGGGCCAACTGAGACTTCCATGGGAGGGAATTCCACAACCTAGCAACAGCCACAAAGAAGGATTTCCCTTGTTCTCACCACAAAGGCCTATGACACCAGTGGGACTAAGACAAAGCTCTCTCTGAATTTAGTCAATGCAGATTTAACTCAGAGTGGGTCTACATGGGCCAGAATACTATGGGATACTCCCAGAGTATTCTGGCCCCAAAGCTGCCCCAAATTCCCCCAATACCTGGGCACTCCACATTGATGCTGAGGGGCTGTTTACATGTGTCCTACTGTGCAACTCAGTGGCGCTACCACTGGTGTGTGTTGCTCCCTCTGAGGTTTAAAATGTGTCACTCAGTATCACTCACATGGCTGGGCATCTTGTTGTGACCTCAGAGAGAGTAAGTCCCAAAAGCAGTGGAAATAGTGGATGGCACAGCAGAGTGTGCATGTAAACAGCCACCTAGCATTGCTGCCGACTGCTCTGGATTTGATAATTTAAAGAAAATGATTTAAGGGCGGGATGGACCACATTTGGTGCAGAACTGACCTTCACACAAGAAGACAGTCTGCACTTGAATCAAAGCCTTGACCCTGTGTTGTGAGGAGATGAGAGGGAGAGGGAAAACTGCTTTAAATGGATGTGCACACATGCCCTCAGACAGTTAAAAAAAAAAACCTAACGTAAATTTCTCCTCATATGCATACCAGTGCTACCATGTCCTATAATACAATGTTGTTCCTTCTGTCTGAAAAATCTGTAACAAATATCACATTCATATCTTTTTGAAAAGATCAGATAAAATATGAAAGAACCTACAATAAAGGTGTGGGAAATACACTTACTTTTGATTAGTCAGATGTAAAGTTACACCAGAACAGTCTTTGTGTTTATCTGCATGAAAGATTAAAATGTAGTTAAATATAATTGTTGGCTTTTTCCTATTACTGCTTGAGAGTAATAATTAAAAAGTTTCTGCATAAATGTCTTATTAGACAAACTGTGTGTCAAACATAAATGAGTTTTTCTATGCATATTATAAAGTCACTGTGCTGTGCAAGTGATAAAGACACTGTATTTGCATCATAATCTCTTTCATGAAGCAATAATATGAACAATTTGTTTAATACACTGCATTGAAAAGCTTGAAAGTTGCTGATTTTATATTAAAAACAAAACAGCAGACATTATTCAGGACAAAAGGAAAAATCAGTAATGCCATATTTTAAACAGGACGCCATTCCTTCTTTTGGTCTTTATATACAAACCTTAAGAATAGCATTGCACAGCACTGTAACCCTAGCCAGTTTGTAAAAATCTGATTGCACATAAATGACTTGACGTGCTGATGGAAGGAGAGCAAAGATGGGGCCATCCAGGCCTCTCTAGGGAGGGAGCTGCCACCAAGAAGGCCTTCTTCTCTTGTTCCCATCAAACAAGCCTGAGAAGGTGGTGGGACTAAGAGAAGGGTCTTTCCAGATGATATTAGAACTCTAATGGCTTCATAAAAGATGTTGTTGAACTGTAAGTGCTATCTGTCCTTTACAGGATAACCAATGGTGATGAATGATGGGATATTTTGAAGAGCACATTTCCTATCCCTGACTTAACAGTCCACTAGTTCTGTCAATTGAACAATTACAGTGGGCCCTTGGTATCTGCTGGGGTTTAGTTCCAGGACCCACCGTGGACACCAAAAGCTTTAGATGATCGAGTTCCATTAAATACAATGACATAGTAAAATGGTACCCCTTATATAAAATGGCAAAGTCATTTTATTGCTTTTTTTTTGGATTTTTAAAAAAAAATATTTCAAGCCATGGATACTTGAATCTGTGGATAAGAAATCTATGGGAAATGAGGACTGACTGTATATAGTCAAGTTTAGGGGAAAAAACCTAGTTGTGGCTTTTATCATTCCCTTCCTTTAATACACAATGTAGCTTTATGAAGAATTCTGAAAAATCCGTACTTGTTCATCGTGTTATTGGTCCTACTAAAAGTATTGTCCACATATGGATTTCGAAAGAGGGTTTTGCCAGGTGGGCTGGGGGTTTCTAGAGAGTAGGGGCTCAAATGTATCTGATGAATTAATACATGTTACAGTTTTGGTTGAGCCATATGCTTTAATATGATATGCAGAAAAACAAAACATGACTAAGATTAATTTATTTTTAACTTTTTAAGTACAAAGGAAGAAAAGAGACATTACTATATAATACATGGTATAAAATAAAAAGCTGGTTTTTAATAATCTGTTAATTCTTTACCATAGTCTTTCACAACCACACAACGGAGCCCTGGTGGCGCAGTGGTTAAATGCCTGTACTGCAGCCATTCACTCAAAACCACAAGGTTGCGAGTTCAAGACCAGCAAAAGGGCCCAAGCTCGACTCGGGCTTGCATCCTTCCGAGGTCGCTAAAATGAGTACCCAGACTGTTGGGGGCAAATTAGCTTACTTGCTAATTAGCTTACTTGCTGTTCACCGCTATGATCTTTGGAATAGCGGTATATAAATAAATAAATAAATAAATAAATAAATAAATAAAACTGCAGCCCACAACTTTGCAGCGTTTCTTTCTCTGTTGATTTCTTGCCGAGACCCACCCACTCACCCAGCTTCTTGTTGTCATCAACCTTTATACAACCTTTATGTCAAGAAGAGACAGCTTCCTGGCGGACTGGGGGCATGGTGTTCAGACAGCAGCATGCCCTTAGTCTGCCAGGAAGCTGCACAACTGGCTGCACGTGCAGTGGATCCACGGTGTTTTGGTGGCACAGCGCTTACACATGCTGCACCAAAGAAATGCTGAAGAAATGCTGCAGCGGTGGCAAAGGCGCTCTTTCTCTGGTGCAAAAGGAAGTGGCTTTCTGCTGCTTGTTTTTGCACCGGGAAAAGGCCGAGTTTGGGGGGGGGGTGGCATGCAGTTGCCATGGCACAAACTCGGCGAGCATAGAGGTGACCAGAAGCCGCACCTTTGAGGTGGTCTCTGAGAATTCGCAGATATGGGAGAGGTGAAACTAAATGAAGAATATGTTTGCTTTAATCATAGAATCATAGAATTGGAAAAGACCACAAGGGCAAATCCATTTTAGGTTCTATAGATTCAGAATACAGCATTTTAAATGCTTATTAAACACTTATAAAATGCTTATTCTATAGAGAAGACCCATTTTCCCCAAAGACCTATTTCCAGCAAAATCATATCAAGCAATTCTTAGTCTACCTACAGTCATTAGACTGCTTGGCTGTAGTACTCCTACAGTTAAGTCAAGCAAGCAGTACATCTGCTTTTGCATCTGAAGTAAATAGAAAGCACATTGTGAATAGGCTAGACATTACAAGGCAAAACCCAAAGAAAATTACTGTGCTTCCTCTAAATTCCGCGTCACTGTGTACATCAGGAAATTTGCTCACTGTGCTAAAGCAAAAATAAAATCTAAGCTAGGCTTCAGTTCTGCATAAAAGACCAACCAGCAACCTATATTGTTCTTCAAAAAACATATTAGTTTCTATGTGAAATATTTATGATATATAAACAGGGGCTCCCCTTCATACGGGCAGAATTCCCCTTCATAAGAACCTAGTTTCTATCCCTCACATGCCCTTTCCAAAAATGGTCATGTCTAATGAGCTTTCCACTCAGCAGGTTTGATAAGCCAGAAGAAGTGGGCATCATGACATTTGCTTTTTTTGCAATTGCTACAGCAGCATAGCAGATTGCTGGAACACAATATAATTCTTACCCCACAACCTTAAAAACATCTTCACTATTCGTCACTCAGTCTAGGATAATTCCTTTGATTTTGCATTTCAGCTAGAGAGCAAGTACACATTGCTCCAGGACAAATAAATTATTAGCTTCCATTTGCCCTGGGGCAAAGAGAGGAAAATGCATTCATCCCCCTCAGAAGCTGGTTCCTTTCAAAGCTGATTTTCTATGCAGAGTTTCCAACAGAGATCAAACAAGAAGCTGTGCTTACTAGTGTGGCTTAATAGCATTTCTGGATTGCCAAGTCTATATAATAAAATCCATTGTGATATGCATATCAGTTCCTAATTCTTTGATCACTGAGAAAAATAAATGGTAACTGTCACTCAGAAGATACATTAAAGGTTTACAAAGTTGAAATACTCACAGATCAGTCTTATTGTACTTGAATTACTGCTTTTAAAATTGAAGCAAGAGAAACAAAATTTCCAATCTTGACTCATTTGTGAAATATTACACATTAAAGTTAGTATAAATACATCCTTTATGAAGCAGAATGTTAAAATAACAGGGAGAGATGAGAAGTTAACTACTAAGAACTACCCTCAAAAATGGGATAATGTTGAAGTATTTTTAAGACTATGAATACTAAACTTCATTCTGCTTAAATGTTTTAATCTGAAAAGTTATATCCTAGTGTGTTATATATACTTTCATTAGTAATAGCAACTTGTAGATGAGAATCTTGAAATGTCTTTGATGTAATAAGAATAGAATTCATGTAGTTCAAAATGAAATCACATTTTAAATAAATCCAGAATTTAAACTTACACAACAGAACTCATTATTATTTTAAAATATGCAAATTGATTTTTTTAAAAGAGAAAACAACGTAACATTTGGAACCCATGTACCTTTAATTCCTGTACAAAGAGAGCATGCTATGCCTCATGAATTTTACACTTGCAAGGCTTTAACATCTCATAGCTCAGTCTATGCCAACTGAATTGTAAATATTAGATTTTGTTACTATATAAAGGAAAAAGAACTAGAATTCATTCCTCATCCTCAACTGAGGCACTGCTATTCCATACTACTACCTGCTTATGAGTCTTAAGACTGAAAGGGATATTTGTGCCAGCATGACCATCCTAAATCCCTTCTGATTTTCAAACGCACTCTTATCTCACAAAATAGTATTCAAACCCTGCTTTGAATTGATTGTTCACATTAACCAGTGTTCACACTGCTCTTTTCTTTTCTTTTTTTACAGCAGGGTGTGGCATTCTCCTTCCTGACCAAATAGTCAGGATAATGCTACTAATAGGGCCCAAACAGACAGGCCAAAATAAAGCTGCTTAGGACCACTTTGGAGGGGTGCTGTTTAAATGTTGCATGCATCCTAAGAAGCTGGAAGCCACATCAAAGCTATGCTCCAGTCCAAAGGACTGGAACACAACTTTGGCGCAGCTTCTGGCCTCTTAAGATGCGTGTGTCATTTAAACAGCATACCTCCAAAGTGACCTGGCGGAAGCAGATTTATTTTGGCCTGTTTGTTCGGGCCCAGTAGTCACCAGATATTTAAGGAAAGAGATAATAATCTTGTTGTTGTTGTTGATGATGATGACGATGATGATGACAGCGACAGACCAACAGGGCTATAGAGACCAACAAAGCAATTCTATCTACGCACAGTAGATGCAATAAGGTGATAGACTATAGGGGGGGGGGGAAAAAAAATTATTAGAGGGGGGGGGGGGAAGAAGGAGGGGGGGGGGGGGGGGAGGAATGATGAATATGGAATATGTTTAGTGAGGGAGAGAGAATAAGGAGGGGACTAGGGAATGATGAAGAAGGTAGATGTAGACAGGAGTTAGGGAGGGAGGAAACAGAAAATAAAAGGGAAATAGAGGATGAAAGAAAGAAGATGTTTAGCTAGGAGTTGTGGAGGAGAAAAGAAAGGAAGAAGAGGACAAAAAAGAGATGGGAAAGCAAAATCAAGAATTAAAAGAGAAAGGAATGAAGTGACTTAGGAAAGCTTTTGCTAACAATGGTACTATGCTCATATTCCTAAATCTAAGAAAGGAATGTGAATTTCAGTTTCAACAATTTAGGGCACAGTGATGAAGTTGATATAGACGTTTTAATTGTTTTGATTTTTTTTTATTTTGTAATTTTAAAGATTTTATCTGTGAGCTACCTTGGGTCCTTTTGGAGAGAAAGGCAGGCTATTAAATAACTAAATAAATAAAATAATGATAATACAGGAATAGTCATAAAGCAGCATCCCTGTAGTACCAAAAACACAAGACTCCTGAGGAAGCAAATACTAAAGTAGCTTTTTACCAAGCTGACTGTTCCATTCTGCTGTCTGTTGCCAGCTGAGGTTTGAAAAACTTTGAGAGAAGAGAATAAAGGGAAGACTAGGGTGACTAGGAAGATTCCCTGGAGACTATTATGGGCAGCTGCTCTGAAACAGCCTGCAGCAGACATTAAGATATGTTTGCATATGTGTTTCTTTCTTCTCAAGGCTGTGGTCTTTCCTGAGGTCCCTTCACTCTCCCCAAGGCCCAGAGGAGACCACATATGTCCTGATATTTGGGAAAGCTAGCTACAATATGTCTAGAATTCAGTTTGTATTCATAAACTATGGTGCAACCTAAAAAGGAAGAGAGGATACAATATATTAGAATTACTCATTCTGAACTTTAAAAGGTCCTGAATCAGAACTACATATGGGAAAGTCTTCCTGAAAGCTGTTTATGTTCTCCATGAAAAAAGACTCTCTTCCCCAGTATCTTGCTATGATTACTTGCTGGAGCATGCATTTTTGAATGTATGACAAATTAATGTATGACAATTCAAAAACAAAGAAATGTGTAAATAGCCAAATGGAACAAAATAGCCAGATTGTTATGGATGAAAGAAATCATATGTACTGTAAAAGGGGTCTAATGTGCAAAGTTTACAAAGTGTGCCACAAAGAACAATGCATCAAGAGACAAAGCATTCAAAAGTATACTGAAAACATGTTAGGGCAAACACAGTCCTTAGACATTATGGGGTGAGGGAGGACGCAAGCCCTGTTGCTGATCAATTTGAATTTATTTTGACAGAGCAAACACCAGGCAATAGGAATGCTTGGTGTGTTGCCACTGTTCTCACACAGATGTGCCCTCAGAGTTCCTAAATTCAAAATGATTTCTAGTTCCTAAAAATTAAAAAGGTCACAGCACCATAAGTAATCATTATTAAAAGGAGTCCCAATGCTATGCTGTGCCAGCTGCGAGTTTTATGTTAACTATCAGCCAGGATGTTTTATTGCACTAGCAACGAATGAAAGATATTTAAGACTGCAACTGATAATATAGCTTAATATCAATTTTCACCAAACTATCAGTATTCATTTGCCTAGCATAACATCATGCAAATTAAACAGTCAGTATTATGAATTTGGAGAACTACGGTAGTTGAAGTTTTAATACTTTTTATAAACAACCCATGTGTGCTGTATTAAGTACTATAAGACCTCCTCTCCCATGAAGATTTGAACTTTTGAGAAAGTCATTTGCACCTAAAATGTAACAGAATCATTTTGGTTCAACTGCTGTTTTCTCGAGATCTTCCTGCTGTTCCCTTTCCTTTCCCCAAACCAAGGAAGATGCAGTAAGCAGGGAGGCGTTTCAGGTTTGACACAAACATGCAGGCTCACTGTAACAATGAGGGATACCAGGAATTATGGGAGTTGCATTTCCCATGCTTTCCAGAATTCTTGTCAGCTGCTTTAAATGTCAGCAGTAGCTTTAATGTTTGAAAGAATAATGATGTAAAAAATACATTTTCTTGAACTTGATGAAAAAGAATCTCTTATATAGGTTGAAACAACCCATTAATAAACTAGTCAACCACCCTACGATTTTTGCACAGGAAATGCTTTTTAGGCAAATAATCTCACTAGCCAAGAATGCTCTGCCAGCAACAAGTATAAACCAGCATACTAGCCTCAGCATCAATCCATTAGAAACAAAGGAGGGGGTGAAAGAGATGAGATGACAAGACAGGCCCTGTAACATTCCTGATTATATGAACAACAGTGCAGAATTTAGAAACCCCATCAGTTTCACAAGTATCCAATTTATTATAGGAGTAATTTTGATTTTAAACTGCCTTCCCTGTTGCAACATTCTTCTGTAATTAAGTAACTGCTCATTTAAATTTTAAACTCTACATTATTCATAATATTTTATAGCAATAATTCTTTTAAAACATTATCTTTATTCAACAATTTTTCCACCATTATTTACATTTCTACATATCATATATAATCTCATCATTTACTCTATAACATAATCGAGTCCAGTTATTATAATATTTTATAGCAATAATTGAAGGGCACACATACCTTTGAATGCACTAATATCTCCATAATGAACTTGGAGCACAAAGTATTTGCTACCTTTTTCTCCTCCAACTTGGAATCCAACACCTTGACATTAAAAAGATGAGATAAAATACAAGCAATTATATACAACTTTTTCTTAATAGAGTGATTTCCTAAAGCAGGCGTCTCAAATGAAGTCATAAATGTCCATTCCTAAAATTATACTGAACAAGCAGAATTCTCAAATAGAATCAGAGACACAAGCTATCTCAAGTTTATGACCATGGGGTGATTTTGTTTGTTTGTTTGCTTTCTTGTTTTTTGGTTTACATCAGTAGCTTAGTTCACTGAGGGTGGGAAAGGATACTTGGTGTAATGCAAGATAAAAGAATCATCTTAACAGTGCCCTGTTACAAGCCAAATTAAATTCATCAGCAATCCATCGCTCATAACCCATAAAAGTGATCTCCTTCTTCAGTAAAGACAGCAGAAAACCTCACTATGGAATGAAATTCATCCAGACCCATCTTATAACAAGAAAGCAAGACTAAAACTCCCTAGTTTCTATATAACATACATTTTCTTTCTTTTCTTTCTTTCTTTTTTTCTGTCCAGATGATTCACCTAAAGAATGGTATTTACAACCACTATTCAAAAGACACCCATATCTTTGCAATGAGGTAATATTAAAGTTAAAACTTTACACACACAAGCACAGACACAAATCAATGTCATATTATGAAAGATCCCATGCCTTTTGGTAATCTTGTAGGTGGAGCATTCCTTGCCCAAGCATACAAAATATTGGATGTATCCATGCATGTTCCTCCATTGCAGTCCCTGAAATATAACACAATGATAATTTCTTTTGGCTTATCTGTCTCATATTAGTAATATTAAACTACTAATCAGTTAACCTACATTAACATTCAGCCTTCTTTAGAAAGAGAACATTACGTGTAATGATGACATACCCAAAACTTAGAACAGTTTCAAAAATGGACTATGTTTCTCAACTCTTAGACTCTCTTAGACTTTAGTTATCACATTTATAGCCAAATTTTCTGCCAAGAAGCTCAAGACTGTGCGTGTCCTATATTATCTCCACAACCATCCTCTGAGATAAGATAGGCATAGCAGATGGGCCAAATAAAGGACCTTCCAGCTGCTCTGGGAGCAGTTAACGCATCCCAAAGCTGGCCCGAAAAGGAGTGGAAAAAGCCGCTCCTGATGGCAGCCCATTTGAGACTGCGGCATCTGGTTGCTGCAGTCCCGGAGCGATAGCGGCAGGACTAGCCGCAGATTGCTCCATTTGGCCCATCTGTTTTGGGGCATAGAGATCAGGTCTAAGGTCATCCCTGGATTTCATGGTAGATCATAGTCTTGGACCTGGGTCTCCCCAATCTCATTTCCAAATACTTAACACCACATTGCACTGGCTCACAAGAAAGAATACATGCACCTCAAACACAACTGCATATAAACGATTAGAGCAGAAATTTGTTCAGTCTAAATTTTCATACGTAAGAGACAAAGTTGAATAAATTAATCAAGCAGCACTTGAGTGCTGAAATTCACACAGATTCTTGCAATGCAGTTATTCAATAAAGAATATGCACACTGGGAAAAATGTGTACTAAAGTTGAAATTACTCATAAAGAAACACTGTATATGGGAAAACTCATCTTAATAAGTACATCTGTGGAGATGTAAGTAATGTGCATGAATTTTTATGCAATGTTAATGAATATGCTTGAATTTGCAGCTAAAGTTAAGCCTTACTTTACTTCCAAGAGAAAAATGCCTCCATGATTTTTCCTCCTGGAATTTTGTGCTCCACCTTACAGTTTGAGAAATACCACACTGGTATTCACACACGAAATGTCTCTGGAGGTTTAAACAAAATCAAAAAGACGGAAAACAAAAATGGTCCTTGCATTTTTGCTTTACAGGTGAAATATTTCTCATTCTTTATAACAATTTTATAGCTTGTATTTTGAAATATAATGTAACATTCCAAGGCTGGCTGAAGGTCTGTTTTGACACCTGATGAAATTAGCTGATAGTATCATAAAGTTAATTGGACTGAACATTACTTCATTTCACTAGGGAAAAAAAAACCTTAGTTCTTCCCTTGGGTTGTCAATACAGAAAATAGTTTTCCTTTTGTCTCTTTAAAAATTGAAATTACATTTTTACTTAAGGGAAAAACAGCTGCTCCCACTAATTTTGTACTGATGCTCTTTGGAAATATTCTTTTATAAGGAAATACAGTGTTAACCAGTCTTCCAGAGAATAAAATGTTTTAATCAGAGATATTCAAACTTTTTACCCTTGGGACGACTGTTACATACAGACAGACATCCCCTCCTTGAAATAGTGGATGAATAAAAATATTTTGCTTATTTAGTGTACATATTTTCATTCACATATTCATATGTAAGAATGTTATTTCCTTATACAATGTTAAAATATGAATATTTTCATATATTCATATTAATATATTTTAACCCTGTATAAGAAAACAACATTGTTCAAATTAGAACAGTTTTATTTAAGTAAATTTAATATTTAACTCAACACACTTGTAAATTTTACACATAAAAAGGTTTGGGAAGAAGAGGAGAAGGAGGAATCAGAGTCTCCAAATGTCATGCCCGCCTTAAGCAACTGTTGCACCCTCCTGTGAATTCTGACCCACCATTTGAGAACCATTGATCTAAATCTTTAATTAGCCACCTACCCCCCATATCTGTTTAATTCTAGTCAATATGTCAAATCATCAGGAATGTTCTGTTGGTTTACTGTTATCATACACAGTCTGCCAGCAATGGTAGGATGTTCTTTGCTTGTTTTAAAAAAATGCACACCTTCACATATTGAAATGATTGGAGAGAGCAAGAGAAGAGGGAAAATGGAATCACATATAGGCGTCCCAAACTTATTGCACAGGTTAGGGACCAGAGCACTGTTATAAAGTGGTAATGGTTGCAAGCAGAACCTAGTTCAGTTGACTGAATACAAGATGGCACTGAGGTAACAGAGGAGGGGGAAAGGCATGGAGTGATAGAGAGAGAAAAGCAGCACCTGGTTGCAAAACCATAGTGAAAACATTGATGAAAGAGTGGACTACAGATCAACCAGTCGAAAGAGTGGATCGTAAAAAGGTGAGGTGACAAAAAGTGGGAGACACCTGTATACAGAAAGGAAATTACTAATACAGTGATAGAAAATGAGTAACCCCCACAAGTTTCATGTAGTCCCAATCTTTTTTTAACCACCTACATCCCTAGACCAAAGCCAAAACACTACGAGCCCCAATTTAAAAAAAATCACGCAAAAGATTTTTGGGAGACAGTCAAATATTACTGAAACCTGACACAAAAATGCAGTGACTTGGGTTAGCTTTGGTCCCTTTCAGCATCCCTTCCCACTAAAGAAGTAACATGGCATCAGGTCTAGTTGCTCTGAGAGTTTCATTTCAGCCCACAGGAAGGGGTGGAGGGATAAAAATAAATCCTGATTCTTATGCACATTGAGTTGCCATAAGTCTGGACCGCCAAACTGGGACAAATGTAGGACAAATGTAGGACAAAATTTTCAAATGTAGGGCACATTTTTTAAAAATGAAGGACACATGAAAAAAATTGATGGTTTTAAAAAATGTTAATATAAATTTGTGGCGGGTTACAGACCGCCGCTTTGCGGCGGTCTGCCGCCACCGCCAGTTGGTCCGTGGGGGAGCCGGAGCCTCCACACAGCGCAGCTCCCGTGCGGACCCAAAAAGAAGCTCCAAAATGGAGCTTCTTTTTGAGTCGCCTTTGTGACGTAGCGAGGCATCAGGGGCGCACTCGCTACGTCACAAAGGACGCGACGCGTACGGACGCTCAGCGTCCGATACGTCAAGATGGCGGCGCCTGTATGAACAGGGCGCTGCCATCTTGTACATATTCAATACGTATTAGGGTTAGGGGGGTGCGGAAGCACCGCCCCTTCCTAACCCTAGTACGTATTGTGTACGTACTATTTGGCGGTCTGTAACCCGCCTACGTTTCTTAGGCGTGATCAAAATGGAGGACATTTGGACATTATTCCTAGACAGATGACAGAAATGTACTTTCCTTTTTGGCCAACCTCCCCTCCCCCCATTCCAAACAGCACATTTGGGCATTGAACATGGCTTTACTTAACATGGCCTCTTGCATATTTCAGAGGCTTATTTGATAACCAAACTCTTTGGGTTTCACACTGAACATGCTATGCATACTGAATATATCAAGGTGGTTTAACAAGAAGTGGATTTGCCCTCGGATTCAACTGCACTTCTCAGAAGTGTATATTTGGTCAAGGGACTTTGTTTTTCCCCCCACTGCGCATGAGTTTGTAAAAATCAGAGCAACTTACATTGGTCGTGCCTCAGAAGCTGGCTCATTTCATCATCATCATCATCATCATCATCATCACCACTATCTCTTCCTCCTCCTCCTCTTCTTCCTCCTTGTCTTTCCTCCTTCCTCCCTCCTTCCCTCCCTCCTCCCTCCCTCCCTCCCTCCCCCCTCCCTCCTTCCTCCCTCCCTCCTCCTCTGCCTTCCAGGCCCAAGTGGAGGAGGAGATGGGTGGCTGCCTTGGCGCGCTCCCCCCTGCCCACGTGCCAAGGCAGCAGGCTGGCAGGCAGCCACCCACCTCCACCTCGCGTGCCTCCGCGCGACCACACTAGGCACTTGCCTTGGGCCCAGCAGGCGGAGGCAGAGGAGGAGGCAGAGGTGCCTGCCTGGCTTGGCGCTCCCCCCCGCACACGCGCCAAGGCAGCAGGCAGGCAGGCAGCCACCTCTGCCTCAGCCTCCTCCTCTGCCTCCGCCTCCCGGGCCCAAGGAAGTGCCCAGCGCAGAGGCGCGCGAGACGGAGGAGGCGGTGGGTGGCTGCCTGCCTGCTGCCTTGGCGCGCGCAGGTGGGGAGCACCAAGCCAAGCAGGCACCTCTGCCTCCTCCTCCTCTTGGCGTGGCCTGGAACGGAGGAGGAGGAGGAGAAGGAGGAGGTGCGCCTCCTGCGCGCCCCCTCCCCACCTCCCTGCCACCCTCCCCTGCCTCCCCGCGTGGCCACGCCACCCACCCACCTTCTCCGTTCCAGGCCACGCGGCCGCGCGCAGGAAGCACACCGCCTCCTCCTTCGCCTCCTCCACGCGGCCGCACGGGGAGGCGGGGGAAAGTGGGTTGGCACCGCGTGGGCCCCAAACCGGGGGCTGTGGGCCAAACCGGACCGGGAGGGGGCCCCCAAAAGCGGATTTGTCCCGGGGCCGCCGGGATATGGCATCCCTATATGCACATGCCTTATTCTCATAATTCCAGGCAGAAAGTAAGATATATATCAGGAGTGGATTACTGCAGTATATGTGTCTACCTATTTCCAGACATTTCAAGTGGAGTAAAACACAGTAGACACTGTTTTAACAAGAGATGGCTTTTTGAAGTACATCATTCTCCCCACTTCATCTGTGACTAGCTTCCAGTATTTCTCTGGGCACAATTTAAAGAGATGTTGGACACATTTATTGATACAGATAACTTGGAACCTTACTGTTCAAATGACTATTTTTTCCATACCCATCCACTGAGAGTAGCAGGTGGTTCTGCTTTACATTTCCCCTTTATGCATGACTGGAATGAAATATCCACACATCTGTATTAATGTATGTCACACTTCTATTTGGATAGCAGACAAGAGCATCGTCTCCCAGTTGCATGGCCTGAAAATAAAGATCCACAAAATGGGAGTTCCTGGAAAGCAGGATGAGTAAATACATAGTTCATCTTCTCCCTATCTTCTCTATTAAGGTGAGATGTGCCATATTCATATAATTATTATTTCTAAATTGCCTCTAAAGTAGCATGTGTACATTTTATCCAAATCTCTGTCCACCTTTGTTGTCTATTTGATGATTCACTTTCTTATTCTGAGTGAAGTTTAAATGGTTACCTTTCAGAAGAGGGCCCAGAAGTATCTAGTTTATAGAGCTTTTTATGTCAAGAGAACTGTCTGGTTTGTTTTTTGGGGGGTGGGTTGGGAGTTATCCAAACTTTAATGTCACTGTATTTTAGATTATTATTTATTCTCACATACTATTGATCTGCTGCAATTGTCAGTTTTGTATCTGTATGATTTTGTTTTTAAATGTGCTATTGTTAGACAGAGTAATAACAGAAGATTGGATTAAAATTTTAATTAATAAATCACACATAAAATTACTTAAAAAACAGAATTTCGACAACAAAATTGAAGTTGGGGAGCCTGTCTGCAGGCAACTGAAAACTAGATTAGCCATTGATTTATTATCAGAATGTACTTGGATGCTCAGGTTAAAAGGGTTATCTAAAATCTGGCATGTACATGGTAGTATGCGATTCTGTACTGCTCAAATTACAGAGCACCCAGAAACTTAATGAAAAATATCAGTAGTTCTGATCAATGTATTCTTTGATGAATGAGTTTTCCTTGAATAATAGGTCCTTAAACCTTTTCTTTAAAAAAATAAACCTTAGAGATATAAGATTCTGTTCACATTAAATGGCAAGCCTGAACAAACAAGAAGGAAGAACACATACCTATTAACACAATGCTGATCTGGCACAAGCATTCAGTATTATTTTCAAAATGCCAAGAGATCCACCAGCTCAAGTCTATATAAATAAAGATAGCCATTTTGGTAATCTGAAAAGCTGCTATATTTAGTTTTCGTTAGGAATATTTTTAAAACATTAAAAAATAGATTTTGGATCTCAGTTTAATAGAAAGCAGCAGACCTCAACATGGAAAGGGAGGAGACAAAAGACAATAAAACATTGTCAAGGTATACCTTTATTCTAGACATTATTGGCAGGTGGGGGAAACAAAGTTCATTAAATGAACTGCATTAATTGAGGACCTCACAGTATTCTGATCATATTTGACTGAAGAAATCACTATGGATAAGTAGACCATATAAGTACTCATCCCAGAGTTTCTGGCTTCTGGAACATGGACCACCTACATGTCTACATGCACCGTAAGTCTTTTATCCAAAGGTTTTCAGAAAGTTATAGAATCTAGCCACAGGCAAGCATCAACTGCAGCACTCCATAATTTACTCCTTAAAATCAATGACTTGCTTATTTCATTTAGAGCAGATGTTTTCATTGTTAATGAACACCGCAAATTAAAGCCATTTGATACCACTTTAACTGTCATGGCTCTAGTCTGTGAAATCCTGGGATTTGTAGTTGGGTGAGGGATTCAGCCTGGTCTATGATCCTTCCCCAAGCTACAAATCCCTGGATTATGTAGGATAGGGTCATGACAGTTAAAGTGGTGTCAAACTGCTTTAATTCTACAGTGTGGCTATACCTTAGGTAATTGTTAATTAGGACTAGCTACAGGAAGCATACACTTCCCTTGTAATAGCTCTACTTTTGGGCATACTTCACAGTGCTAGTTATGACTGATGGAGCCCTATGGGGCTTTGGTCCAGGCTATCTGAAGCATATGAAGGACCATATTGTTTTATATGAGCCTGATTGGGCTAAATTATCTTTTTGGGAGGTCTTTTTCTCAATCCCACCAACTTCCCAGAGAGACGACTTCTTCTTCTTCTTCTTCTTCACCTTTATTTATAAAGCACTGTAAATTTACACAGCACTGTACATACAATCTTTTTAATTAGACGGTTCCTTGCCCTCAGGCTTACATTCTAAAAAGACATGACACAAAGGGAGAAGGGAGTGGTGGTGGGGAAGGGGATCAAGTCTAGCAGTTCTTCTCAACCTCCGATGCCTGGACCAAGGGAGATGGACTGGAGGGAGGGCTCGGCTTCTTAGTGGATAGTTAAAACGAGGCATCCTGGGGCAGAGATGGGCTCACCCCTGGGAATGCATCTCTAAACAATATAGTCTTTAACTCAGTTTTAAAACTGGGTAGAGAAGTGATGAGGTGTGCATGTGGTGGTAGAAAGGTTCCAGGAGTAAGGGGCAGCAAGTCAGAAGGGACAAATCCGGGAAGGGGCAGTGGCAATCCTAGGCTGGGACAGGAGACCTTGACTACCAGAGTAGAGGGTATGAGTAGGAATGTAAGAAGAAAGAAGTCCAGATAAGTAAGGAGGGGCCAGTCCATGGAGGGCTTTGAAAGTCAATAACAAAAGCTTGTACTGGATGTGGAAGGGAAGCCAATGAAGGGAGGAGAGAGAAACATGGTCAAAGCGGTGAGCGGATGTGATAATACGTGCAGCTGAATGCTGGACAGAGATTAAAGGATAGAGGTGAGAGAGAGGAAGCCCTGTCAGAAGAAGGTTACAATAATCTAGTCGTGATACCACTAGGACATGGACCAGAGTCTTGGCAGTAGAGGGTGAGAGGAATGGCTGGATCTTGGCAATGTTGTGGAGAAAGAATCTACAGGCTGTGGCAGAGTTGGATCTGGAGAATAAATGACAGAGAAGAGTAAAAAATGAAGCCAAGACTGCGGGCTTGTTGAACCAGTTAAATAGAAGTATCGTCGACAGAAAGAGAAAAGGAATATTGAATGGTGGGTTTAGGTAGAAAGACAAGAAGCTCAGTCTTAGACACATTGAGCTTCAAGAGCCAAAGCCACATCCACTGAGAGATGGCAGTCAGACAAGAAGAAACTTGCTGTTCAAGCCCCATCGAAAGGTCAGGGGTGGAGAGATACAGCTGAGTGCCATCAGCGTACAGATGATAGGAGAAACCAAAAGAACTGATGAGTTAACCTAGAGACAGTGTGTATAGAGAGAACAGAAGGGGATCCAAGACAGAGCCTGGGGAACTCCAACAGATAAGGGAACAGAGGAAGAAGTCTGACCACCCACGACCACTGCAAAAGGTGGCAACCTGGTGGTAACATGGGAGATGACCTTCTCAATGGCTGCTCCCAGGAATCCCCTCCTTTGGGAACTTGCAGCTATCCTTCTAGCACCAAATAAAACTTTTCTGTTTCTGAAAGGCTTTTTTAGTTTATGCCTATATCTTTGTAGATACTATTAACTGGATTAATTTTAGTTTGAGTAAACTGCCTTGGATTCAGTACAGTTGGCCCTCTGTATCCAGGGATTCTGCTTCCATGGATTCAACCATCCACTGTTTGAAAATATTCTAAATAAAATAAAATAAATCAGAACTCATTTGTTTTGGAAAGATAACAGGAGAGGTTGAGGAAAGCAGTGGAGAAATAGCAAATAAGAATTGGTTATTAACGCCAGAACAGAATTTGTAGGCTCTTGGTGAGAATGTTGCAAAGATGACAGACTGGCACCATCTTATCTAAGGCCGGGGGGTACATAGCCTAATAAGATTTTCATACAAGTGCTTACCGTGGGCTAAGCGCTGGTAAAACGCCAGTAAAACGTTTAGGAAGCGCATGTGCGTGTGAAAGCCTGACACGCTTCCTAAACGTCAGGGAATCATCCCCCCCCACCTCCAGCGTCACTGAATTGTTTGGGAAGCAGTCATTTCTCATTAATACAAAGTTTCCATTAATGGGAAATGACTTCTTTCCGAACGATTCAGGGATGCTGGAGGTGAGGGAACAATTTCCTGACATTTAGGAAGTGTGTCAGGCTTTCACACACATGCACTTCCTAAATGTTTTACTGGCATTTTACTAGCACTTAACCCACCGTAAGCGCTGGTATGAAAATCTTCTAAATCTCAGTTGTACCTGTAAGGTCTGTTTGTGGGATGGCACATGTGCTAGCTCCATTTCCAGACTCCTTGTAGGCCTCTGTGAGCATCAGCCAATCTGGACTGGCTGATGCATAAGGAGGGGGTAGGACCTTTCCAAGTTTATAGGCTTCATTCCTGAACATCTTGAAAGGTTAAAGCTGGCTGGACCAGTGCTTGTTTTGTAATTAGGCGTAAAATGCCCTCCCATCCTTCCAGCAAATAACTTTTGATGCTTCTTATAATTTGTTTTACGTGTTTTCCAACTATCATAATATTAGTGATGCAGCATGGCACCAGCTATTGTTTGGGGAGAAAAATAGGGTCCGTGTACTCTTCATTTCCTATTGGGTATCTTCCTAAATGACCTTGCAGCACAGGCATCAGAGTCATGCTAAACTGTGGGGTTACTGGATCTGCCTCATTCTCAACTTGCTATCCAGTGAGTAGTAGTCTTGCACTTTTCCCCTCATACACCTGCTGAGGGACAGCCATGTTGGGACAACTGTGGAGTCTATATGAGCATATAGCTACGGTGCTCATATAGACTTCACAGCTGTCCCAACATGGCTGTCCCTCAGCAGGTGTATGAGGGGACAAGTGCAAGACTACTACTCACTGGATAGCAAGCTGATATTATATACCTATAAACAACAAAGTTGTAGCTTTTTTGTCTTCAACTATTTTGACTGTCTCTCTGCTGGTTCTTTCACATGCACTGGCCATCCTGACAGAGCCTGTAAACTGACTGAATGCAAAAAGGAGGGAAGGCATATGTTCCAAGATAAATTTACCAACAGTGAACTAGTAGGATGTATGAGAAGTGTTAAAAATGAACACAGTATTTAAATGGTAGGTATTTTGCAGTACTATTTATAGGTAACTAGAATATCTTTCCTATTTCATAACCCTTTGGGGCTAAGTTAGCGTTTCTGGTTCCTTGTTTTATAGACTGCCCTTTTCAAATATTAATGGCCCAATCAAAATTTAAAAGGCATTTCAAAGTTGCCTCTGATTTATTAATAGCAATATCTTATTGATGAGAATGGAGATGCAGACATTTGCACCTTGCTTGCTATTTTGAGGTTATAATTTTTATTGGGGTTTCCACTTTTCTTCAGTGCAACCAGTAAAATTAATCAAAGTTTTAGTTGATTAATTCACAGTGGTGAGGTTCAAAACATGAAATAATTAGTTTGGGCTACAGCAACATAGACTAGGAAGGGAAAAAATATTACAGATGGTCTTCCTTCTTATTAGGAACAGTCAAGCAATTTCAATGTATTATATTGTAATTTTCATTACTCCCCCCTCCTCAAAAAAAAAAAGAAAGAAAGAAAGAAAGAAAGAAAGAAAGAAAGAAAGAAAGAAAAAAGTAAATGCAGATAATTAACACAAGTTTCATTTGATTAATCTGTTCATTAAAATTTGTAACCTCAACAGCCACTTGAAATACCACTGAATGAGCATTTCTGAAACACTGTATTTACCACCAACTCATTATTCTTGCCTTCTGCATGTATATCCAAGCAAAAGCAAATTTCTCAAGAAATGTGTTCTTCACTATTACAGCAGTCATCATTAGAACTGAAAATAATTTCCCAGCAATGGCTTGTTTCTGTCCTCTAGAGAAATCTTATATTTTTCTTTCATTAATATAGGCTAACGATGGTATTTCTCCCAATAATATCCAGAAATCTGTGATTGAAGTCACACTAGAGATTATCTGAAGTCTTATTAAAAATTCACGTAAATCACTGTGTATTAACAGTTTCAGGCTCTGACAAATTAATGCAAATGTTTAAGATTTTAATACACGTCTACTGAACTCAACGCCAACAGATCTACCTATATTAATAAGAAGTAAAATAACAACAAGGTGAGTTGGCACAACTGAATTTCAAACCATTACATCTTCCAAAACTGTTAAAAGTGTACAATTTTCAAAAGTGAAAGTTCACAAATTAATTTTTGAATATTCGTGATCCTTTCCAAGGAAAGAGAATAATATGGAAAGTTAAACCTTCCTACATTTATAAAACAGAAAAGTTGAAGGATATTTATAATAAATTATTAACACTGTACAGTATTCTATTATTTAATTATAAATTATAGAGTTATGGAATGTTTATTTCATACATGATCACCTCACAAATAGAACCCAAACTCATTCTAGTATAGGTATAATATAGTGTAAGTATCAAGCCTGTATATTGTAGGTCTGAGCTTCTCTGAGAAAGTGCATAAACTCATTAGGGAACATAAGTTATTTCCTTTGCTGCAGTGCATATTTTACAGTCAGTATACTGTAATCTAAATGAGCTAGCATTGTGTATTGATTTAAGCACTGGACTACAACTCTAGAGCCTAGGGCTCAAATCCTCACTCAGTCAAGGAAACCCACTGGGTGACCTTTAGCAAATCACACTCTCTCAGCATCAGAGTAAAGCAAAGACAAATCCCTTCTTTACAAATCTTGCCAAGAAGACCATGATATAGTTTTACCTTGACACTATAAGTTTTAAACAACTTAAACACACACAATAATCCAGATGTTATGCACCTTCATATATGCTGTTAATAAACTGGGGATTCCGAGTGGATGAGTCTGCAGTTTGAGATTTATAATCTAATCACTGTAAATTTCATTAGATTAATGAGTACTTCTTTTCATGATTTTGTAACGGCTATTTATTTTCCTAACCTGACACATACCTATTTGTATTGTTATTGAATGTACTCAATATTTACATGAAAAACCACCCATAGCTGATTTCTGACCATGTGAAAGAACCGTATGTCCACACATTCATTTGTACTCATCTGTGTTACCACCTCAGGACTCTTGAGAGAAATGCTCACTGACTTTTATGCTTCACTCTTTCCCCCCAGTTCCACCTACATATCCATCTATACATTTGCCAATTGGCAGCCTTTTCTTTCTTCCTTCAACAACAAAAAAAAGAAGGTAGCAATAGAGAAGTGAGTGGAATGAACACTCCTGGAAATTAGTCATGTCTGCTACATCATTAAATCTAAACTTTTGTTATTGGTATGTTTTTTCCCTCTTGTCCATCATGCCCCCATCATCTACTCCTACACTTGATAACCAACTTAACCATACTTTAAAAAAACTCAAATCAAAACCAGGAACACAGAAGCCTTCACCTTACCAGTAATCTTCATCTGAAGCAGGATTGTTACATCCAAACAGTAGCATATGGTGGACAGTGTCCATGCTAGCCTGAGGTCTGAAGTCAACTGAAAGACAAAAGTGATAACATGAATATGGGTCTATTTTTATACTGTGAGAAGGAAGCCATTAAGTTGCATGAGAATACTCCTCTGCTATCTTTTATTCATAGGACAGTGAATGGAGATACAGTGTGGGCTGCTGTGCTGACTACAATTACACAGCAGAAATATAAATCAAACACTGCTGAAAGGATAAAATGTGAATATCTTATGTCTCTATTCCCTCAGTTTTCTTTCTGAACATGCATATATACTGTTGAAAAATGGGTATTTTTCTTGAGAAAGAGAACTGTTATATCCTTATGAACCATTTTACAATTATGTCAACAACATTACATTTTTTTTAAAAGATAGAGAGAGGATAAAAGAAAACACAGTGCCCTTTTAATAATTACCACAGTCATCGTAACTCTATATCCCAAGAATGATATTTCATTGAGTTCCTGCAAATGAAAGTCAGATTGTCACAAAATTCCCTGTTCTTTTCTGAGGGGACTTGAAGGTGTAGTCAAGAGCACTTTTGACAATAATTTGAGTTGTTAGGGACAGAAATCATTCTAAGCAGCAGACAAGAATTTTGAGGGTATCATTTAAATTCCACGGATTCAGTAGGATTATAAACACAGCATAGTGTGAAGAGAGGAGTAAAGAAATTCTGCCCCCATCCACTTTTCTGAACGTTTGATAAAACAAAGGAATATTTGAATAGCAAGGAGATGGAATACATTAATTTTATGATGACAGCTGGAGTTTTACAATCTGCTCATGGAGCTACAAAATCATTTTCCAGTTGTTCTCACTAACTCTGATTTTTACTGACAGCATGTTAAGGCCAGAAGTCCTCAAAGTTTAGTAAGGAGATGTTAAGTATTAAAATGAATGTCACTATTAAGAAAGACTGTATATTAGCTTTGTACGTAAGGACAATAATGAACTCTGTATGCATATTTGCCTTCAAGTTGTCTGTTGACTTATGGTGACCCCATAAATTTCATAGGGTTTGCTTAGGCAAGGAATACTCTGAGGTGGTTTTGCCATTTCCAAGATCAGAAAGGATCTGGTGTCTTTAGAGTATTTAGACCCCTACTCCAACCATAATCTTACTGAACATTAAGACTATACCAAGCTCAGGAATCATGTGGCCTTCCAAATTTTGGAGTGCAACTCCCAGCATTCCTCACCATTTGTGGTTTTGGCTATGGGTGCTGGGAGCTGAGGTCAAAAAACATCTGAAAGCCTGAATGATCTCTACTCCTGGACTAGATGATTACAGGTTACAATTTTTTCCTTCTAAGGCAGTATCAGTGATTTATTTTAACATGGGTCAAATAAGGGATAAGTTCAAAGAAAATTTCTTCAGTAATTAGAAGTAACACCTAATTAATTATCTACAGTTTTGGCAGGAGGGAGCAATTCCATCACCCTGAATTACATACTGGGCACCTTAACTTCTAGGCAATTGATGGCATTTTCCAAAAATGTTTCTTTAAAAAACAAAACACTAATACTCACATGTGCTAATAATTACATCTTCAAGTACTAAGAAGACAAGCATCAATATAATGTCTTTCTAAAAACAAATTAGACTCCCAGGCAGGAAAACATATCCATAAATCATATAAGTAGAAGCTTTCAGGATTTTTACATTAGAATTGGTTTATTGAATCCCTTTACTATGCAAACAAACACCACAGATTCTTCAATGTTTCACTTCTGGGAATGGGATAGGAAAATGTTGCTTCAAGGTGCATAACACTCCAGGATTGAAACAAATATATGTAAGTATTTTTTTTTTTAGGAAAACTGGAATCAAGAGAAGCCTATGGCCCACATCAGATATAACAACTAGAACAGGATTGGAGAATCTTAACTTATCAGGTTCAAGTCATGCATAATGGCCAATCACTTGCACTGGGTCCTCTTGCCAGCAAGGATAACTAAAATACTTTAGACTCTTTGTCTGTTCTTTCTCATAACATCTAAATGAAGTTTTCTAGCTTAGCCTCCCCCCACTAAAAGTGAGAACCATAAGCTGAAAGATAGAAAAGGGGGGGGGGAGGGGGGAGCACTTTGTGACTGTGGTTTATTTGGAAAAAGATAAGCAAGAATTACTGGTTTGTATATCACAATACCAACAAAGATAAAGGATCTGTGGTCTCTTTAATCAGTTGTACTGCAGAAAGAGCTAAAGAGGAGTACCCAGGCAGAGCACTGTAGCGTGATCCTAATAAACTGGGGTTCTCTGGCATTCTGGGTTATGATGTCCATCCTAACTCAGCAAATTTCATATGTATTTATATACACATTTTGTAAACAAAAGCAATTTTATTTTATTTACATCCTGAAGGTTTCCCTGCACAAGACCCAAACATGAGTTAAGTTACAAAATCAGTAACTACCTTCATCCCAAAGATAAAGAGACTCAAAATTGGTTGAAGAGTATTTAAATAAAATGACAATTTTTAGAAACAGGTTGTTGCCAAATAACCAACTACTACTAAGGTATTACAAATGTAAATTGATTGATTAAAAGTTTTATTTATTCTATTTATAAACCACCTTTCTGCCATGAATTGGAATTAAGTGGTTCAAGGAAACATTTTTTAAAACAGCAAGAAACTAAAAAAAGAACCATTGGTAAAAGTTCTTTCATTTTTAAAACAATGTCATATGTTCACATTGTTAAACAAAAGATGACAGTATGTCATCTTGTTGCTTCTTTGTTTATACGATGCAAATTGGACTCCCCCACTTGGCATGATTCCTGTAAGGAGATTGTATCAAATGTGTTCCTCTTTGTAGTCATAATCTCACTAAGCAAATAGCTCATTTAGTTTGACCATTAATAATATGGCATTTCTCCTTTCTCTTTTATATTGTCTGTTGGAGTCTTATTTTTTCTCTAAATCAAGTATTGCACATAAAACAACCTGGATGATTTTCAGATATTACAAAACCAGCCACAAATCATTAGTCACCAAATGCATAAATACATAAATGTTCACTAACACTGATGGGTTTTGCTCAACAAAAGCAATAATCTCACCAAGCAATAAAAATTTCTATAGTGACAATTCTGCAGCCATGGAATAAAGAAAAGGAATAAAAAAGCAATGTATCATCAAATTATTTCTATCTGTACTTCAGATTGTAATAGGGACATCTTGTTTGTATGAAATTGTTTGATAAATAGGGTCTTACTGTCAGTCAGTAAGAGAGAAAAACACATTTATTTACTGGATGGCCATATGCGTGAAAATAAGGGAAGGAGAATGACAGATAAATTTCCTGGCTGAGTGGCTTGCTGTCAGAGACAATTCTTCTAAGTGTCAGTAGTACACCCTTGTAGCTATCACCAGAGTTCAATAGTAAAGAGCAGATAGTATCAGACTGTGCAAAATGTAACAAATACTTGTGTAGCTTTACTCCTTGCTCTTAAAAGCAAACATTTTAACAAGGCTAAATGGGAAAATATATTTTAGAAAGTTCCATTGAAAAATGCAATATCTCACACTTCATTGTACAAACTCCACATCTAATTAATCCTATGGAAAACCAGGGAAGGGGGAGGGGGAAAGAAAGACAAATTTCTTTAAAATAAAAATCTATGGGACAGCATATTATTCTATTCAAATTTATCTTCCAGACTCACAGTGCTGATCAGAATGGGCTACGCAACACATTCAATAAAACTACTGTAGTGAAAGATTTTATGTTGGACAATTATATTTTAGACATTTTTGATATTAATTAACTACTACTTGGTATTTCTTTAGCAGATCTTGGAAAGATTAGGAATTATGTGAGTGACAGTGAACAAAGATGAATCACCAAAATTTATCCTGACATAAAATTGTGTGATTCAGAATACCTAACTCTAAAACCGGAAACCAGGAGTGAGCAACTGACAGGCCTGGAGGGCTGCATTCAGGCATATGGAACTGGATCTGTGTTCTGATTCTTTTCAGGAAGGAAAAGTGGGAAGTGACTGACAAGAGGGTTGAGTAAAATGAGGATTTAAAGCAGGGATTCATGCAGGAGGGGATGGAAGGAAAGGTAGGTGTTTGCTGCCAGGGACTGAGAGAAGATAGGCAGCAAGGAAGGTACACAGAAACTAGTGAGGGAGTGGGAAGGTGTGGCAGTATCTCAGTTGTCACAGAAAGCACAGGATTGTTTATGCCACGATGTGGCAAGCGATGCTGGATTTTTCAGGAAGAGATGGTCTCTCAACCATTGCAGAAGTGGATTCCAGAGACTTTGGGGTCTGGTGGGCTGCATGTGGCCCACAACCTGCATTTTGAATACCCCTTGCCTAAATCACAAAGAAAAGCTGGCCATGGCTAGATTTGCTGTGTCCCACTTACAATTTTGTAGAACACCTTAGTTAGCATAATTACCTATGTCTGTAATATAATTGGAGTTCTGTCTTAAACTAAAATTATAGGCAACTTGTGGAAGTAGAAAATATTGTTAAAATAGGACAGTGTCCTTAAATGATTAAAAATAATTGGCATGTTTAAGAAGCACATTTCATTATATAAAATTCACTCTCATTGCACTGTCTCTGGATTTCACCCAAAATGTGTTCAAATAGCATTTTGCTCTTCTCAGTGCTAAGAGTGGCATATAAAAGAAACACACTTTCACAGTTTGGTAGTCACCCAGTACCAGCTGAATTAAAACAGAATTCCTCCCAGCCAAGTCCCAAAATATATGCAAGGAAAGAGGATTTACAAATGAATGAAGCTATCCCATTTTGAACCAGGCCATTGTTATAATCCAATCAGCACCAAGTGACTGTAGGATCTCAAGAGTCTGAAACCCTTTAAACTATAAATTTAGGAACATTCAATATGGAAAGAATGTTTTTACCATTAACTGATATCATTTCCCTCTGGTATGAAATATTGAACAACACTGCCTTCCCATGAGTCATTGTCAAGATTGTAATTTTCACTTATCTTATAGATTCACTAACATTTATCTAGCATTTTAGTATTGCTAGCATTTATGAATTTTAGCCCTTCAACCCTATCTTCTCCAAGGGACTTGAGGGTTTCTCTTCTTCTATCCTAAAAAGCTTTTGAATTTTCAGCCTCTCCTAAAAGCCATTCAGTGAGCTTCATGGCCAAGAAGGGATTTGAACCTGGGATCCTATATTTATATTAGACATTTTACTCACACCAATACCCAACAGTATGGCATAGTGGTTTGATTACTGGACCACGGCTCTGGAAATCAGGGTTTGATTCCCAACTTGAGCATAAAAACCCATGGGTGACCTTGAGCAAGTCACACTCTCTCAGCTCAGAGAGTGCAAATGGCAAATCCCCTCTGAAGAAATTTGGCAAGAAACCCTATGATATGGCCTTAGGGTCACCATAATAAAAAATGACATAGGCCTGTTACAGACTGCCAAAATAAAGCTGCTTCGAGTCTCTTTGGAGGTATGCTATTTAAATGATGTATGGGCCCTAAGAGTCTGGAGGTTGCGCCAAAGCCACACTGCATTCCTAAGCACCGGAGTGCAGCTTTTGGTGCAGCTTCCGGATTCTTAGGATGCATGCATCATTTAAATAGCATACCTCCAAAGAGACCTGAAGCAGCTTTATTTTGGCAGTCTGTAACAGGCCTTAGATGGACATAACAACAACAACAACAACAACAACAACGTGTTGGTAGTGGGGGAAAAGATGTTGTTAATTGCCTTAAAATCATTTGTGATTTATGCAACACTAAAGCAAACTTATCACAGGTTTTTTGGGCAAGATTTGTTCAGAGTAATTTTGCCCTTGCCATCCTGTGAGGCGGAGAGCATGACTTTCCTAAGGTCACCCAGTAGGTTTCCATCGTCAATTGGGGATTTGAAACCTGGTTTCCCAGAGTTCTAGTCTGACATTCAAGCCATTACAGTACCATATTCATCAGCATTTTTAATTGAAAATACAGTGGTACTAAAAAACTGAAGGAAAATAACATCTGATAAAGATCTTAAAGAAACTGTATTAACTGAGTGCCTATTCTACAATGCCTTATTTTATTTATACAGTACACTGTTTTATTGTTGTATATTGTCCTGTTTTCCTTTTATCTGTACTTTATAGTACTTATGTTGTGCTACTATTGTAAGACAGGACACTGTCTGTTCTGTGATTCTTTGATTAGAAATAGTCTATATATTATTTTCCCTGTCTTATGAAAGGTACTGTAATATGTTCTTTACATCAGAGCATGCCCTGACTTTAGACTAAGACTATTTTCCATTTATTGCTTGGTTATTAGATTGCGATAAGTCAAAGTGAATCCGGTAAGGCTGTTTTTGCAGCTCCAGACTCACTGAACACTGTTTTCTGAATCCAGAAGACAGTGAATTGCCTCTCCTAGACACCTCTATGAGTACCAATTCACCTTTACACATGCTGCTCAGGGCCTCCTCACTATTTAACATTTTTTAAAAAATAACCACTCAATTTTCAAAAACAAAAGAGGACTTCCAATCATTTCTCTTTCTGTTCATTTGGCAGTTTTGACAGTCCGTGTAGGTCCTGAAAGTCCCAGAGTAGAAAACTGGATACAAATCAGCTGTAGTTGCCTATGCTTGAACTAGATCGTTTCTTTTGTAATGTTCAAATATAGAGACTAAGATCCTGTATGCTTCTAGCACAGTCAAATACGTGTTACTCTGTATCAGCATAAAAAGAAGCAAATGAATCCTGTAACACCATTGAGAATGACAGAATGAAGTTTATAACAGAAGCTTTGACTGACTTAGGCCCAAAACATACAGGCACAATAAAGCAGGCCACAGCCGCGCCAACATAATTCATGCCGAGTCCACAGCAACCACACACACACCTGGCCCCAATCCAGGTCACCACCACAGTTTTGAACTGGGACAGCAAAAAGAGTGGTAATTTACCATTCCTTTTTGGCCTGATTCTTTATAAAAGACACAGCCTCAGCATGGTTTCCGGCCATGCTTGGGGCATGCATCATCCAAATGCTATACCCCAAATGTGGCCAGAAACTGGTTTATTTGGCCCGTCTATTTCTGGTCTTAGTTTACTCGATCAGTTGCACTGAGTGAAGCCTTTATGGACAGACGTTTACACTACTGGATTGGAAGAGGGGACTGTAAATAGTAATAGAAATGCAAAACATCTATGTGTGGTGATGAGGTGAAAAATGGGTGGCAGGATTTATATCAAGCTAAGATGAAAAGTAAACATATGAACTGTAGAGAAAGTTCTTAACGTGGTATATTGATGAAGACTCAGGAACAGAAAAGTCATGTAATAAGGAAGGCATGAAAAACTATTAGTGGCTGGGATGTCAACAACTGTTAGATTATGTGTAATGTGTCAGGAAATCACTGCTTCTATTCAAACCACTGTCAGTGGACTGGAATTTATGGATATAGCCTATTTCAGCAGTTTCTCTTTCCAACCTCCCTTTGAGGTTTTGTTGTTGTTGTTCAACTGGTATTTGCATATTCCCATTTCTGATGTCTGATTTATATCCATTTATCTTCTGCTGTAGGAACTGTTCTATTTGTCCAGTGAAGAATATTGAAGTGTAGTGTTGACATAGATCACATAAAAGGATGAGCACTATAAAGTTCCTCTAATGTTGTCGATTAGACATTTAGGCCTTATGTTGTTGTTGCCTGAGTGGATTTTGTTTGAAGTTGGCATATGGATTTTCAGCATGGTCTTTTTTCCTGTGTCCCCATCTATGTTATGTATCATATTGTGGGTGAGTAGCTGTTTGAGTCTGCGGTGCGGGGGGGGGGGGCTGTCTACAGGTGAATAAAGGCTTGCTCCCAAAAGCTCTTGTGAAGGTAGCATTATTATCCAGAATTGTCTACACCTTGTTGATGATGCACATGATTAGTCTCAGCTGAAAGTTGTGCATGACAAATAGTGGGGTACTGTCATTTTCTGTTTTTGGTCTGTTCTGCAGTAGACTAGTTCTGAGTGCAGGCCTTGTCTTCTTAATTTGTTTTTTTACTTCATTTAGTGGGTATGGTAAATCAGAAAATGCTTGCTGTAATTCCTTGAGTTTGGCTCTTCTGACATCCTAGTCTTAGCAGATGCAATTGTATCAGAGGGCTTGGCTGTAAATGATGTATTTCGTAGTGTGTTCAGGCTGGAAGCTGGAGGCATGTAAGTATATGTAGTAGTTGGAAAGTTCATAATATAGTGTGGAGCTTAGATGTCCACCATTCAACTACACAATGGACAAGCTGAACATGAGTCAATAGTGTGATGTGGCAGCTAAAAAGGGAAATATGATTCTAGACTGCATCAACCGAAGTATAGTGCCTAGATCAAGGAAAGTAATAGTACCATTCTATTCTACCTTTGTCAGGTCTCACCTGGAATGCTGTGTCCAGTTCTGGGCACCATAATTCAAAAACAATGGCGGGATACAAACCGCCGCTTTGCGGCGCTTCCCCGCCGCCGCCATTTGCTCCGCGCGGGAGCCGCAGCAGCCAAACCGCGCGGCTCCCGCGCGGAGCAAAAAAGCAGCTCCATTTTGGAGCTTCTTCTTGTGGCGCACTGATGACGTCGCGAAGAACCGCCGGCGCATTCGCGACATCATAGGCGCCGCGACACGTCTGGACACTATGCGTCCAGTACATAAAGATGGCGGTGCCCATGTAGAAGGGGCGCCGCCATCTTGTACGTATAGGATACGTACTAGGGTTAGGGGGGTGCGGAACCACCGCCCCTTCCTAACTCTAGTACGTTCCTATACGTACTATATGGCGGTTTGTTGAGAAGCTGCAGCGTGTCCAAAGAAGGGTGACAAAAATGGTGAAAGGTCTAGAAACCATGCCCTACAAGGGGAGCTCTGTATGTTTAGTCTGGAGAAGAGATGGTTAAGAGGTGATATGATAGCCCTGTTTAAGGATTTGAAGGGGTGTCATACTGAGGACGGAGCAAGTTTGTTTTCTGCTGCTGCAGAGAAAAGGACATGCAGAGAATGACAACAATAAGAACAATGGATGCAAACTGCAAAAAAGAGATTCCACTTCAACATTAGGAGGAACTTCCTGATAGTAAGGGCTGTTCGACAGTGGAACACACTCCCTTGGAGTGTTGTGGAGTCTCCCTCTTTGGAAGTTTTTAAACAGAGGCTGGATAGCCATCTATCGGGGATGCTTTGATTGCGAGTTCCTGCATAGCAGGGAGTTGGACTGGATGGCCCTTGTGGTCTCATCCACCTCTATGATTCTATTCTATGATCTAAGCATCACACACTGACGTTTATCGCACGGGCCCTAAAACGGGCCCGTTGTGTCCTAAAACATGTGCACGTAGGGACGCCCAGGGAATGGAATGGAGCTAAGGACAGCATTTTACTGCATGCTGGAACACCACTGCTGCCGGGCATTCCAATCGCATCCTCCCTCCGTTCCAGAGCGCGCCATTTGTGAGAACGCTTTAGTTCTCATAAATGGCGCCCTCTGGAATGGAGGGAGGACATGATTGGAACGCCCAGCAGTGGCGGCGGCGTTCCAGCGTGCAGTAAAATGCCATCCTCATCCCCATCTTATTCCATGCGCACCCCCGTTTTAGGATGAAATGGGCTCGCTTCACAGTCGATGTGATAAACTATCTTGGAAACCCAGCAACCACTAGACAAATGCACATCATGTATATATGTGTATATGTGTGCTTGCAGAATCTTGGACTGACTAGCAATTGCACATATGCTACCTCAGAGAAAACACATCAGGTTACACAACTATTTTTATGTTAGTGTGGTGCCTCAAAAGGATTCTGGCCTAAGAGTTCTTTTACATCAAGTAACTAGAAGAGTCTCCTGATAAATGACAGATGTAATACCTGAATTATGAGCCATGGGATAACTGCTGGTGTGCTATCAAAAACAAAACAAAACTACCCTTAAATTAAAAAGTGATCATTAATGTCTCCTGCTAGTCCAGCACAGACACCCACAGAGAAAGCTGTTGCCTACTGTGTGACTGCAGGATACACTGCTTTGGCCTTCCATTCTTTCAATTAGCTGCAGGCAAGTAGAGATGTCTGCTAATTTCTCCTCCATTTCTGTATCAAGAATAATTACCGTAGCTACTGACCCACATGTATAACACAGAAGAAGCTATCCAAAAAGTTATAAAAAACCTTGCTCTCACATCTGAAAAGTAATCTCTGTGGTTGCAAAGATAAAATGTTACTCCATCTACAGTTCTGCAGTGGCAAAAGCCCTTGGAAAAGCCCATAGCTGTCAAGCACTAGTGAATGAAATCATGTTGGTATGCTAACAGCATCTGAAAGAGGAAAATGTGGAAGAAGAAGTGTTCTTTTTCCCATAGCTAAAGTCCCACACTTTTCTCAATCTAATTAGACTTTTCAAATGAAAGGTTCTTTGGAAGTTTTGGAGGGCTGAACTAAACAGTGGGAAACTGAAAATCTGAACAGAGATTTCACCTAAACATTAGGAAGAACTTTCAGATTGCAAGAACGGTTCAACAGTAGGACATACTGCCTTGGAGCGTGGTAGAGTCTTCTCTGGAGGTTTTTAAACACAGGCAGGATGGCCATCTGTTTGTAGTGCTTTGATTGTGTATTCATGCATGGTAGAGGATGGCCCTGTCATCTCTTCCTATACTATGGAGTTTATCGCACTGGCCCTGAAATGGGCCCAGTGCATTCTAAACCATGTGCGAGCATGGGCGCGCACGGAACGGGATGGGGCTAATAATCCCATTTTACCGCACACTGGAACACCGTCTTTGCCGCTGGGCATTCCAATTGCGTCCCCATTCCGTTCCAGAGGACGTCATTTCTGAGAACGCTTTAGAAACAGTTCTTAGAAATGGTGCCCTCTGGAATGGAACGGGGATGCAATTGGAACGCCCGGCGGCAAAGGCGGTGTTCCAGCGTGTGGTAAAATAGGGTTCTTAGTTTTAGAACACACTGGGCCCATTTCAGGGCCAGTGCGATAAACGTCTATGATTCTATCATTCTAAGCTGGGGCAGAATCCAGGGCTTCATATAACGTATGCATTCTTTGACATAAACTTGAGTTTTGCTGGCATCTTTGATTCCACCCCCCTTTAATCCTTCAAGTGTTTTACTACATGACACTAACCCAAACTTTATTTTTCCATTAGTAAAATATTCAGCCATGTGTATTGTTACCAAAACAATCTATCAAAAATTTTAAAAGAAGGATATTAACAAATCATGTCTTCTAAATATAGATTCTTTGACATTACTAGTATCTTTCCCTTAACCCAATGGCCATTTGGGTGAGATCCAAGGACAGTACTTTCATTCTTAAATCCACTTTCACTCTTAAATCTATTTTTTAAAAACTGTGTATGTGTGGTCTATACATATGTATATAACAAACCAATGTTCATATGCAAACTGTACACAGAGTTAACTAATCCCTTTTCAAACATGTGACCATTTTTCTAGGTGCTGTTTCATTGTAAATTTCCATCCTGCTGTTTATACCCACAGTGTAGGTAAATGTTTGGAAGCAGAGTGGAATGAAAAATTAAGATTAGTCAGTGAATACGCTAAACAGATGGTGCTTACTTCACTGGCCTACTTACTTAAATTAAACATTGATACAGTACTGTGGTAGGGCCTGTCATTTACTTGTCATCTCATCCATGTCTCAACATAAAGCAAGTATATTTTGCAGACAGGTAAGATCTTACTGTTCCCAACGCTTATTGTAAGTGCAAAGAGATTTACAGTCTGTATCAGTAGGTAAATAAACAGCTTGTGCAATGGAGTGGAATTAAGTATCCAGCTACAGACAGAAAGCCAATAGTTTACAAATGGGAGCGCTTGGGCCCAGCTGCCAAAGGCAGCTGTACGAAGCTTCTTAAGTACTATTACTCAGGACTCTCTCTCTAGATTCAGTTTGTTATCCCCACCTTAAGTGGTTCTCTCTAGTTTTGTTTCTGCATTAGGCATGATGACTGCATTACAAGAACTCTGATAGAAAAGATTAAGCAAAGGGGAAGAAACAGAAGCACTGATTGATTCATAAGCTCCGAGCCTGATTTTCTTACCCTTGGGTAGCACTTACCTACATAGGCTTCCTCTTCCACTGGCAAACGGAGGGACATGCAAAGGTAGGTATCAGACTATGGGGGGAGAAAAGGGAGGGAGAGAGAAAAAGAAGTCAGGTGCATCTCCATAATTCATAACTGAAAGTTCCAAGGAAAAAGGGTTAACCTTTCACATGCATATTAAGTACTCCATCACTTGGCCTGGAAAATAGACAAAATTGCTTTTTCAGTAAATGTTTGTCAAAATAATGAGCTAGCTAAGAAAAATTGCCTCTGATATTACTACATTTGAAGGGTAACTTCACATGCACTAGGACAAGTATTGTGGAATTTGTACACAGTACGTCAACTTAAAAAAATTCCCCTTATGATATACCCCTGGCAACACAGACAAGTAAAGAGTTAAATGCTGATTCAGGTAGCAGTGAGAAACACACAGCACACAAAATGAAGGAAGAGAGGGAGAGAAAGAGACTTTCTTTCAGTCCCAACACCCTCACAGTTAAAGTTGAGGGAAAATGAGATAGGGCCTTCTGAGTGGCTGCCCCTAGATTTTGGAACTCCCTCCCTAGAGACTCCTTCATTGTTGCCTTATTGGCAGGCAAATAAGTTTTTAAAAAATCCAGCCAGTCTTCAGAACTGAAGGAAAGAATTCTAAGAAAGTGTTTTAAACTGTATTTCTTAAATAGCCTTTAATACGTTTTAAGTCTGTATTTTAATTTGTTTCAATAGTGTTAACAGTTTAATTCTATTTTAATGTTGCCCTTTTCTATGTTTTTAACTATAGTGCAATCATTTTAATTTGTAAGTTGCCTTGAGTCCCAATCTTGTGGAACAGGTGGGGTCTAAATACAGCTGATCATCATTATCATCTGATGTCATGATAATTGGGATATAGTTTGACTAAGACACAGATTTAAAAGCTACAAAAATTCCTCTTCCCTTCGTTCATGGAAGCATTTCCTGAGAAATGAGTAGGATCAGGGTAATAGAATGCCCTCAATGCACTTCCAAGTCTTTTGTAACCTCTTTATAGATATATGTTTGAAGCACACTGGAAGGGGATGAGCAAAAATATTCTCAAATCAGTAACACATCAGGATTGAGCACATCTTGTCAAGTTGCACATTCTCTTATACACTTCACCGTATACAAAATAAATTTAATTAAGTGGCCTTTTCTGGCCAAGGAGAATATAAAGACTGGAAATCCATAATGGTGTCAACAAACTTTTAGTCCAGTTAATATTAATTAAAGTTAAATGGCAGTCCTGTGCTGACACCAGTTACACAGTGATCTCAGAAGAGGCATGCTCTGGTGAAATACAAAATTATCTCATGATTTTAATTGTGTAAGTGGCTGGGGTGTCAACGGAATCAAAGTCCTTCTAAGAATCAGTAGAACATAACACCATATCATAAGAAAAACCTTTTAAGCATTTATTATTTCCAGGTGTAGTGAAACAATTGAAATGGTTGAATTCAGACATACTTTTGCTCTTTCAAAGTTTTGCAGAAGACCATAGAATCATAGAGTTGGAAGAGACCACAAGGACCATCCAATCCAATCCAATCACCTGCCATGCAGGAAATCACAATCAAAGCATCCCCAACAGATGGCCATCCAGACTCTGTTTAATGACCTCCAAGGAAGGAGACTCTACTACACTCTGAGGGAGTGTGTTCCACTGTTGAACAGCCCTTACTGTCAGGAAGTTCTTCCTAATGTTGAGATGGAATGTCTTTTTATGTAGCTTGGATCCATTGTTCCGTGTTCTAGTCTGTGGAGCAGCAGAAAACAAGCTTGCTCCCTCCTCAATAGGACATCCTTTCAAATATTTAAAGTGAGCTATCATATCACCTCTTAACCTTCTCTTCTCCAGACTAAATACCCCCAGCTTCCTAAGGCGTTTCTCATAGGGCATGGTTTCCAGACCTTTCAACATTTTAGTCACCCTCCTCTGGACACACGTTCCAGTTTCTCAATGTCCTTTTTGAATTGTGGTGCCCAGAACTGGACACTGTATTCCAGGTGGGGCCTGACCAAAGCAGAATAGAGTGGCACTATTACTTCCTTTGATCTAGACACTATCCCTCTATTGATGCAGCCTAAAATCGCATTGGCCTTGTTAACTGCCGCATCACACTGTTGACTCATGTTCAACTTGTGGTCTACTTGAACTCCCAGAACCCTTTCACACATAGTCTCGTTCAGCCAGTTGTCCCCCATCCTATATCTGTGCATTTCATTTTTCTGCCCTAAGTGCAGTACCTTACATTTCTCTGTGTTGAATTTAATTTTGTTAGTTTTGGCCCAGCTTTCTATTCTGTTCAGGTCATTTTGCATTTTGATCCTGTCCTCTGGGGTATTAGCTATTCTTCCTAGTTTGGTGTCATCTGCAAATTTGATGAGTATGCCCCCAATTCTGTCATCCAAGTAATTGATAAAGATGTTGAACAGCACTGGGCCCAGGAGAGAGCCCTGTGGGACCCCACTGGTCACTTCTCTCCAGGATGAAAAGGAGCCATTGTTGAGCACCCTGTGAATTCGGCCAGTCAACCAATCATAAATCCATGTAACAGTTACCTTGTTTTACAAGCTTGTTTGCAAGAATGCCATGGGGCTTTACTGAGATCAAGATATACGGTATCTATGGCATTCCCTTCATCTATCAAGCTGGTAATTTTATATATATATATATATATATATATATATATATATATATACACACACACACACACACACACACACACATATAGAGGGGGAGAGAGAGAGAGAGAGAGAGAGAGAGAGAGAGAGAGAGAGAGATCAGATTTGCCCGGCATGATCTGTTTCTCTGAAATCCATGGTGACTTTTTGTTATTATGGTTTTGCTTTCTAGATGTCCACAGACTCTCTGGTTAATGACGATGATCTGTTTAAAGATGAATGCAATACAGCATGTTTAAATAATATAGACTGTAAAACTGAAAATACAATTTTACAAATAAAACTATTTGTGCATACAAGAACACATAAGAAGTCAAGAACTTCCTCCTAACGGCTCACTTGATCTTTAGCCTCTAATTCTATGTTCTTGGCCTGTTACCGACAGCCAAAATAAAGCTGCTTCGAGTCACAGTGGAGGTATGATGTTTCAATGATGCATGAATCCTAAGAGTCCAGAAGTCGCACCAAAGCCACACTCCAGCCCTAAGGATTGGAGCGTGGCTTTGGTGTAGCTTCTGGACTCTTAGGATGCATGCATCATTGAAACATCATACCTCTACTGTGACTCGAAGCAGCTTTATTTTGGCTGTCTGTAACAGGCCCTTGTATTTTAATAGCCTGCTAGCTTTAATCCACACATCAGAATACTACTCATGTGCCTTATACCATTAAGTCAATCCCCCCTTCTACTCCACATAGGCCTGTTACAGACTGCCAAAATAAAGCTGCTATTTAAATGATGCATGGGTCCTAAGAGTCCAGAGGTCGCGCCAAAGCCACACTCCATTCCTAAGCACTGGAGTGCAGCTTTGGTGCAGCTTCCAGATTCTTAGGATGCATGCATCATTTAAATAGCATACCTCCAAAGAGACCCGAAGCAGCTTTATTTTGGCAGTCTGTGGCGGGATACAGACCGCCGCTTTGCGGCGCTCCCCCGCCGCCGCCATTTGCTCCATGCGGGAGCTGCAGCAGCCAAACCGCGCGGAGCAAAAAAGAAGCTCCATTTCGGAGCTTCTTTCTGCGGCGCATCTATGACGTCGCGAGGCGCCGCAGGCGCATTCGCGACGTCATAAGCGCTGCGACACGTCTGGACGCTATGCGTCCAGTACGTAAAGATGGTGGCGCCCATGTGGAAGGGGCGCCGCCATCTTGTACGTACTGTATACGTACTAGGGTTAGGGGGGTGCGGAAGCACCGCCTCTTCCTAACCCTAGTACGTATACAGTACGTACTATATGGCGGTGTGTATCCCGCCTGTAACAGACTAGAAGATACAGACTGCAGTAGTATTATTAATAAGTGCAGAAGCTAGATTCTTTTCAAAACTTTAAACATTTTTCATAAAATGGCATTTTTTCAATGTTACACGAAAGCCTTCTTTAAATTTTATATAAACTATAGTTTATTGGTAATGGTAGTGCCCATGGATGTAAGTTTGCATACTTACTCTTCCCTTCTCCTTCTTAGTTTCAACTGTGGAAAATGTTTAAGTCTTTGCTTTCATTAGTACACATTTAATCATTACGTTGTTGTTGTTGTTGTTTTTAAAATGTCTTAGAGTTGACCTCAACTCATGGTGACCCTGCATATGAAACATTTCCAAGACCCCCTATCTTCCACTGCTCTGCTCAGTTCCTGCAAGCTCATGCCCATGGCCTCTTTGATTGAATTCAAGTATCTTTCATGTGGTCTACCTCTCTTTCTACTGCCTTTTACCTTTCCTAGCTTCATTCCCCTTTCCAGTAAGTCATCTCTTCTCATGATCAAGCTAAAGTACAACCTCAGCTAGTCATTTTGGCTTCCAGGGGGAGCTCGGACTTAATCTGTTTTAAAATCCATTAGTTTGTCTTCATGGCTGTCCGTGATATTCTCAACAATCTACTCCATCACCACATCTCAAATGAGTTTGTTTTCTTTCTATCACTATCTTTCTTCACTGTCCAACTTTCTCATCCATACACGATGAGGAGGAATACAACAACTTGAACAATCTTAACTTTGGTGTTCAGCATTATACCCTTACACTTTAGGATCCTGTCCAGTTCCTTCATAGCTTCCCTTCCCATTCCTATTCTTCTTCTAATTTCTTGGCTGCAGTCCTCATTTTGAACAACATTTGATTCGATGTATGAAAATTCCTTGTCTATTTCAATTTCCTCATTACAAAGAATGAATTCTTGTAGTTTTTCCATGGTCATTATTTTTGTTATCTTGGGCGCGTTACAGACGGGCCCATGAGACGCCGTCGTTACGCGTGAGGGGCGGCGCTTCCTGACGCGCCTTGCCCCTCGCGCATAACAAGTGCGTCAACATGGCTGTGCCCTATACAGATGGGTGCTGCCATTTTGACTTTGTGGACGCGTAGCGTCTGGATGTCGCGCAGCAGAAGTGATGCCGCGAGTGCGCGCCTCGCGCCTTCACTTCCAGGGCACAGAAAGAAGTGTCATTTTGGCGCTTCTTTCTTGCTGTGCCCGGGAACCGCGTGGTTTGGCTGCTGCAGTTCCTGGATGCAGCAACCGACAGCGGCACAAGATCGCCCATTTTGGGTGGTCTGTAACGCGCCTTAATGTTCAACATTAATCCTATCTTGACTTTCCTCCTTGACTATCTTCAGTAACTGGTGCAGGTCTGTGTTGGTTTCTCCTAGTATTATTGTATTGTCTGCGTATCTTAGATTGTTAATGTTCCTTCCTCGTGCCTCTGGGTCTAAGCTTACTTTCTGTACATTATTTGTACTGAAGTTGACTGAGAGAGAGTGCATACAGGTTGACTGAGAGGGAGTGATCAGGCAGACCCAGCTTCACCAGGGCTAGCCTGAAGAAAGAGACTCATCCCTCCTTAACTGTCATCTTCTGGCCTGAGAGGGAGTGATCAGGCAGACCCAACTCCACCAGGGATAGCCTGAAGGAAGAGACTCCTCCCTCCTTAACTTTCATCTTCTGGCCTCCTATTCCCCTCCAGCTATGCTCTGACTAAATTTCTAGACTTATACATGAGTATATTCAGTATGTGTTGTGTGAACACATAATTCATTTTACATGTCTTGAATCTCATAGCATTCAACTTCAGTAAATGACCTATTTATTATTTATTCAGTAGCTTCTCTTTATTATTTATTTACCATGTGCCTTTCCCCCAAAACAGGAACAAACACAGCTCTCACCAAAATGAAAAAGAGTTACAAATAAAAATATAAACAATTATAATTCTAAAGCACTATTAAAGAAATTATCCAGCAGACATAACTCTTTGTGCTTACTCTTAATGTAAGTGCACATAACTATGAATGAAATTACATTAAAATACTATTGAATTAAAAAAGCAATTTAAATTACAGAAATAAAAAAGATAGCATCAATTCATCAAAAGTCCCCTTTCTCAGCTTCTTCCTATCAACTGTCTGTATCACATGCATTATATTTATACACAGGTTCAGTATCACTTATCTGGAATTCCAAAATCAAAAATACTACAAAATTGCTCACATGGGTGGATGAGATACTGTAGTGACATTTTGCTTTCTGATGGTTCAGTGTACACAAACTTTCTTTTATGTATAAAATTATTAAAAACATTATGTATAAAATTACCTTCAGACAATGTTTATAAGGGCTTTATGAAGCATATATGAATTTTCTGTTTAGACTTAAATCCCATCTCTAAGATATTTCATTATGTATTCCAAAATCTGGGGAAAAAAGTCAAAATCCAAAACACTTCTGGTCCCAAGCATTTCTGATAAGGGAGACTCAACCTGGCTGTTACCATGTCTCCCTTTGCTCAAATTTTTCTAAGAAAAACACCCAAACATTTTTTAACTTTCCTCACATGGCACTTGCTCCATCCCTATCTTCATGTTGACCTCTTCCACACTTTTTCAGTTCTACAATATGCTTTTGAGATTTAAATTATATAAAAGAAGAGAACTATGAAACCAATTTTTACAACATAATATAGTACAAAACGTAACTAATATTTTGCTTCCTGACAAACTTCCAGATCTCAAAATAATGGCTGAACTTCTCCATAATTCCTAATTAAAAATCTTTATTTGTTCTGTTTGAGTGACAGTTCAATAGCATATAACGCTATTATACCACAAAGCCAGGATTTAGTTATATGCACTTACATTTTCTCTCTAGTCTCTATTTTTACAACTAAACATTAAAAATTCAGTGCACTCTAATTCTGCCTGCTTTATGAACTGAAGGTACATAAATTCACACAAATATAGATAAGGTTAATGATTTTGTACAAAGTGCTCTTAATCTTTCAAGTTGTCAGTAGTTGATAGTCATGTACACTAATGGAATGACTCCTATTAATAAACAAAAATAAATAAGCACTGAAAATGTCAATTGCTCTGCAATATTCTGTCATTATTATATGTATTAATCTGCAAGCACACATTATATGCATGTTCACAACGTTAATGGCTTGGGGACTCTTGCAAATAACATACTGATTGAACCAACCTATTTTTAACACACTAGTCTGTAGAATTTAGAAACCCTTTCACAACATACACACAAAATAAAAATTACTGTGCCCTTCCTTTCCCTCCTGAACAATATATAAAACTTCTAAAATGTTTTTCATGTTGCTGATTGTTTTTAACACCCAAAGTTTCAACTTTAAAATGATTTAATCTTAGCTTTGCTTTTGCAAATGCATGGATATGTCTGCTAAAAAAAATCCAGAAAATCCAGACTGATTAGAAGACCTAAAAATACAGCTTAATTAACTGGCAATAATAATGAATTGGCAATAATTTGCAAAAATAAAATAAAAGAAGCATCATACTAGACACCAGACATAGCCATGAATGGTGGCTGAAATTTTCAATTCAAAACTTGCCCATAAAAAAATCATTGCACTCATTTCTGGTTTATGAGATGCTTCGGAGTATTCATTTAGGGATGATTTTTATTACTACTTGTTTAGCTGAAGTGGGCACTTATCATGTAAGGGAATCATGCTTTTTCTAAGCCATGAATTGCATATACTTACAAACAATTTAAAGGACAGCACCCATTTTCACATTCTGTCTTCATATAAAAAAGTGGAAGCAAGGGGGAGGGGAGAAGGAAAAATTAATGTGGCAGCATCTTCCAGACTAACTGGTTTGTTATTTTTACATCAGCTTTTATGGATCTAAACCCACCTCTTCAGATGCATTACAGAGTGATAATAAATGCTCAAGTATAAAGCATATTTACAAAATTGTGGGGATGAGATGGAATATAATAGGATGTGGAAATATACAAATCATGACATTTGCCCTATATTTTCAAAGGGCTGTGTATTGTAGAGTAGAGGTGTCACCATTATAATGGGGCTGGGGCGCAGTAGCGCAGCAGCACACACCATTCATTCTATCTAATGGAAGGGAGATCCGGACCCCACGGACACCCCCCAGCTATGTCCCTGATCGCACACTTCTCCCATCAGTGAATCGTCACGGACATGTCCCCGCTCGCTTCTTCTGTGATCAAAGCATCCTTGGAGCTGCCTTTCAGTAATAATGGGATCTTCTGCTATGTGCTCCATGATACTTTGGTCAAAGAAGAAGCAAGAGGGGAGGTGTCTATGATGATTCACTCATGGGAGAAGCGCGCGAGCATGTGAACGATTTATGACATTTGCATGGTGATTTATTATTGGTAAGCCCTTCGTGTGATAAAGTCCAGTCTCTATGCAAGAGAATTAATGCACACAATCTGATGTTAGAAATGGCAATATTCAAAAACCAGCTGCAGAACGTTTCCACCTTTCTGGACATACAGTATGTAATTTATAAACTGCAATCTTTGAACAAAGAAATTAAGATTAGAAAGCGAGATTGCTGAATTGAATTATATTAACAAATTCTAATCCATCACTAGAAGCATGAACAAAGAATATGGCTTTATGGTACACTACATATATTAATGTAGCAACTCCAAGCCAAACTGGGAGGCTGTGCCTTTTTCCACCAAGGCACCAGCTAGGCAAGGAACTTGGACATGGGGTGGGACTAAGGCTCTCTGAGGCTTCTTCTGCTCTGCCTTCAACACCACCAGCCAGCCCTAAGCCAAACAGGGAGGCTGCCTGTGCCTTTTTCTACCAAGGCAACAGCTGAGGCTGTTTAATATTGTTTTTCAGGATCTGGACGGGGGGCAGGGTTGAGAATGGAGATTAGTTTCCTATTGTATCTGTTTTGTCATGTTAATCGCTATGCATTTTTACTGTTATTTTTATTGTTGTTGTGAGCTGCTATGTATTTTTTTTTGCTATTTATTGCTAGTGTGATTTGCCATGTTATTTGATTGCCACTGTTATTTGTATTTTCTTTACTGTTGTAAGCCGCCCTGATTCTTTGTGATTGGATAGCATATAAATAAATTATTATTGTTGTTGTTGTTGTTGTTGTTGTTGTTGTTAATAATGCAAGAGTCCTTGCTACTGCCCATATAACAAAAGGATTCTTTTCAGAGAAAGTTTTGAACCCTGGAAAACTGACTTTTGGTAAGCAGATTTATTACTTTCACACATCAATGCCAACTGATCAATATAAAGATCTGAAAGACCTGCATGGCATTAAGCAGCCCTTTGAAAATTTGGGGCAAGGTTCATTGTTCAAAGCATTACTGGGGTACAGCAAGGAGTTGCCAGGGAGATCTTTTTAATGCTGGCACCTCAGCTTGTGAATGCTGTGCAGGACCCCACAGAGTCAAGCACTTAGTTTTGCTATTCGTGCAATTTACTACACAAGCAGCAGCAGTGATGGACAGCAAAAGAAAAAGCCCCAGCTGCCCACATACTGAAGGAGGAGGTAGCCACCTGGCAATTATCTCCAGCTTTTTCTAGAGCAGCCTGTTTCTCCATTGCCTAGGTGTTGAGCAATGGAGCAACATTTAACACGGGGAGGCTTGGAAAATTACCTGTTGAAAAAGCATGGTCAAGTTGCCACACCATCCCTCCCATAATGCCTTGGCTCTACTGATAAACAGGAGTCAGGCACTGAAGAAACAGGCTGCTCTACAAAGAGCTGGTATCTTGCTGAAGGCACATACCAGGCAATCTGGCACAGCCATGCCAAGGTGGGGAAAACCATCACTCTACTGGAACTTAGTAAGATCTCAGCCATTGTCCCCAGAGAAGCTCCCTTCAGAAGCTCTGATGTACATCCAACAAGCATATTTTAAAAAAGAAATAAACCTGAAATTTAACTTTTGTCAGTTTATATTACACAGATTAGTTGGTTATTAATGCTCTGCAGTTTTATATATTTGCTATCCTTTAGTCCAGGGATGCCCAAGCTTTGGTCCTCCAGGGATTTTGAAGTTCAACTTCCAGAAGCCCCAGCCAGCTTGGCCAACAGTCAAGAATTCTGGCAGCTGAACTCCAAAACATCTTGATAACTGTCTTTGGGGATCATTACCTATTTGAATGTGTTAGTTATTATGCAGTAATTTCAATATTATATTGTAAGCCCCCCTGATAATGATTATTGTTATTGATTGGAAGAAGGGATAATGGGTTTTATTTTGTATTACTGTATTTTATTGTGTTGTAAGCCTCCTCAATCCTGTAGGAGAGGTGAGATAAAAATAAAAATTTATTATTATTATCATTATCAAGATCTGATCATATAACACATGTATTGATGTACAGCGCTGTGTAAACTTACAGCGCTTTATAAATAAAGGTTAATAATAATAATAATAATAATAATAATAATAATAATTGAAATCCCTCCACTGGCTGCCTATTCATTTCAGGGCAAGGTACAAGGTGTTGGTTATTATCTTTAAAGCCCTACTTGGCTTGATTCCTGACTACTTACAGGAGCGCCATCTCCCATATTTTCCACCCCACCACTTACAGTCCTCTGGCATGAACTTACTTCAGTCTAGAAAATCCAGACTGTCCACTGTCAACCAGAGGGCCTTCTCTATTGCTGCTCCTAGGCTATGGACTGACCTGCCGGAGGAGATCTGCCACATTACCACCTTAGCAGCCTTCAAAAAGGCTGTTAAGATGGATCTCTTCTGGCAGGCCTTTCTAAATTAGCCTCCCCTCACTGAGCACGATAGCATCTTCTCCCTCCTACTATAGAGTCCTTTCCTCTTTTCCCCAACTCTGTTGATTTTATCATTATAACGTTTTATATTGTAATTTATTTAGTTTTGTTTTATCATTTGGGATGGGAGGATGGGAGAGGGATAAATTTTAATTGGATTTGATATGTAAAACATTGTTTTTACATGTTGTAACCCACCCTGATTCCCTGTGAAAAGGTGGGCTATATTATTATTTGCATCTTTTTGGATTCTATTACATTCCAACTCACTCCCACAACTGTGTAAATTTACTTTATACCTGAGCATTTAATATCACTCAGTACTGAATCCAAAGAAATTGATTTATATCCACAAAAGCACATGGGAAAATGAAAACTAACTACTCTTAAAAGGGCTGCCATATCTATTTCACTTCCCTCCCTCTTACTTCATCCTATTTATGCCTTAAGGGACTAACAAGGCTACTTCTTTGAAAACTGATTCCATATAAATTAAACAGCTTTTGAAAGTAATATATGTTCTTATGTTGTACCACCCATTTCCTGATGACAATTGAGCAAATATTTTTCAGAGGCTATTTTATACTAGAGCAAGACTGAAGATTCAGCTGCCTTGCTTTGAATAATCTTAAACACAATTAGCATAAGAGGTCAATATAAGAGTTTATTTTCCCATCTTTACAAGAAAAAAGGTTGCCTTTTTTAGTGTCACAGGTCTTCATGTATAATACCCATTGTTCTCATTGATCAACTTAGATGGAGCTTTCTTCATTCAGTGATCTTATTTTTACCATCTGCACTGACAAGACAGTGAACCCCTGCAGACAGTGGTTTGAATTATTCCAAATGAATACTGCATTCTTTTACCCTGTAGGGCAATATTTTTTGCTCCTGGCTAGGTTCTCATGGGTAATTAGTCTGCTTTAATTACATACTAAAAGAGTACAGTCCTATAATGGATGAGGTTGCCTACTTCTACCAAACCAATAAGATATAAAAGGCATTCCACAGCAGAAAAGCATGAATGTGAGACACTTAGGGAATCACATACCACCCCTAAAAAGCTGCTTTTTAAAAGGTCATGTACCCAGAAATATAAAGAATGCCAATATGCTGCAAAGGCTTCATCATGCATATTAACTTTAGTATTTGAGAAAGAAAGAAAGAAAGAAAGTTTTAAAACATGCTTGTTAGATTGAGGATTGTAGTGGTATCTTGGACAACAGAATGGTAGAATAATTTAAAGCAAGGCATGTATAGAAATGAGGAAACAGAGCCTGGAAGAACATTTTGTCCTCCAGATCCCAGAATCCCATGAAATCTAGTGGATTCTGAGAGTCCAAAAATTTCTCTGAGCCTTAGGAGACAGATGCTGAACTTTCCCAGACTTGATACCCCCCCCCCCCCCCGGCTAAGTACTTCTCAGCAGTTGGTTTCCTTCTAGCTGAAGACAAAAAAGGGAAATAACCTTAATTAAGAGCAACAACTGGAAACAAGGACAGGGAGGAAAAGAGAAAGCAAGCAAAAAAACTTCAGCATCCATGCTACGCTTTAAGAAACTGTGTCCAATCCATCCGTTACATAGAGAATCTGTAGCAGCTCAGTTCTGATGCACAGCCTGTCCACTATCATGTCTAGCTCACTCCTTTCTTACAGGAGGGGAAAAAAGCTTATGAAGTTAGTCTTCATGTTCAAAAGAACGTTCATATTTAAAGCAACCATTCTTTATTTTAAATTTATATATCTTAATCATAAATATTTTGAAACCTCAGTGAACAAAAACTTCTAAGTATGCAAATAGGAAAGGGTAGCATTATAAGTATGGCAAAGACAAGTGCAGCAGAAAAGAATAATAGGAATGTTTCTGGGTTTTTTTTTAAAAACATAAATAGAATTTAGTTCATCTGGTTTAAATTTTGTGTTCACTGACTGGATAGTTTAGATTTGTTGTCTGAAAAATGGGATGTGAATTTTTTCATGCTGTTGTAAGCTGTTGTAAGAACAAACTCGTTTTTAAAGTCATTTTACCTATTACCATAATATGAAATAAATCCAGCTGTCCAATAACAGGCCTGAAATATTTTGGTTATGAGCTTTTTAGTAATCAGTCTCAAAATATCCTCTGTCTTTAATAAATTATACCTTTCTAGGAGGAAGATTTGTGATCTGATAATCTAGCAGCAAGCAATCTGATGATTTACTATAGTTCCCATTTACCCTATCCAACACAGTCAACACTCAGGGATTATGAGAGTTATAGAGCATCTAGAAGGGAGCAGGTTGCTTAACCCTTGACTAATCTATCAAGAAAAACACAAGGCTCAGGTTTATAATTTCAGTGGCCCATCTTAACTGCATGGCATAATACATGGCCCCTGTAACCAAGGAAATTAGAGCAAATTAATACCATATTTCAGGGTTTAGGGAAAATTTAGACAAGCACAAAGATAGGCTAACCTAGTTTATCCACATCTTACACAGAGCAGTGGACTCTGGTATTTATTCCTACAGCTTAAAATTTTGTTTTTGATCCTTTAGCGTAGCTGATCTAAAATACAGATGGCCTGTCCCACTGGATCTCCATTCCTTTCTTGGGAGATTTTCATAGAGAACATTTTTAAGGTTTGTATATGCTAAACCAAAGAGTAGGACCCTGTCGCATCATACTCAGATATTTCACTGGAATCTGTGTGTGGATAACAAGTTCCAGCATATCTAACTAGATAGACAGATAGATAGGGAGTGGCATGGGATGGAATTACCACAACTCTTCATGGAAGCACTGCAAAACATCAAATTGCCCTTATGAGTTGTTAAAGCTATAGTTGTCCTAAGTGATATGATTCTTTATATGGCTTAAGCACAGTTCTGCATTATGTATCTTTTCTCCATTACGAGGTCCTAAAGCCAACTGCTAGACCCAGCTTGAGTAGACTCACTGAATGAAAAGGGTTTATTAAGTTTTATTTATTATTGAACAATTGATTCAATAGGTCTATTCTAGTTAGAACAGGCCATTATATTTAGGACTTGGTGTGACCTCCTAGCCCTCGCTACATTTAACTACAGCCTTCAGTACATTTAACTATAGCATATGTCATTAATTCAGTTGAGACACCATTTTCTGAATGCTATACACCTGATCGTGTGAAGTTGAGGAGCCATTGTGAAAGCAGCTACTGAATGGCTCCTTGCACAATGATAATAAAAAGACATAAATCACCAACAGGATTCTGTCAAGTGGGTTTCTGAAGGCACCTCCTTAGTATTCTCAGGTCTGGAATACAAACTACCCAAAACAGCTGTAGAGGGGGCAAGATTGAGTAGGTGAAATGAAAGCAGCAAAGAACAGCTTCTTTGTTCCTTGCACTATGATGGAATAGGCTCTCAAATGAATCTTCTAAATCATGATTTAGCACAGTGTGGGCATTTCCATGTGTTGCTAGAGTATTATTACTATTATTATTTTATTTATTCACATCCTACCTTTCTCCCAGCATAGGAACTCAAGGTGGCTAACAAAATTTTAAACAGTACAAGTTTAAAAAATACAAAGCATTAAAATGTAGATGCAAAATTTAAAAAACAATTAAACAATTATAAAAAAATTAAAAACATTATACATTCAAATTTAAAATATATTTAAAACTCTATGCAAACGCTATCCAAAACTCTATACAAACTTCACACAGCATTTAAAATCCAATCCTTGTCAGTTTGCATAAGAATGTATTATCTGCTGTTGAAAGGAGAGCAGGGATGGGACCAACCTGACTTCTCTAGGGAGGGAGTTGGAGAGCCAGGGAACAGCCTCCGAGAAGTCCCTCTCTCTTGTTCCCTCCCTAGTATAATATGCTTTTACAAAGTACAGGATGTAAGACACTCTGTCTTTTACAAAACCCCATTGACTAAAATCTTTACTGTGACATTAGCACATTGCCAACTTCCAGCTGAGCAGTAGGCACATTTCAATCATGTGCAAATTCTAAATATGTTATAATTTCTAAGAATAATTTTACTTGAAGCTTTCTATTTCTTTTCAGTCAGTAAAGTATAACAGCTGGTCCTCATCAAATGTTCCAGGAAATGCTCCCCAATAGTTAAATCACTTATTTCTTCCGTTTCTGAAACTGTTATGTGCAACAATGAGTCATCTCATCTGCTGTAGAACATCTTACTCTTGTCATGTTTCTGAAATGAATTTTTAAAAATGAAAGAAAGATAAAAACAACTATCATACAAATCATTTGCATTATGGGTAATTCTTCTTGGAAATCATTTCCAGTGCAATCCTTCGCATATAGATATACCCGCACCTGCCATGGTTGCCAAAAACCATTGAACCACATGTCCCATTGGTTTTAATGACAGCGTACCATGCACCCACACCCACTGGCGTGAATGAGGTGGGTGCATCTGTGTATGGAAAGCCCATGGTTGGGGCAGGCAGACTTTAGGTCTGTTGCTTTGCACCACTTATTTTTCAGAAAATTAGGTATCAGATACAGAAAGGATATGCATAAGTTCCTAGACAGTCAGCCCTCCATATCCACTGATTTTTTTATACACAGATTCAAGCATCCATAGCTTGAAAATATTTTAAAAATATATAAATTCCAAAAAAACAAACCTTGATTTCATCATTTTATATAAGGAACACCATTATACCAGGCCATTGTAATCAATGGGACCTGAGCATCCATGTATTTTGGTATCAACGGGGAGGTGGGGGGGGGTCCTGGAACCAAACCCAAGTGGATACCAAGGGCCCACTGTATCACAAAAAAAAGAAGTAATTAAAAAAAAACTTTGTATTTAAAATTAACAATATGCACTTGTAAAATGAAACAACTAAACGCCGCCGCCAGTAGGTCCGCGGGGGAGCCGGAGCCTTCACACGGTCCGACTCCCGCGCGGACCGAAAAAGAAGCTCCAAAATGGAGCTTCTTTTAAAGTCGCGTTTGTGACGTAGCGAGGCGCCAGGGGTGCGCTTGCTACGTCACAAGCGGCGCGACACGTCTGGACGCTGTGCGTCCAGTACGTAAAGATGGCGGCGCCCATGTAGAAGGGGCGCCGCCATCTTGTACGTATACAATACGTACTAGGGTTAGGGGGGTGCGGAAGCACCGCCCCTTCCTAACCCTAGTACGTATTGTATACGTACTAAATGGCGGTTGTGTACCCCGCCTAGGTAAGTCTTCTGAAAGCTTCTTCCAAAATGCATCCAGGTATTTTTTTTTTTACAGTCAGACCTCCATATCCACAGATTTTTTTTATCCACTAATTTAAGTAACCATGGAGGGTCAAGGAATCAAACCTCAGCACATACTAAGGGCCAACTAGACTAACTTACATTTTTCTTATGATTTCTAGTTTGGCAGTGAAACTTATACATCTATGCTTTTTTTTAAAAAAAATGCTGTGGTTTGATAAGGCAGGCTCATCTACTCTTCCTTTTCTCTATTTTGCTATCCACATATGCTTAACAAGAGATTCTGGAAGCTGCTGCTGTTTGCTTTGCCTATTGTAGACAGGCACACATGGCTACAACAGTAGAATCACTCAGAGTAGAATTGCATTTCTTCCCATTTAATGTTTATCTCACTATTTGCTACTGGCATCCTTATAAAACTTGACACCAAAATTCTTTGTCCAGTCCTACTTCATCATTTTCCCAGTGGCTATGTGGTACATGCTCTGGTAACCTCTCGATTGGATTTCTGTAATGCGCTCTACATGGCGCAACCCTTGTACCAAACCCAGAAGCTTCAATTAGTGCAGAATATGGCTGCGAGATTGATCGCTGGCTGTTCCAGGGCTGACCACATAACACCCATCTTACAAGATCTCCATTGGCTGCCCATTCGCTTCTGGGTGCAATACAAGGTGTTGGTAATTACCTATAAAGCCCTAAATGGCTTGGGCCCAGGTTACTTGGAGGACCGCCTCTCCCCATATAATCCGCCCCGCACTGTCAGGTCAGCCGGGAAGAACCTGCTGAGGGTTCCAACTGCAAAATATGTGTCGACCTCGCAAAGGGCCTTCTCTATCTCGGCCCCCAAAATTTGGAACACCACTCCATCACCTCCCTGGATCTTTTTAAAAAGAAACTTAAGACCTTTTTTTTCCATCAAGCTTTCCCCCATGTGTTCTGATATCATGTGCCCCCCCCCCCCCCCCCGGTATATGTATTTTCTATTTGGATCATCAGCTCAGTTGGCTTGATTTGGTTTAATAATTTTTAAATTGTATTTGTAATTTTTCTACACAGTTTTATCATTATGTATATATTGTATTGTTGTATTCTCTTGTCCTGTTCACCGCTTTGATCAATATGGAAAAGTGGTATAGAAATAAAATTTATTATTATTATTATTATTATTATTATTATTATCATATAGCTTCCTGCTAAGCAGGAAGTGAGGAGGAAAGGGAGACTAAAAGGGCATAAAAGACTTTGTAGAAAGGAACTTTGACGTCAGAGCCTATCTGACATTTACTTGAAAGGGCGACTATATTCATCAGAGTTTACACCCACAGAAGTACACAAAGGTCTACATCATAGACCTGATTTATAAGAAGTTTCAGTTTTCTATAGAACAATTTGGTAATATGCATAATGATGGGGGGGGATCTCAAAGAGATATTGTGTGCATTTAAGAAACTGTGAAATGCACAATTTAGATTGGTTTCATACACTTTTTATTTTATTTTAATTTAAAAACAGCAAACAAAAACCTTAGTTAAAGCCAATGACTTGCTGAGTGACCAGTTTTAGCGTGCTGCATGGCTGCCTTTTGAAGTATTGCATTTTTGACAATCCTGCAGAGATGGAGACTCTGGGGCATATTACATTAATGTATGCATTTAGAATAGAGAATCATCTGCAACTGGGTCACTCAAATGGGAAAACCAGTGCTACATAACAATAATACATGCACCAAAGCCTATGTGGTTCTCAAACCTGAAGCCCCAACCACAGGGTTGAACAAAGTAACTTGATAAGTCTGCATGTATATTAGATTATCTTCATCAATTTCAACCTGGTTATGGGACAGAGATGACCTTGATTGCTTTAGTGGACAACGTACAACAAGAACTAGACGGGATAGTGTGTCCCTCAATGGCTTTTGATACCACTGACCATGGTATCTTTCTGAGCCCCTTTGCTGGGGTGGGACCTGGAGGCAATGATTTACAGTGGCTCCATTCCTTCTTGGAGGGACAAATCCAGAAGATGGTGCTGTGGGACTCCTGTTCAATACCTTGACCACTTATCTGTGGGGTCCCTCGTGGCTCAATTCTATCCCCATGTTATTCAACATCTCCATTAAACCCCTAGGATAGGTTGTCCAGAAATTTAGAGTTCAGTGCCGCAAGCATGCTGATGACATCCAACTCTATTTCTTCTTTTCACCCAACTTCAAGGAGGCTTTTTCTGTTCTAAACCAGTGTTTGGCTGCTGTAACCAACTGGATGAGTACAAACAATCTGAGACTCGATCCAAACAAGACACAGGTGCTCCTGGTCAGTCAAAATATCAGGGAATAAGAATTGCTGATGGAGTTGCGCTTCCCATGAAGACGAAGGTTTGCATTTTGAGTGTACTCTTGGATTCAGACTTGAACATAGAGGCCTAGTTTCTGCAGCGACCAGGACTGTCTTTGCACATTTAAAGTATGTGTGCCTGGTAGCAGGTATTATAATCACATTGTAATGACATGATAGAATTGACGAGTATCTAGAAATTGAGGAAATTTGAGTATCAAATTTCAGAAATTCAGTGAAACTAGTAGGGAGTAATGTTTTAGTTTTATGTATAGGTAGGTAATTATAGTTATTTAGATGTTCATAGGGTGTTTAATTTTATGTTTGTATTGTTATAAGATGGATGTGTATGTCTTATTGCGTTTGAGAATTTGCTTTAAAAAAAAAAGCTTGTGTGCCAACAGTGCCCATTCCTGGAGATGCCTGATCTAGCCATGGTAACATATGCCTTGGTTATATCCCATTTGGATTATTGTAACACATTTTACATGGGGCTGCCTTTGAAGAGTGTTCAGATACTTCAGCTGGTACAAAGAGCTGCAATTAGAGTGTCGACTGGGGATCCTGCAACTCCCATTACAACAGTTCCACTGGCTGACAATGTATTTCTGGGCATAATTCCAAGTGCTGATTATGATCTATAAAACCCTATACAGCTTAGATTCAGGCTATCTGACAGACTATATCTCCTGGTATGAGCCTGCCTGGGCCCTGCAATCTGGAACATGTCAGCCCTTCTCTCAGTCTCATCACCTTCACAGGGACAGCTAGTGGGAACATGAGAGAGGGTTTTCTCAGTGGCTGCCCCTAGACTTGGAATCCTTTCCCTAGGGAGGTGAAATCCCCCATTCCTTGTTGTCCTTCCAAGAGCTTAGATATGTTGCCACACATTCAGTATCACTGTGAGGCATTACAGAATTCTTCACACATTCAGAGGTAAAATGCATGAAGAGGACTTACTTGGTTTCAAGCTGCCCTGGAAAGATTTTGAACTGACCAATCCATTCCGGTGGAAGAAAATTCTCTGGACATGAAACACAATCTTGACTAGTAAACACATTAGTAATCTTTAGCAGCCATGAAGTTTAAAAACTTCTATCCAATATTTATACATGGCACTTAATACAGTAGGCTCTTGGTATCCACTGGGGTTTCGTTCCAGGACTCCCCCCCCCCTTCTGTGGGTAACAAAATCTGTGGATGCTTAAGTCCCGTTAAATACAGTGGCATAGCAAAACGCATAAGGAGGGCCAACCAATCTAGAACATTTTGAACACAGAACTCTCAATATCAATATCCTGGATTCCCGGGTTTTTCATTACCTCCCCTCTCCTGTTTTAGAATAGGTTTACTTGCCATAAGAGAATTCTAATGCTTTTCCCAGTCTATATCTGCTTTTAGTTCGATTTCTTCTTCTACTCCATATCCATTTCCCTTCCTGAATTTAAGGTATCTAAGGTCCAAAACACACTGTAGAAATAATCCAGTTTGAGACTGCTTTAACTATCATGGCCCAATGCTAGGGAATTCTGGGAACTGCAGTTTTGTGAGACCTTTAGCCTTCTCTGTCAAAGAGACACAATAAACTGCAATTCCCAACTTCCCTAACATTGAGCCAGGGCAGTTAAAGCAGTTTCAAACTGGGTTATTTCTGCAGTGTATTTTGGACCGAATCAAAACAACATCCATTCCAAATGTCTCCAGTAAAAAGCCTCAGAGGGACTGTATGCTGACAAGGGTCTTACCAGGCATAGTTACCCACTGCAGTATCACACAAGGACAATTCCTGGACCACGGATTAAGAGACACACCATTCCAAACCTCTTCTCTGTATCTTTCTTCTTTTCCAACAGATAAACATGTACACTCTAATAAAATACTGTTTGAAAACACTGACCATGTCAACCACTACTATGTCAGGATGCACAGGGAAGCCATTGAAATCCACAAACACCTGGACAATTTCAACAGGAGAGAAGAATCCCTTAAAGTAAACAAGGTTTGGCTACCAGTCCTGAAAGATAGCAAAATAAAGACTCAACAAATGCAAATGAGAAATCTCCCAGGGTCAGGGGTTTCCCAGCAGACAATGAGCACTAATCAAGCAGACATTAATCCTCTTGTGCAGACCCTTACACCCTGAGGACTGCCATCAGCAACAAACAATACACATGCAAATCACTCCTGCCTTTTCAGGTCACACAATATATATAGCCAAGTCCTTTCCAGGCAAACATTCTCTGAAGATGCCAGCCACAGTTGCTGGCAAAACGTCAGGAAGAAACTCTGCTAGAACATGGCCACATAGCCCGAAAAACCCACAAAAAATTATGGATGCCGGACATGAAAGCTTTCGACTATACTCTAATATTTCTCACTGCGTGTCTCTCATTTTCCTGTATCATTTCTTAATTTAACACCTAATCTTGTCCAACCTCATGTCACTACATTCTAAATTTATCCCATGGCAATATATTCTGAGTTGATGTATTGTAAATAGGCTGTCAACCCTACATACCAAATTACCAGCACCTTACTCGTTCCTTTTTTAAAAAATCAACCCTAGCTTCCCCACCTCCATCATACCTTTCTGTCTGCTTCATGGTTTTACCTATATAGCCACCAAGACAGCTAGAGGTTCAAATTTAATTCATCTAACTAAATTTACCATGGTGTACTAGACAGAATCTAACTGAATTGTTCTATGGCAAAGCAGAACCCAAGTGTGGGACAACACAGAGACAAAAAAGATTGTTCTTTACATCAGGATTCCAAATACTCAATTATTACTTAACTTCTCCACAGATTACTGCAAGGTTGTTTACAGTGGAATTCATAAAACAACACATTCTGCAGAAGTTCCTTGATCTTTTCAAAAGCTACAACATCCCATGCATACATCAAGCATAATTAGGGCATAATAAGGGTAAGCATGACAGGTCACTCCCTATGGCCACATCTTGAGGCCACTGTAAAATCATGACACAAACATATAGATCATATGATTCCATCCTTAAGAGTCTTAGAAAAACACTTTGCTTCAACCAAGTAAGGCTATAAATATCATCTTATCCATATGTTCTTACCTGCTTTGGTGTCACCCCAGGCATGCGAATGTCCAGTGCAAAATCTGACAACCCTAGAGGAACAAGCTGTCTGTTGCTGCCAAGACATTCATTAGAATGAGACCTGACAGTGTCCTTATATCTAAAATATTCAAAGGAGAGAGAGAGAGAGAGAGAGATATCAGGAACATTATAGATTTAATTTGCATTCTAATGGGCTAGTAAGATTCTTGCAGGTGGTCTGTTAACTTCCATTAGGGTTTTCAAATCTTAGAATCATCTGGAAATCCCATCAACTGGAAAATCCATTTATAAGATTTCTGCCAGCACTTTTTTTGGGACATTTTTGTGGGTTACAAAGTAATAAAAAAAATAAGTACTGATAAAACATTTTATAATATGCCAAGTCATATATGACTCAAGTTTACCATGTAGTAACAAGAATGAAGAAGACACATCTTTCATGTGAGAAGAGGTATTTCATGTTTTTGTCCATTAACCAAGCAAGCTAACATTTGATTCACATATTTTTGAACTGTGTGCTGACTGACAGAACTTCCAGGGATAGCACAACTTTATAAAAGCTATACAGAGCTCATTACAAGTTGATTAGGAAGAAGTCATTTTATCATACATCAATCATATGAAATACCTGCTCCAAGGATTGCCAAGGAAAATCATAATATGTAAACATACACTGAAATTTCCAAGGCATAAAATCTAGAGTTAAAGAAATCCAGGAAAGAAATGTCTTGCATTTCACTTCCTCAAGCATGACTGCAAACTGCCATTTAATTCTTGTATCTTTTGTCTTGATACCAAAGTTGTCACAGTAAAATTTTCCTACTTAGATTTTGTAAAGGAGGTGAATCCACAGACCACCACATGCAAAATGACAGATGTCTGCCAGCTTCAAAGCAGCAAGATAAGAGAGGCCTTTGGTGCAATGTGAATACTAAATATATCTATGGATGAATATTTGATGTGATAATTACAGTGAATATACTGTACATACAGCCATATTGTCTGTGAGCAAATGCAACTGACTTCCCTTCAGAAAGCACCTAGAAATACAAATCAAGATCTTCCAAGAGGCTAATCAAACAGCTGACAAGTGATTTGATGCTCTTTCAAAAGGTATTTCTGATCAGGAAGAGGAGAGGACTTAATGGTGAGGACTTTTACACATATGAGTCATTAAGCAAGGCAACTTATTGAAGTTCACATGCAATACACACAAATACGTATATAGACATACTATTGTACAATTGTACGAAGAAATTTATGCACCAATATTTTTTAAGGTAATTAACATTTCAACCAATTGTTGGTTGCATGAAAAAGGCGACTTGCTCTCTTGGCCCTTGACTGTCTTGGCTGGCTGTCCAGGCTGGTGATGCCATTAGGTTATTATTATAGAACATAATCAACGCATCCTTTAGGGAAGGCCATCTTGCCTTAAGCAGGCAGTGGTTAAACCACTTCTAAAGAAGCCTTCCCTTGACCCCTGGACAGAAACAACTATAGGCCTGTTTCACTGTTACCATTTTTGGGCAAAGTAATTGAGAGAACAGTCGCCATTCAACTCCAAGCAATCTTGGATGAAACGGATTATCTAGATCCATTTCAAACCGGTTTTAGGGCAGGCTACAGAGTTGAGACGGCTTTGGTCGCATTAGTCAATGATCTCTATCTGGGCACCGACAGGGGAAGTGTGACCCTGCTGGTGCTCTTGGACCTCTCAGCAGCCTTTGATACCATCAACCATGGTATCCTTCTGGAATGCATGAGAGAGCTTGGAATTGGAGGTTCTGCTCCACAGTGGTTCCGGTCCTAATGGTGTCGCTTGGGGACAGTTATTCGGCCAAGAGTGAGCTCAGGTCGGGCGTCCCTCAAGGCACGATTCTGTCTCCAATGATGTTCAACATTTACATGAAGCCACTGGGCGAGATCATCCGGAGACATGGAGCAGGGTGTTATCAGTATGCTGATGACATCCAAATATATTTCTCTATGTCTCAGACTGTTGCAGTGACTAAGGAAAGCATCTCTCTTCTAAATGCCTGTCTTGATGCGGTAATAGACTGGATTAGGGAAAACAAACTCAAGTTGAATCCAGGTAAGATGGAGGTGCTAGTAATAGGGATTCCCAATCTAGGAATGGAGTTATGCCAGCCAGTTCTGGATGCGTCACACTTCCCCTGAAGGACTCTGTCCGCAGTTCGGGGGTGCTCCTAGACTCGTCTCTCCATCTGACGGCTCAGGTGGATGTGACAGTCAGGAGCACTTGCTTTCAGCTTTGGCTGATACGCCAACCACTCCCCTTCCTGGAGTGGGAAGACCTTGAAACAGCAGTATATGCACTGGTAACCTCTCAGCTCGACTGGGGGGAGGGATAGCGGTTTTTAGAATTTTTAACCGTATCTCATTTTATTGTTGTAATCTGCTTGGATTCCAAATGATTAAAGCAGAATATAAATAAATTATTATTATTATTATTATTATTATTATTATTATTAATCAGCAGCACCAGTCATTAAACAATAGCAATTACAATTAGAATTTCAAAACAATTCAACGATATCAAAATGGCTTTTGTTTGCTTTGCATAAAGATTCACTTTCAAATGGCATTATAAAAACCAGTTGCAACACTAAGCAACATGCAATGATAAATAAGGTAGCTCTTGCTTAGGCAACCTACCTCTTAAAGACAGAAAGTGGGCTTCTGAAAGCCAAACAGCTGTTTTGAAAAATAAGGAACAATATTAGCAGGTTGTTAACGAGGCCAGCCATGTCCACCCTGCTGTTCCTGACCCGATTAAAGAAGCAGGGAAAGGGCAGCACAGCCTTATTGGTTGTGATCCTGACAATTAGGTAGCAGCAGCGCTATCAATTCACTACTTCATTATGATGTTCTCTGCAGGCATCCCACAGCTCTTTGACAGACCATCTGTCTTGGAAGGTGATGTGTTCTAAATCAGAAAGGTGGGACGTCACTGTGCTGTCTTCATTAGAGGAAGCAGGAAAAAAAGAAAGAAGAGGAGGGTATGGGGAGGAAAACCCCGCCTTGCTTTGCAAATAAGTTGCACTGTATTTGAGTCCAGTCAAACAAACAGAGGCAGAAGTCACCACTCTGGTGTTCTTCACCAGTCTACTGTCAAATCTCCAGGCTTCTTTATCAATCCATTCCCCAGTGAAAGAGGCTCCAAGTGGCATCACAGAAACACATGTCACTCATCATTCAGAACCTGTAAAAATAGAAACAGATAATAGATGACTAACATACCTCAGCATTAGTTCTTCGCAAATACTTTCTGGAGAATTTGCACACATTAGGTGTTTCACAAGCTTTTTCTCAACTCAGAAAAGTTATCATAAACTTAGTTGACCCACACACCTCCATCCACAAAATACTACAGTAATTCTCACAAATGTGGTATGTGTCCTTTATAGTATTTACTACGATTGCTGGAGCTGATCCTATCAAAAGAAGACCCCAGGGCCTTCAAATGACAAGACTTAGAAACCCAAGTGCAGTTAGTTATTGTATACTTCACTGCTTCAGAGAGGACTAGATTCTGTAGAATAAGGACTAAAATAATAGATGGCCTACATGGGGCAGCGTGAAGCTGCTCCACCCAAAGACAGATTGGGGCCATGGCAGCTGCACGCCATGGTCCCATTCCACCATGGTGCAGGCTGATTTTTGGCTGCGTACACTTTTTTGCTGCCCTGCAGTGGTCTCCTGGTGTGTTGGGGGCTTGCAGCATGTAACCGCCACATCCCCAAGACATCCAGAAGTTAGCCCAAGCGTGGGCAGCCAGGCAGCTGGAAGCTGGCTTTTGGGTGGCTTCAGAGTGTGCGGAATTAAAGCGCCACACTCTGAAGCCGCCTGGATGGTGGTGCAAAAGGGCAGTCTGTTTTGCACCTAAATCCAATTATTACTCCCAACATACTAAATGAATGGCTTTTGTCAATCAACACATGGGTACATTCCATGGGTTCAATGGGTCTCCTCTAGTGGAAGTTGAACAACTAGATTTTATTTACTGCTGAATTTCACATGAACTATTGTACTCTTACCAACAATTAAGTAAAGCTGATATTTTTATGTAATTCAGAGCATGTACAAACCTTTTCAGCACTCCACAACTGGCCTTACAATTTCAAGTCATTTCAAGTCAAGATTAAAACAGACTTTCCGCACCACTAGCTGCTGAAGGCCAAACAGGATGCATTTATGGTCTTCAACAGATTTTCAGAATGTCTGAGCAACCTTGGCCTGCATTGTGCAAATGTGCAAATGCTTTAGGCAAGTTGCACTATAAAACATTATAAATTGATTTCACCCTTAGCCTTCTTACACCCATTTTATTTTTATTTATTATACAGTTTACTACAGTTCTAAATCTATGTTTTATTTATTAATACTATTTCGTTTGCAGGAATTACTTGGCATTCAGACTGTTTAATTGTTGTTTAAAATAGCAAAAATTTTCAACATACTGTTAAACATTTGGTTGTCTTCTCTCAAAAGATTACAACTTTGTCATGTAAGCTAATATTGAAGCTATATTAATATTGAGGTTATAGAAGGTGTGCATGCTTAAAATGGCATCCAGACATACACACAGGCAAATTAAAACATTAACACAATGTGTGCAGAATTGATTTTGGGGAGGGAAATCAAGTTTTAGCAAGGCCAAGTTTCATTAAGAGGGTTTTGTTCATTATTTATGAATTGCCTTGAAGTATGTTAGGTACTATACTGTAGGTTTAAGAAGCAAACAGTATCTTTTAGTCCAGACATAAAAACTAAAGAACTAGAAAATAAAATGGAACAAGTGAGGATAAGAATACAACAAGAAGATTATGTGGTAGCTTAGACTCATTGTATGTGCATCTTGATATACCAGCTTTTCTTGAGGTTAGAATAGATACTCCATATGGAGACAAAAAAAAAAAAAAAGATAGAAAGAAAGAAAGAAAGTCAAGTAGATAGGCCAGAAAAATATTTTGACCAATTAGTAGCTAATACCACATTTTTGAAAACTGAACACACCAGTTCCATTTGTGTTCACATCTATTTCACAAAGTTAACTGTCTATATTTTTCACGTTAAATTGCAGTTTCTAAGATCTTTAAGACTTCTCAGCCAAAGCACAGCTCCCATGTTGTTCTGACAGACATTTTCCTCCTCTCCTATATAGTCTTTGGTTCCACCTCACCTCACCCCACCCCCACCCCAAAACAGTACTCCAGAGCATTTCCCCAGTTCTGCAAAACAGATTGTTAGAATTCATGGTAGGCTGCATTTGGAAGTGAAGATCACTTTCCAATTTTAGTGGATTTTGGCCCAAACTAAGTGAAGTCAAAGGAGGCGATTAAAGACTACAGATGTGGTCCATAGTGATTCTGGGTATTTATGGGGAAAAATTTACAATAACACTCCCTTTACTTAGGTTCTAAGAATAATGATAGAAGACTGAAGTGCATCTTAGTAAAAAAAAATATCCCCATACAAGTTTCTTTTTTTAACATTACATCTGCAGTAAAGTAATTGGAAGCATAAAACAAATGACAGCTTCCTAATCCACAAGGAATTTAAAACAATGTCTAAGACACTTTTGGCATTTCGTTGAACCAGGTAATATAAAACAAGAGGGCAGGTGCTCAGTAAAAGCAAATATCTCCTATGCCATATGGCATAGAGCAAATTTGAGTTAGCCTAGGTGAGCAAAGGCAGACGACATGCAAAATCAGACCAAAAATTATATTTGTTGGATCACTTAAAAGAGTTCTGAAGAGGATCACTGAAAATACCTTAATACCAGGTAATGCTGAACTGATTTGACGTATGTTTTTTTTAATGTTTTACGATCAAGGAAGAGACATGATAGATGGTTCCAACAACACCCATAAAAAGGAAGTTTTTAGGCAGAAGAGCCACTGTGTATTTAGGGATAAGAGCCACTGTACCAGACACAGAAACTGAAGCCCCTTATATTTGACAAAAGATGATCAACTACCATAATAATAGTGAGTACACTGCAGTTCATACACATCAATATTCCCGTGTAGTTCATGCTCACCTCTTTTTTAAAATCAATTTTACAAATGATTTAATAAAATGTTTAAGATTTCAAATTAGTTGCCTTTCTTAGAACATGCAACTTGCATCAGTTTATGCACAACTAAGAATGCTGACACTGACTAAAGCATTAAGTGAAACCCCAGCTTTTCCTGTTTGATTTCATTGACAGACTAAGGACCTGAAGTAGACAAGGTTACCTGGAAAAAACATTAGTTTTTAATCTTTTCTACCTCTTCGTAACTAAAAATGGAACTTTATGGTTTCAATCTACTCTGAGTTTAGCATTTCCATCTCTAAAGTGAGTTGATCAAATTAACGTCTAAGAGAAATCAAATACTAATGATTACCTTCTTTTCCACATTCTTAACATTTTGACACTGCATTTTTAAATATCTGTATAATAAAAATAAGGTCATGCATTAAATTATTATTTTTTCTGTCCCATAATTTCTGGCTGAATGCTTTTTTCAAGAACACTGCTGCACATATTCTTACAAATTCCTTGTTATGCATGTATTTCCTGTCCCTACTCAACCATTTCAAAATACATACACTGAAATGCAATACCTGCTACAGTAATGGGGATGAAGCAAATATTTGCTTTTGAAAGCATCCCCCCACCTATTAACACACTGAAAATCTATAGCCTCTATTCCTCCAGAGAATCCCATAGTGTACAAAAAGCATTTACATTGTTATGGATAGTAGACAGGAAAGATAGTCAAAGTTTCCTGTTAAGTCCTATGCTAAAACTACTCCATTTTCCCAACAGGAAACAGCCAGGAAATGCTCCATTTAACAAAGTGCAGAATAAACATTAACAAGGCAATAAGATTGTCATTAGATACTACAATTCCAGATGTCCATGAAGAAGAAAATGTCATTATTGATATTACAGTGAGCAAAGTGCAAGACCCTGCTCTCTGAGGTGAAGAAGGAAGCACAAAACTGAGGAAACTGAACATGGCAAGGTGGGGCATCAACAGATTTTGTCGAACACTTGCAGCTGTTCCATTTGCTCTCAGAAGAGCTGAAGGTAATTGTGAGTGGTGCTAATGTCCAGATGCTGACTGGCCAAAGTTTCCATGCCACTAACCTGAGAAACAAACTCTTGGTGTCTTACTCTGCTTCTCCTGGTCATGAGAAAATCTGGATCCACTGACAATCATCAAGATATCTGACAAGATGGCAAGATACTGAACCGTGGTTGTCACAGCCAGCCTCCTCTCTGATATTCCCAACATAATGCACTATGGGTCAGAAGGTAGAAAATAGAGCAATGGATAGGCATGTGCAGCAAGGAATGCCCTGGATGCTGTTTAGGGTACCCACACTCTAGGTATGAAGGCTTCCCTGTCGATACTCTGCCAACACTTCACCTATTTACATACGTTCTGAACTGTTTTCTGATGCAGATATATTTATTCTTGGACAACCCACCTACAGGCACTGAAAAATACTTTTGGGCAGGACCTCATCTGGGTGGACCTTGAACTGAAACCTGTGATTACCATGTTGTCCTCGCCTGCAAAATAAATTGCCAAAGGTAATATCTGTTGTGTTAAACCTCAGTTCCTGAAACCGAGGGTGAGAAAAAGCAGAATCTGAGAATGAGTGCCAGGCTTGTATCTATGAATAATGCTTCTTTATCTAAATAGTGTTTATATAAATATAATTGCTGTGTGTCACCACTGGTACCACTTCGCCTGTAATATATGACTCATAACGTTGTAATGTGTTCAGCATTGCAAGGAGAGCCAGAGTACTGAAATGAGGGAAATGATTAGACTATAGCAATGAGTGTCTCATACTCCCAGTGCAGCATACAAAGTGGTTGTGCCTGCTGACTGATGCTGTCAAAAGCACATGCCCAAACTGACTATCATGTGAGATACTGTCACACGTTATGCTAGGTAGAGTTGTTTTCTTAGCCATTCTCTCCCCCAGGTTGAAATGCTGAAGAAACCAGTGTTGTGGGAAACAGAAATTCAGATAAGCAAACTGAATCACCACTGTCATTCTCACAATAAGACGTAACAGCCATTGAATGGTGTAAACTGTAAACAAAGGTTGACTGTTTGGCTCCAATGTCAGGAAAGTCCTCACACAATCACTAGGTTGGGAGCAGTTAGCCAGAGGACTTTTTCTTCAGCTGCCCCTAGACCAGGGGTAGGCAACCTTTTTGAGCCGGGGGCCGGGTTGCTATCCCTCAGACAACTGGGGGGGGCCGAAGCCGGGGGGGGAGAGTCCACCCTCCGGGGGCGGTGCCGCACACCGGGGTCGGAGCTTCCACCCTCCGGGGGGCGGGGCCAGCGCTGGAAGCCTCCCCCTCTTTCCAGGCCCGACGGGGCCCCAGGCCCCGTCAGAGGCCAGCAAAAGAGCTGGCGGGGGGCGCCAGCGCTGGAGGCCTCCCCCTCTGCTGGCCCCCCCATCTCACATTCATTCTCTTTTCTTCCTCCCTTTTCCTTATTTCATCTTCCCCTTGCCTTCCTTCCCTGTCTCTCCCTCCACACTCCTTTTTCTTTTTTGCTTTCTTTCCTTCCTTCCTTCCTCCCTTTTCCTTATTCCTCCCTTTCTATTTCGCTTCCACCTTCTTACTACCCTTCCATCCTTTTCTTCCTCCATTTTCTTTATTTCCCCTCTCTCACTCTCCCTTTTACTCTTTCTTTCTTTCTTTCTTTCTTTCCTTCCATCCATCTCTTTCTTCCTCCCTTTCCATTATTTCCCCCTTCTTCCTTCTCTCCCTTCCACCTCTTTCTTTATTTCCCTCTCCCTTTCTCATCCCCCTTCCTTCCTTCCCTCCCTCCCTCCTGTCTTCCTAGCTCCCTTCCCTTCTCCCCATCTCTCCCTTCACACCTCTTTCTTTCTTTCTTTCTTTCTTTCCTTCCTCCCTTCCTTCCTTCCTTCCTGCTGGAGGCAGTGGTCCATCCCTTCTTCCTTCCCATCTTCCCTTTTCTTTCTCCTTCCTTCCTTCCCTATGTCTCCCTTCACATTCCTCTTTCCCTCATGTCTCTCTTCCTCCCTCCCTCCCCCATCTCTCCCTCCACACCTCTTTCAATCCCTCTCTCCTTCATTTCCACCTTCCTTTCTTCTTCCTTCCTGGCTCTCTTTCCTTCATCTCTCCCTCCACACCCCTTTTTCTTTCTTTCTTTCTTTCCATCCTTTCATCTCTTTCCTTCTTTCCACCCATCTCTCTCTTCCTTTTCCTTCCTCCCCCTCCCTTTCCCCATCTCTCCCTCCCCCACACCTCTTCCTTCCTTTCTTTCCTTCCATCTGTCTCTCTCTTTCTTTTCCTCCCTCCCTTTCTCACTCTCCCCTTGCCTTCCTTCCCTGTCTCTCCCTCCACACTCCTTTTTCTTTTTTGCTTTCTTTCCTTCCTTCCTTCCTCCCCTCTCTTCCTTTTCCTTCCTCCCTTTCTCATTCTACCTTCTCCCCATTTCTCCCTCCACACCTCTTTCTTTCCTTCCCTCCTTTCCACTCTCCTTCCTTCCTTCCATTTCTTCTTCTTTCCCTATCTTTCTCCAATCCCCTTTCTTTCTTTCTTTCTTTCTTTCTTTCTTTCTTTCTTTCTCTCCCTTCCACTCTCTCTCCTTCCTTCCTTCCCTCCCTCCCTCCCTTCTCTGATGTAGAGCAGCTGGAGGCAGAGGTTCAGGCACTCGCCCTCCACCTCCTTGGTGATGCCCTCCGACAGTGGCCGGGGAAGGGACAGCAAAGGCAGCAGCAGAGGCACCGGCAGAGGAGGCGGAGGCGGGGCAGGAGGCCTCCCCCTCTTTCCCGGCCCTGTCAGAGGCCGGGAAAGAGCTGGCGGGGGCCGCCAGCGCTGGAGGCCTCTGCCTCTTTCCCGGCCTCCGCAGGCCGAGAAGGAGGGAGGAGGCTGGTGCCCCCCAAAGGCCCCTCCTGCTTGCGCGAGAGGGAGGCCGGCGGCCCCCCAAAGGCCCCGCCCACTCACGCGAGAGACCCCTGGCCTCTCATGCGAGGGCGCGGGGCCTTTGGCTTCTCGCGCGAGAGGGAGGAGGCTGGCGGCCCCCCAAAGGTCCCGCCCGCTCGCGCAAGAGACCTTTGGTATTGCCGCTGATTGCCGCCGGTGCAGGGCCTTTGGCAATTGGCAGCAGGACCGGGCTTGGGCCGGTCCCCCAGCCTTGGTGGGCCGCATGCGGCCCGCAGGCTGCTGACCCCTGCCCTAGACTGTGGAACAACCTGCCGGAAGAGATTCAATAGCTGAATATACTGTCTGAATTTAAAACATTAAAGATCAGCAGGCATAGCCAGATTATTTAAAATTGTAATTTTAAGTCCTCTGCTTGATGCATTTTAAGCATTAATTGTTTTGATATGTATGTGTCTTGTTTGTTTTTTAAAACTGATATATGTTTTTAACTGATGTTGTGTACTTTTTGGTCTGTTGTTGATCCAGGGGAAAAGGTGGATAAAAAAGAAAAAGGAGGAGGAGGAGGAACAAAGGTTTTGACTGAGCTGACGTGAGCCCTGATGAATTGTATTGACTGAGTGCGTTAAGGCTGCAACAAAGCATAGATGAATGATGCGTAGGACCCAGCATTGTTGGTGATGTTGTGCCAGATAAGCTGTCCTGCAGGCAATGTAAACAAGAGGTCACAATTATGAATAAAAAATGAGTTTTATGTTGATCCTAGAATACAGAAACATGTTTTAGAAGAGCTGAATGATTTACTGCTGAAAAAGGAACAGTATCTGGATTGTTTCAAATGCCATTTTTCCTGTGAAGAAGTTTGAGGAAAGGGCTCAGTAAAACATGCTGCTGACCAAGTGCAAGCATATAAAGAACAAGATGTATGTTGCTACTGTAGATTTTTTTTTTTTAAATGAGGGAGGCTTGACACTTTAGTCCAATGCTCATCTTTTTGGCAGTTATTCTAGCCTTGAAAAGATGAAGGCAAGCACATTGGAGCTGACCAAAAGAACCATATAGTCCCGTCTTCACACACTGTTCATTGTTCATGAGAAGGCTATTGTCAGGATCTGAGCAGAACTGGACCATGGAGGCAGATGGGCAAAGTTCCTATCAGAAGTTGCTCAGCCCCAGGGTTTTCTGTGAAGTCACAAGACTCATATGTACAAGTGACAGAGACACCAAGAATTGGCATTAACTTCCTTTCTTAGCATAATATTGGAACAAATTGTTCCCTTCTTATAAAGATTTACATTACATGGAAGTTTAATGTTGTCTGAAGACAAAACACAAAATCGATGATATAGATGCCATTCTTTCTGGTTACTTATATAGTACTGTCATGTTACTATAAACAAATTCAAAGCAAATGTAAAGAATAGCCCACACAGGTTTTCTATCTCTAGTCAAACGATCAGAGGGTGGATTGTTTCCCAGACAAGACTGGCACCACAAGATGGCAGATGTTGTTAGACTGCAACTTCCATAGTCTTAGCCAGCAAAGCAAATGATGAGAATTGTGGGGCCATATTTTGCTTACCTTGCTTTATACCCTTGGAATATAAAGGGTATATAGGAATAACTAGCGATACTAATGAAAACTTAGATAGTGATCTTAGTCATAAAGATGCTATTGTTTTTAGTCTGGTATTCTCTTCGCCATTTGGAGGCAAAAGGTACTTATTAAGAGGAGTATGCTCCATATGGAGAAATCATGGTCAATATCCAATGGTAACTTTGGCATGCAGTACTAGGTAAATAAGGACATTTTCCCCATTTCACTGCAACCATCTACCATACAAAATTCTGCTTCAAATGGTTTAACAGCAGGGTTTTAGGACACACACTGGGATGCAATAGGGAGAAGGGGTTGTTGATTCTGGTAGAAGGAAGTGAGATTCAGCAGAAATAAACTTTTCTGTCCTGTCATATACATTCAAATCCTGGCTTAAACCTCTAAAGTAAATTTGGAATAAATGTTCCAACTCCATATGTTACATACTAGTCAATCTAAGAAAACCTTCACGAGTCTAAATTTAGTACATGGAGGAAAAAGAGGTTTCTAGGCCATATTACTGGCAATATTTAAAATGCTGCCTAGAAGACATATAGAGCAGACAAGAAAAGGGAGATCCCCATGTGTCTCCCTCTAGAAAGATAAGTGACATTACAAGCAAATCAGTGGTTAATTAAAATAAAGCTCAAACATGTCACTGAATGTATAATGACAAGTAGGAAGGTTTCTCTTTACAACGTTCTACAGCACAAAGTAGGCACCACCCTTCTTGGAGAAACCATGTCACTTTACTGGCACACATATTACATCTCACACAAGATACTTTCTTTTTTGAAAGACTAATCTTCATAGGGAGATTATTTCCTCAAACTTTACAATGTACCTCTTTGGTGATAAATCACACAGATAACAAATGAAGTAACTACTCTATTTAGGGGGCATATCACTTCAGTTTTCAGGTAATGGGAGAGAAGTGTTCCCCATTCAACCACATTCCTAGTTTTTTGTTTTAAGAGAACCACTGACACAGCAGCATTGGAGGGAGAATGCTAAATAATCATTCTTGTCCATAATATCTGGTGAAAACTTCTACATATATTTATATATATTGGGTTTTTTTAACGGGGAGGACCATTCATTTATGTGTCTTCAGTATAAAGTGATATTCAGAAACAGATATATACGCACATCTTCTAACATGGTTTACATTGTATATTGTTCAGTTTGCAGAACTGGACATCTTTTTGCCTATTCATGAGCACAAAATATGTTAATTTTTAAAAACAAGTGCGTTAAACATATATCTAAAGGCTATAAAAACCATAAAATCAGCTATTATGTTATCTGAAGTATAGGAACATTGTCATATGTGGTAGTCTAATAAACAGGGTGGGAGATGGGGGCAAAAGCAATTCACCTCACAAGCACTGTCAAATTGGAATGTGACTGAAAACAGAAGGAAACAAACCCGCCTGGTAACAGAAGCCAAGGGAACTGGTTCCTTTTTTTGTTGAAGCTGTTGTTCCAAAAGCAAACTTTAAAAAAACACATTGCGATCAAAAGATGCAGAGGCACTCCTAGCCCAATATCGTTGAGAGCCAGCAATCACAAATCTTTGGAAGCCTACTCAGACCTCTGTATCAACTAGCCAGCTTGTAAATTTCCCTACCCAGCCCCCTTACTTCAGTTGCCAGTGCATTCCATTTATTCAAGGAAACCTATGTAAAAAAGTTGTATATTTCACCATGTTTATGCTAGTCATCTGTTAGAAAGCATGAAAACAGGGAAGAAGACTTGGCTTAGATTTACTCTTCCGTAATTTCTAAAAAGTTTATTGTGTAACAATTTATTTAATGAGCAGCATGTACCCTCTTTACATTTACTCCTCTGACTCTGATGTTGCAACACAATAGCAAGATGAGAACAGAAAGGAACAGTTCATCCTTAGCAAGGCATGTTGGTTCCCACTCTTGAATCAAAGCTAGCAGAATTGCTTCTGAAAAGCCGATTATATATTGATTAGACTTGACTAAGAAAGTGTCTAGTAAATAGGATTAACCAGTCTAGCAAGGCTCACAAGAGAGGCTGAAAAAATGGTATTGTAACCTAGACAGCAAAGTGGAAACACCATGTCACAAATGGTGTGTGTGTGTGTGTGTGTGTGTGTGTGTGTGTGTGTAAAGGCATGAGGCTGAACAAGGTAGTGTTATCACTTTGTCTCATCTCTCTCATATAGAACAAACCAGGCTCTTACTGTCAAAAACCAGAAAACAAAAATACTAGCCACACAGCAACCAGCCAGTTTTGATTAAATGCAAGTATCAGAATTTCCTTCAAGGAAAGAATACATAAAACTTTATATGGAGGAATGACAAAACTTCCGATTATAACACTGCCACTTTTTCTTATCTCTTTTCTTCTGTCAACTTTTTAGGACTGAAATTAATGCATAAAAATAAAACCTGGGCCAAATGGCACCTTCCACTGTTTTCACAAATAAGGCAGTATATTTGCCTTGGAAATATTTGCAGCTCTGAATTTTGTCACATATTCCCAGTATGTGACAAACTTGGCAGAACAGATATATTCATCAGGCATCTACAACAAAATGGATAAAATTCAATGTAATGATCCCACTGAACTGCTATATTACCAAGCAAAGTGTTCAAATGCATTACAGCAAGATGTCTTCTCTATGTGACTCATACGTAGAATACATTTTGACGTGGATATGCCCTAAGCTCTATACGGTTTACATCCAGACTATCTGAAATACCATATCTCCCCATATGAACCTGCCAGGATTTAAGATCTACAGGGGAAAGCTTTCTCACAGTCCCACGAACATCACAGGGTTGCTTGGTGAGGACACGAGAGATAGCTTTCTCAGTGGCTGCTCCTACCCTCTGGAACTCACTTCCACGGGAGGCTAGGCTCCCTCTTCCTACTTTCCTTTCACCAGCAGGAAAAGACCTTTTTGTTTAAGCAAGCTTTTAATGTATAAGCAAGCAAGCTTCTTACTAGGGTATGTTTTATTTATTCATTCATTTTATACTGTTTAATCTGGGGAATTTTAATTTTTTTCCTTATTTTTAAAAAAATATTCTCTTCGGGAGCTGCTTGGATCGCACTTGGGGAGAAAGGTGGCATACATATCAAATTTTTAAAAATAAAATAAAATAACCTTGAAGAAGTTCTTTAAATAGTTCACCACCTTCAGTTACAGTAGTAGATGCGTCTTTTCCAAAGGCAAACTTGCCATTTGCAAGGGTGTAAATATACCACAGACAAAAGCTTCCAAAAGCGAAATGTTTTAATGGATGCAATTCATATGACATAGCTGGAAGAGAGTCTTTCTGCAGTTTCTCTAAATGTCAAGAATGCTAATTTGAACAACCCAATTTCTCCCAATGCAGAGATGCAACAAAAGAAATCTCTCTGATTTGCTATTAACTACACAAACCACTCAAGTCACCTAACAAAATAAATGAAAAACTATCCATAATGAAAATTTAAAGAATATATCTGCAGTGGGAGCAAATTTTAAAATTAATAAAATCACATTATAGATGGAGAAAGGAACAAAAATATTGTTGTTGTAATTACCTATGAAAAAATAGGAAAGAAAAGAAAAAGCACTCAGGTACAACTAACTTCGTGTGAAAAGAGTTCCTCATCCCTGGTATTGCAACAAAAATAACATTTTCATGAACAACTAACAGCTGCATTTAAGACAGTTATAAGACATGAAACCAACCTTTACTGCTAACCTCAGCAGACAGGAAGGATCACAGGACACAAGCAAATTCTTCAGAGCTCTGTCTTTTGCAAGTCACTGTTTCTGACTTGCTTTTATATACTGCAAAGTACTCTGTTCAGTTCTGGGCACAGCAATTTAAGAAAGATATAAATAAGTTGGAAGCATTCCCAAGGCATAATGGTTTGAGTGTTGATCTGTGATTCTGAAAACCAGGGTTCAATTCCCCGCTTGGCCACTGGGTGATTTTGGACAAGTCACATGCTCTCAGACCCAGGGGAAGGCAATGGCAAACCTTGACAAGAAAACCCCATGAAAGGTTCATTCTAAGGTAGTCATAAATCAGAAATAACTTGAAGACACACATCAACAATCTAGAGAACAAAGATTGTGAAGGATCTGGAAAACCAAATCCTATGAGGATGGCTAATGGAGCTTAGTATGTTTAGCTTGGAGAAGAAAAGACACAGAGACCACAACGATGATGATAATAATGATGATGATATTTATATCGTGCTTTCCCTCAAAAATTGAGACACAAGAGTGGCTTACAATATCAAAGAATAGTACAATTAAAAACATACAAAAGCAAACATTAAAATAGAATTAAGGATTCTATTTTAGAGATGATAGGATAGCCATCTTCAAGTAGTTGAAAAGCTGTTACACAGAAGGATGGATCAATTATATTTTCTCCTGTTCCAAAGGGCAGGATTAAAAGCAATGTGTTCAAATTTTAACAAAGAGATTATCTGCTAAGTGATAGCAGAAAAACCTTCTTGAAAAGGGGCTGTGCAGACTGGCCATTAAGGCCAGCTTGAGGGTGGAGTCGGCGGGGGGGGTGGCGTCCATACAACGCATTGCCCAAGCCCACCCCCATGGCGGCGTGATGCCATGCGCCACACCACACAGCTTGCAGAGGCATGGTGCTCCTCTGGCACTGCGTCCACATGACACAACTCCAAAGGAGCATCATATAGCCAAGGCACAGCTATGGTGCCCTTTCCAGGATGCAGAAAGGAGCTGCTTTTTGCAGCTCTTTTTTCACGTTGGAAAGGTCAAATTGGGGCTGTGGCATGTGGTTGCTGCGGCCCTGATCTATCAAAGATGGAGGTGGCTGCAAGCCACCCCTTAGGGGTGGTCTGCACAGCCCTGAACTCTCCTTTGCTGGACGTTTTAAGCAGAGTCTGGGTGGTCAGGATCTTTTGGCTGTGAATTTTCTGTTCCAGAGCTAATTGGACTATATGAACAATGAGGTAACATCTGATTATACAATACATGAACAGATCTAGAGCCACACCAACATCTGCAGCTCATATAGAAATATGGGGGAGGGAGGTTTCTTTAGCACAAGGGTTGAATCTTGTTGGTGTACTACACTAGACTAGTGGCTGCCCTTTTTGGGTCCTGAGAGCCAGGGTGTTTTGGGAACAATCCACCCTCCCCCTCCCCCCCCAAAGCTAGCCTTTGCAGAGCACTCTGGTGCCAAGGTCTCACCTGGAAGAAAGGCATAGGGAAAACAGCATGTTTGGTGCTGGCAGTCTGCCCTTCCTGACAGCAGTGGTGATGACTCTACTGCACCCAGGCTTTCTTCCTCCTGTTATTGCCACTACTGTCAGTGCCAAGATAGTTGCACCAGTGCAGTGCACCAACAGGGCTAAAGCTATAATGTTTTAATCTTACACATCTTTAAAGGGCAACATTTTTCAGTTTAGAAAATCAGCATACCTTAGCTATCTAAAATCTTGGAAACATTGTACTCAGCAAAGGGATTTCTGCAGATAGTCAACAGATAAGGTATGATATAGTTTTAAAGAACAAAGAAATACCAGAGATTTTCATCTGGAAACTTAAGGAAGGTTAGGATGGTCAGAACACCTTGTTCTTTGTGCCTTTATAAAGAGATTTAAGTGTGAGCTTATGAACAATGCTGATCTCAAAAGCTTTAGAACAAAAGACACAGCTACAAGTGAACTTTCTCCATAAATGACACTTTTGCTGAAGTCCCAAGCCCTCTACAAGTTTAAGTACCTGTACTTAAGAAATGTCAACACTAATGGTGCCTAGTACCTGCCTGCATGTTCCATAGAATTTATCATGGATCTCATTGGTCATGAGATCCAATGCTTTGGTTTCCCTTATTTGGAGAAGAAGGACAAAACATTCTACTCTAACCTTTTTTGGTTGGTTGGTTGAATTTTAAAAAAAACACCAGCCTATCTGTAGTTTTGAGGTTAATCAAAACAATTTCCATTATTTTTCTAAACTACCTCTGAGTAAAGTAAAAAGGTAAAGGTTTCCCCTTTGATGTGATTGTCTAGTTGTGTCTGTTTGTACGGGGCAGAGCTCATTTCCATTACTAAGCTGAGAGAGCTAGAAATGTCATAGACAACCACGTGGTCATGTGGCCATCATGGCTGCACAGAACTCTGTTACCTTCCCACCAAATTGGTACCTATTTATCTACTTGCACTTTTACATGCTATTGAACTGATATGTTGGCAACTAACTAACTAACTAACTAATACCTTTGAGTACTAGTTCATATATATCACTTCCAAATCAGTGACATTAAAAAAAAATCAAGTAAACACCATTTTTACCAAATAAGCTATCCTCATATAATTTCCTCTCTTGCTTAGGCACTGGGTGACAAGGTTAACAGCACTTCACATACTTTATATGTTCAAATATTGACCAATTTTGAAACCAAAATATAGGAATCAGGAAAATAAATAGTAGTACTAGGTACAAAGGCTTGGATGCATGTTAGTTAACTATAAAACTGTTAATAGTCCCTTTACAATGCAGTTTACAATCCGTTTCTTCACCTCTGTAACACCTGTAAACATTAATAATATGAAATGAGGCATGAGACTTCTGGGAGAAGGGGGAAATTGTTCCAAATCAGGGATGAAGCCTCAAGATGATCATGATCAAGATTATGTACATTATTCATTTATATTCTACCTTTCAATAATGAGACTCAAGGCGGCTAATGTGTTAAAAACAATAAATATTAAAACTAGAGAAAAATCAGAAAAATATAAACAATAAATCATTTGAAAAGTAACAATTATTACAGATAAAACCATTGAATATCAAAACATTACAAATAATTAAAAACGCCTCTGTGTGTGTGTGTGTGTGTGTGTGTCTTCATGTCACATGTCAATTTATGGCAATCCCAAGAATTTCATAAGAATTTCTTAGGCAAGGAAAAGTTAGAGTTGGTTTTGCCAGTTTCTTCTACTGAAATTTAGCCCACAGCACCTGGTATTCATTGGTAGTCTCCAATCCAAGTACTAACTAACATTGCTTCTATTTAGCTTCCAAAATCAGATGGGATCTGCTCCCCTTAGGATACTTAGGCACCTTAAAAACACCATCACACAATGTTAAAAGCCCATCCCAGACAGGTACTAAAAGTCTGACAGCATACAAATGTTTTAACTTGCTGACAGATAGAGAGCAAAAAGAAAGGAATGTCAAAGTCTTGGAGCAGCCACTAAGAGGGTCCCCTCCCTTGTTCTCACCAAACAAATCTGAGAAGGTGGTAGGGCAGAGAGAAGGGCCTGTATAGACAGATGATCTAATGGATTCATAAAAGGAGATACAATTCTTCAAATAGCCTGGACCCAAGCTGTATAAGACTAATAAAGTATACATAGGTTCTCAGAAAAAAAGGTTTCCAGTTCTTGCTTCCTTCCTGCCAGCAGCCCCCCCAAATCCGTTTCATAATTAGGGGGAGGGGAGGGGAGAAGAGAATACAAGACAGAACTTTGAGATTTGCAAGTAACTATGAGGGAAGGGAGGGAAAACTTATTCTCTGTGCTTCCTTAAGTAACTTGATCTTAGTATCCAAGCCACAGTAGGCAATTAACCTTTATAAACATAATCAACTCAAAAAGTCATGAACACATCAAAATGTTTATAAGTGTTTGGGATTGGGCATGCCCACATGCAATGAGAAGTAGACTAAATAAATAGATTCTCCCTGAAGTCCTCTGTTCAATATTTAAATATGTTTGTAGATTGTGCCCAAACTTTAAACAGATGGAAATACTACATAGTGTTCAAGTCTTTATGCTTTATAGTTAACTTCTGACCTTACAACAAACTGCACTCAGCTTGATGACTGAAAAAACAAATAGATTTACTGTGATAACAAATATTTATTTGTATCTATTGATGTAATAGGTAATATTGTAAATGTACATACCAAGTTGCAATGCATGTGTTACACTCATTTTTATGAGATACTCTCTATATTTAAGCTCATTTTGCTTAATATTGCTATGTCACATAGCAAAGCTATGCGACATAGCCAAAGAATTCCAGCATGACACCAATACTGAAATTATCCAAAAAGCTGTCATACTTTCCCCCATAAACACTGCCAATCTGCAAACAGTAATTACTCAAAACTGACATCTCTTCCAAAAGTAACAAAAATAACCTTGGCAACACAACTCTACACTCCAAGGAAGATACTAACCAAATTCCATTCATCTGATATAATAGCTTATCTCAATATATTATTTATATTGCTTACCATTTTAAAATATACTTGTATTTGGAATCTTAAAAATCTCAGTAAAGCTCTATATTCATGTATTTATTTTTAATAAAAGACTGCATTACATTATCATCTATACTCTCTTATAATTAAATTTTCCAAATTCTAGATTTTTAAATTGATGTTTAATGGCATTTTAATGAAATAACTTGTTTAACTGTATTTTAACTCTTTATTATCAAGTCAGGGATAAAGGCAGGATATAAATAAAATAAAATAAAATAAATGCATTTTCATACATTTCTATCTAATTGCTATAATTAAAAAATCTATACCAAACCTTCCTCAATGCTGCTGAAATAAGTCTGTTAGATAATTGCTAACATAATGAAAACAGTGTTGGTTCTGTTGGACCATTACACTCTGTGTGGTAACTCTGCATCACCAAAACACCTGTTTTTGTTTACTACCACACAACAGATTGATATCACCAGCCTTGTACAGATGGGGAGTATTAGTAGAACTAAATAATGAAAGAGAAAACAAATGAGATGACATGGAAAGAAAAGGAAAAAAGAGGATGAGAAAAAGGTCAAAAGACATGAAGTATTATTATTGTTCTTGTTATTATTTGTATCCCACTCTTTTCCCAGAACTGGGACTCCGAGCAGCTCAACAATGTTAAAAGAACAATACAATTAAAAACATAGAAAAGGGATGCACTGAAAAGTAATTAAATGATTAGAATATTAAAATAGATAGCTATTAAAAGAATAAAATACATTTAAAAATAAAACTGTTTAAAACACTTTAAAATAAAACAACATCCCAAGCTGGTCCTATAAGTAGGACTGCTTTTGCTATACAGTATTTCATTTCTATCCATTCTACCACCACCATGAACAAATAGTATATTTCTATTATGAACATCTTGGGGGAAATGACATCATCAGTTCAGCAACTACACAAATGTTACATGTCTAAAGTAGAACACAAAGTTTTGTCTCTGTTTGCAATCCTATAAACACTTGAGAAGTACTGTAAGGCCCTAGTCACCTCAATGATCATTAATTTTGGGTAGACATGCCTAAAATGACACTGCAACACAGCCAGCCAATGGATGTTGTCCACATTCCAAGTTTACTACCTGACTGTTTATATGCAAAACTAACATTTTTACTTTGAACAACTATGTCATTCTGTAATTCTGGTTGCTAGTAACATTATTGTCTTCTGCTTGTCACCAAGGCAGTGACTTTTTTACCTGCAGAGAGAAATCTTCTCCTTCCACCACCTAATGTCTGTGGTTCTCATTTAATAGACAGTTTATTAATTCAATGCTAGACTGGTCTCATAAGTATATTAACTACAAGCTTAGAATTTAGTTCTGGTGATTTCTGTGTCACACAGAAATATTGCAAATATTGAATGTCAGCTTCTGGTGGTATATTACACTAAATGAAGTACTGTACATGGTTTTATAATGCTGCAGAGCCATCACCTCTGCTCCACCATAGCATAAATCCATAAAGTAATATAAGCATGTTTACTGAGATTACAAGGTGTCGTTGAAGATAATACTAACAAGGCGACATCATGCAGGGTATTTTTCCTCTATTCCATGGTATTATTTTTTATCACAATACAAAGATCTTTCAGATATTCTACTGTTGTGTGTCAGGAGTGGGAATATTGCTGCTGAGCTACCGCTCCACAAACTGTCTCTCTTCAACTATTGTACTTCCAGTTGTGGCACAGATAGCCATTACAGTGGCTATCTGTACAGTACAACTGGGCCTTGAAAGGAGTGATATTCTTCATATATTTGTGCCCCTTGTATAGAGTTCCCTCCTGAGCAAGAATGCCAAGGTTCATGAAATGTTTCCCTGGCAAAACAAAGATCACTGTCAAGACAGATCAACTCATATGCTGGTCTTTTTAACAAGCAAGCATAATATGAAAAATGTACTCCTAGTAATTCAGAACATTCTCTGCATAAATCCAGTCATGAAAGCCAACATATTCCACAGTGTGATTGCAATAAGCTAGCAGATGTTACTTCTTAAAGGTTTGTTGTAATCCTGTCTCTTCTGTCTGTTAAATATAAAAATCAGTATGGTATTTCAGGATTTTTATTTTTAAAAATCCTTAACAAAATTTGATTGCAGCAACAAAAAGCCTCATCCTAATCTATAAAAAAGGCTTAGAAAATATTAATCCTCTCTAATTAGCTTCTTTTGCTAATTATAAGGAAAACTGACAGTTAAAGCACAAAATGTTTGCTAGAAAACTCAGTATTTCTGAAAATCGAAAGTTACACATCGAATGAAATCCATCATGTCATGAACAAACCGCCACTTTCAGAAAACAACCTCTGCCTGTCCTTCTGTCTGCTATCATCCCTTCCTAAATTGCCCTGCCTTCCAAATCTGCTCTCAAAGACTTCCCAAGCCACCAGACCAAATTCTGAAGCTGAACAAAGTGCTTCAGGCGAAGAGATAATGGATCTACCTCCTTGTTTTGCTGAAAGAAACTGCTCCCTGACAATGGGCCAGGCTAACTATATACAATGCATTTAATTTAATATTTAAAAAATTTCTATTGAAATGTCATTTACTTGATTTCAATAGGTATTTTGCTAGCACAGAAGTGTTCTCTATCTGTATCACATTCCGATCATGAGGCGCTGAAAGCCAAACAAAATGTAACATAGAAGAAATGTGAATATGTTTTTCAAACATTAATGGCAGCCACAGCTATTCTTAGCCCATTTTTTAAAAGCCGTACTCATCCATCCCTAACAAAAAGAAGCAATTGTTAGGGAAAACCAAACTTCTAGTTAAAAATCTATAATCACCTCCACAAATTAATACCCTTCCATACTATGAAACCCACTGGGTGACCTTGGGAAAGTTACATGTTCTCTATCTCATGGGAAGACAGTGGCAAAACCTCTTCTGAACAAATGTTGCCAAGAAGAACCCATTATAGTGTCATCATAAGTTAAAAATGACTTCAAGGCACAGAACAACAACAACCATCTGACCTGAGGACAACAACCACAACATCTTGACACATGCAGGCCTATGACTAACCTTGTCACCTTCCCCCCACTTCCTGTACACCTTTTGCCCAATGAAGAAGCCAATGGGGCTTTGAAAGGTTGCAACATGTGCATTGTGCATTTTGGTTGGCCCCATAAAGATATTGTTGTTCTGTGGATTTTGAATGATATTGTACTTTGCTATATGGCCAACATGGCTACCTCTGGATATGTTTCCCACCATAGGTAAAAACAAAAACAAACACAAACACACCATATGCTGCACTTGTCTTCCTAACAGAAGGGAAGATGGCAAGGTTACAAACACAGCAGTGAGGATGCATCCTTCTGCAGCATTTGGATCAGGTCAATAATCTCTACAATGTGTCAGACAGTGCTGTTAACACTGAATGCTTTTCTGTGTTTTTAGTAGTACAATTCTTCTTTTTTCTGTTCCCCCCCCCCTTTTTTTTAAGGACTTAATGTTCCTCAAATGTGATATGGCATTATTATAAAAAATTCTTAAACACTGAAGAAGGGACTGCTCTCAGAATCAGTTTATTGCAGAGAGGCCACACGTGTTGGATTTAAAAAGCATATCTGCAGTTAATTTTTTCTTCTCTAATTATTTCACTGCCTATTATACCGTTTCCTAAACTGTACAATCTTAGCTGAAATAGTTGAGATTGGTGGGAATGACACATTTACAATAATGGAATGGAATGGAATGGAAGACAATGGTAATGCAATCCATAGCAAATGGGAAACCATTTTGTCCTGTAGATAAATCATCTTGTGAAAATCATGCATATTTCATATTTTCTCATGTCATTTCATTCCTAGAATAGCTTAAAAGGAAACCTTAGGCCTATGTGCTTGATTAACTAAAAAGGACTGGAAAGAAAAAGTTAATCTAAACTGAGAAAACATTTGATTTCTCACTGAAGTACCATTTACAAAACAGAATTCCTCCAATAACTGCTTTCGTAAATTCACAGCATCTAAACATCAAAGATGAGAGTGAGAAAGGAATGCTATTTATACCAAAGGGAGGAACTCCATTTTCCTAGCAGTTTACATTCAGATCATTTAACACCCGAAGCTAAGATGAAAACATTATTCACTGGTGTAAATGAAGAACAGCAAAGATTTCTTGTATAAAACTTCATGCAGACATTTACTCAAATAGCTCAACATGTATGAAACCGAACCCAATTCCAAAAACCTTAAGCTTTACATCAGGTTTTGGGAAAGTGTGAACCATGGGCCACATGTGGCCCCCCAAGGACTTTATGACTTTTTTAAAAAATTAAACTCAGAATCCCCTTTTGCACTCCCTAGAAGGTGTGGGAACAATTTTAGGCCAGGATAAGCTTTTTCATATTCAGGTAATAAAGCGCAAGTGGCCTCTCTGTGACACAAAACAGCTGAAGTGGTTTTGTAAGACCACTTACAAAACTTTACAAATTACAAAAATTTTGTAATTGTACATAGTAAGATTGTCCCACAGAAGGTACAGGAGGCCTTTTGAACATTTTTTAAAGTTTAAAACATTTCAAATGTTAATGTGTGACTTAAGGGTTCAACTGCCACCCCCAGACCATTGGTAGTTTCCCACCAATTTTGTAGCAACTTTTTAAAAAACCAAATATACAAAATGGCATAAATCAATTCCTGACACCATACCTATCAGAATATGGCAGTTTCTGGGTAATCATTCTTTAAAAAGTCACTGATAGTCTATACCAGTGATTCCCAAATTTTGGTCATCCAGATGTTTTGGACTTCAGATCCCAGAATTCCTGACAGTTCGCCAACCTGGCTGGGCTTCTGGGAGCTGAAGTCCAAAAACATCTGGAGAACCAACATTTGGGAACCACTGGACTATACTGATGAAGTCATTCAAAAGAAGTGTAACCATTCTTCACTCTGAAGGTGACTGCTCCGAATCCAAAGGGTCTGTTCCACACAGATGGAACTGCTTCCACTAATGGGATCAAACCCCCCCCACACACACACACAGACCCAGATAGTGACAAAAATTATACAATCTAGAGGAAAAGGGCACAGTGTAAATTTAACAAGCTGGGACATGATATGCTTAACAAGTGGGAAACAAATGGTTCTTCTGTGCTCACCAACATAAGATGAACAGGGTTATGGACAATGTACACTCTTTTAAAGATGGCTAGTGTAGAGTAGTGATTTGAGCATTGGACTATGACTGAGGACCAGGGTTTGAATGCCCACTCAACCATGGAGATCTTGGGCAAGTCACTCTCTCTCAGCCTGAGAGGAAGACAAAGGCAAAACCACCTCTTAACAAATCTAGCCAAGAAAACTCAGTGACAAGGGAGTTTATCACACTGGGGCTGATTTGAGCATTAACCGGAGATTAAAGGGCATTTAAAGCATCCTGCAAATGAAGCAGAAACAGCGATTAATTACATGAATGATTATCACACGCAATTGCACAAATAAAGTGATATCAGAAATGCACTGTTGCTGAAATCCTGAAAGTCAAATGATGTGCATTAATGCTTCTTTGTGACCACTTTAATGGCGGGTTTTGTGCGACATCATATGAAATTGTTACGTGTAATTACACAATTTTTCTGGGATATTCATGGATAAACTCCTGATCTCCTTCATGTGATAAACTCTAAGGTTGCCTTAGAGTCACAAGTCAGAAATGACTTGAAGGCACACAACAACAACGCTCCCTATGACGAACAACATGCACTTAACAGTAGAAAAACTGAGGCTTATTCTTCTGAAGCATTTCCACAGCAATGTTTAACCATGTTCACTTCTGATTACTATGGTCTCTTCTCATGAACTTAAATCTGAACTTAGAATTGTTAGATAGGCAGTGCTGTTTTAAGACAGAGAGCACAAGTGCTTGGCCAATGGTTTAAAATTGGTTTTATTTGTGCGTGTGCTTTTTCATGTTTCGTCAGTTCAAGAAAATAATACCTGTTTTTTGCGGACTTGAAGTCTGCATCCCTGCCCTTTCATGGGCAGCAAATGGAAGAAGACAAAAAGGGGTGCGCGCCCATGGGTACACACTACCATTCAAGCCAATGGGGCTTGAATATAGGCAAATTTCCATTTTTGTCTGCGTAGGGGAGGAGTCTGGAATGGATCCCCTCTGAAAATGGAGGGGCAACTGTACAATTAACAACCTGTAGGAAAGAGCACTGTAAAATGACAGAGGAAGTAAGATCATCAAGCATCAGTCAAAGGAGGAAAATTAAAAATGTATATGGAGGCATCTATTTAATGGTTCTAGCCAACAGCTGCATGTTCAGGACAGCAAACCACTGTTACCTGCAAGGTGAGAATATAATAATAATAATAATAATAATAATAATAGGTTGGATATAAAATATGTCCTTTCAGTGCTGAAGTACCAAGCACGAAATCCTGGGAAGTCTAGAGACAAAGCATACATTTGTTTTCAAACATTCTTGAAGTGTGTTCATTCCCTCACAATTAGAGTGAATAGCAAGATAGTTAAAAAATGTAAAGTCGAAGGCTTTCATGACCGAAACCCACAAAAAACTATAGTTAAAAAAGTTGGTATGCAAGATAAACTGCCTTTCAAAAAGCTTACTCATGTGCCTAGAGGAGATCAGATGAAGGCTTCATACAAATCTTGGCTAAGGGTATCTACCAAACTTTTGTTCGCAGATAAAATAGGCTTCTTCCACTAGTCCAAATGAAGTGCACAAAGTATTTTATAAAGAAGATTTCAAAGAGTAAACAGAACTGTTGCATTTAAATCTTACTCCCCATGGGTTCTTTCTGTCACAAGACAGCTCTCAGCTAGCAATGTATAAACATTGCCTGCATTTTAATATGAAATGAGAGTTTTGACTGTGTGAGTATTCTTTTTTCTGTTTAGGTTGCTGAGAATCCCACCTTCCCAATCAATAGCAGAAAGGAAAAGTCACAATTTTTAATCCTCCATTCCCAACCTGCCCCAAGAAAAAAAAAGACTATGCCCAAATCCAAGCAGCAGTGAGGGGCATTTCTAAAATCTCTTCTCTTACAGCAAAGTGCACAACTAAAATCAAATTGGCATGCAGAAAATAATTTTGAAGAACTGAGCTTTTCTCCCCGCTCCCATTTCATTGAAATCTTCTGCACCTTTCCCTATAGTTACCACTCACAGTTGGTGCTCCTTCAGGAAAAAAGAGACTGCTTTAAGGAAAATCTGTCTCTACATCTCTAGAGCAGAATTCCAGAAAAATCATCACATCGCCTAGAATGGAGCCACTAACTACCAAGCAACTCTGCCCACAGCACAGCAACTCTTCCACAAACAGCATCTAATAAATAGGGTTACTGCCTGAGAAAAAACAAATATACCGTATACAGTTTTTTGGTGGGTTTTTCAGGCTATGTGGCTGTGTTCTAGAAGAGTTTTTTCCTGACATTTCACCAGTATCTATGGATGGCATTCTTTATCTTCTCTGAAGATGCCAGCCTCAGATGCTGGGGGAAACATCAGGAAAAAACTCTAGAACATGGCCATATAGCCTGAAAAATTCACAAAAAACTATGGATGCCAGCCATGACAGCCTGTGACTTCACATAAAATATTGTACTTTGGACGGCTTTTGGGACTGGTTCATTAGAATGGATTGTGCATTATATCTTTTTTTTAAAATCAAATTGTGTATTTTCATTTTGTTTTCCATTATCCCTCAAACTACAAGATTTCCCTAGATTATGACACCCTTGGAGACAGTACTATTAATATTTAGATGAACAATATATTTAAATAATTGTCACTCTATGGCAGTGGTTCCCAGGCTTTGGTCCTCCAGATGTTTTGAACTCCAGCTCCCAGAATTCTTGACTAAGCTGACTGGGGCTTCGGGGAGCTGAAGTCCAAAATATGTGGAAGATTAAAGTTTGAGAATTGCTGCTCTATGGGATAATGAGTCAGATTTCAGAAACACTGTGATCTATAAGTTCTCCAGTGCTCACCATTTTGGACACACACTACTGCAGTTGGTCCTATCTTAGTCAAGTACTGCAGCTTGACTGTTATACCTCAGTTCAACAACTAAAGAAAATTGTATATATTAAATTCACAGGATGTAGGGTACACCCTGTCTGCTGGCAAAGTTATTTCCGATAGCAGCAGTTCACCTTCTGCATACAACTGCCAAAATACACCCACTATTTGCCAAGTAATCTGTATTTAATTAGTTCTAGAGAACATATGCTTTCGGGTAATATGGAACAGCACCTCAAAGTAACTGCCTTGGAATTGAAAAGGAATAAAAAGGAGGGGAGAAAGTGAGAAGATGGGAAATGAACTGCAAAAAGCTTGGTTGTTGCTGTTATTTTTTCATTTACAAATATTTTTTATTTTTATTTATGAAATATATTTATATCTCTCCTTTGTTCCATTCTAGAAATCAAAACTGTTTATATATGATTTCAGGACACCTGAGTATATCCAAACTTACTTTGTTTCAGTTAAGTGGCTTTAAAATGTGCCCAGGATGTATGGAACAACCTACAGAAGAGATCAAGAGGGCATTGAAGATGGATCTCTTCTGGCGAGCCTATCCAACAGATCTCCTCTAATCTGATTTTGAACATCTGAATACGATGACTTGATTCTTATACCTGTGAGCAATACTGTAACAACTCTTCCCTTTTTATTTCTGATTGATCTATTTTGTATTATCTATGTATTTTATGATGTTTTTACTGCTGTAATCCCACTTTGATCCGAAGGGAGAAGCGGGAGATATAAATAAAAATTTATTATTATTATTATTATTATTATTATTATTATTATTATTATTATTATTATTATTGTGTGTGTGTGTGGTTGTGTATTCAAGCCATTTCTGACTTATGACAAACATAAGGCAAACCTATCATGGGATGTGAGACCATGCAGATTATTAGGTAGTAACCCTTACAATCTGAAAAGATACTTTTTCCCCCTTCTTAAGAGTTCTATCCTCCAAAACTTAAAAATCAAGATCATATCACATTTAAATTGTGTCCAAGTTATCTAAGAATCTTCACTCATATGAGGCTGCCCAGCTTCTTTTATTATTTTAAAATCTATGGTTGAAGACAAGCATATTGAATAGTCCACTACTCTTGAGAAAGTAGAGAACAATTGTTTACCTAAAGGCTTATTGACCAATCCTTGATACCATCTGTCACCATACAATTCAAAAGACATCATACACTATCTCACATCTAGCAATACAAATCTATCTCTGTTTCCTAGATTTCAACATCAAGGATGGAAATCAGGCACAAGCAGGTGGTGCAGTAAAGTAATGATTTCCAACCATTAATCCATCAGCTAGGGTTAATCAGTAGAGTCACTGAACTATCAATACCAGTGGAGCCAGCTTAACCTCTTACTGTTTGGCAAAAACTTTTTTTCTCTTTTTCCAGCTAGAAGGAGAGGCTCCATCCTCCATGGGAGATATTTCAACAAATTACTTGATCAATTTAACAATTCTCAAATTTAAAAAAAAAAATTGTGTTAGCCTGATTTAATTATCTCTGTTTCTTAGAAAGAAGATATCATAAGGTTCTCTATCAGGAACATGCATGCCCTTGTGACAGAGGGGAAGTCAAAACTGCTGGGTTATTTTTGATAATAAAAGACCTACTTTAGTATACCATGGTTGTCATTGAAATAATTCAAAATGTATCCATTATTACTTTTCTAAATAAAATAAAATAAATAAATCCAGCTATATCATAAAATTGTACTTATTTTTTCTCCTTGGTGATTGGGATTCTCAAATTACTGTCAAAGTGTGAAATATTTTGCACAGCAACCATAACTTGTCATACTGCCCTTTAATTGATTTTCATATTGCTATGTACCAATCGTGATGCTGGTTACATTATTATTGTAATATACACTGTATTTTATTTGCTTGAATCCTGTTGGTAGTTCCGATTAAAGAAGACCCATGGAATTAACTGTTGAATGGTGAGTCAACATACAGATATATCTCATGGATTCAATGCATCTACTGTAGTTCAGACTACCACTATGATTCTGGTTGTATATTCTATATGTTGATCTTCACCCACTATATCCTTCATAGCCAGAAAAAAAAGTTTACATTTTATTCAGAAACAAGAGTGGATTGTTATATGAAGAATGGGTTCTGATTATACTACTAAATGAAGTTTATCAGTATTATGTGAAACTTCTCTAATCACTAAGGCTGAATGATGTACATGTAGCTTGTCTCAGTGTGTGCGCACGCACGCACGCACGCACACATACCTGTTGTCCTTCTCAAATTCCAAGCCAATACACACTTGAACAAATTTAACTCTTCCTTCCCCACTGCAGTAATCTTTGAAAACAATGTTTATCCTTCTTTACTATGTTCTTTGCTGTAGTAATCTTTTAAATAGTGTTCACCCTTACAACAGGTCAGTTATAACTTTTTTTTTCATTTTTGTATAATTCTTTACCACCCTCAGCCAAATTGTGAATAAATAAATCATGTCATATCACTTTATGACCCAAGTATGATAGCCTCATTTTAGTCATTATGGTTTCTAGGGAGAATTCAGGCTTGATTTGCTTTAGAATCCCTTTATTTGTCATGTTAGCAGTCCACAATACTGTATCAGTAGAACTCTCCTCAAGCACCACATTTCAAATGAATTTAGGATCTGATGAAGTAACTCTTCTACTAGTTCTACTCTCTGTGAAGTCGAAGGCTTTCATGGCTGAAATCCATAGTTTTTTGTGGGTTTTTCGGGCTATGTGGCCATGTTCTAGAAACTCTTCTCGAACATGGCCACATAGTCCGAAAAACCCACAAAAAACTATAGTTCTACTCTCTCTTTCTCTCTCTCTTACATACACACACACACACACACACACACACACACACACCTGTCTTCTTAGAGCATGGTGAGAGTGGACTGATATTTCAATACTGTTAAAAGACTCAAAAAACTCCCTATAACTAAGAAGACTATCCAAGTGGCAATTTTTAAATTCCTTCTGTTGAAATGTCTGACTCTGCAAGGTGATACCAGTGGCTGCCTCCATGATTTCAAAGATTTAAAGCCAGTTGGCTGTTTCTCAATAAAGAAATGAAAAACAGACTAAGCCAGAAACTATACCTTAATATGTTAGTGTGCCTGGGATAGCAGTATGTCACATTATTATGCAGAACAAAAACCTAACACAATCAAATTAGTACAGAACTTTGTATCCACTGGATTGAGTCTTGTTTTCATTTGTGTTCTGTCGAGTAACACCACAGACATTCTATCACTTGCACTTCTTGATATTTTAGCTTCTTTTTCTGTTTCCACCGCCATCACAGCTTTCTTTACTTGGGGTACCTGCTTAGATTATCATTTAGACATCTCATAATGTGGACTGTGTACCATAAACATTTAAAATGCTAAATACATTTTTCTTTTTTTAATATTTAAGGATGCTCTTCTTTTTCTTGCTCCCAATGCACACACACCAATGTATAGTCCTATGGAATTTGATGCCATCCTTTAAATTGCTGACCTTTCTTTAAGAGGAAAACCTTGACATCTCTATTTTCGTCTTACGTCAAGAATGCTTGGGCAAGCTCAGATGGGAGTTTAAAATTAACTCATGTGATAATCACAGTGATTCTTCCAAGATCACCTCCAGCAAGTGGAATGAAGGCAGATGGTACCTATGTATTCAGCTAGAGTAACAGTGACCACAGTGTATCCACCAATCAAGTACTTGGTGGAGGGACACACTCCATCTGTGTTTTAATTACTTTAACAAATCCTTTCACTTTAACTGCAGTCGCTTGACATTCTCATAAAAAGTGTTGGAGATTTTCCCATCACTTATAGAGCACATGCTGTCAAGTTGATGCTGTGGTATTATAAGAATTAATACACACACACAAACAAACACACACACCTCCAGACTAGTACACAAATACAAGCAAACCCTTTTAATATAAAAGGTGAAAGAGCTACTAAAGGCAGAGATAATTTAAGAAGATTCAGAGCTGTTCTGCAAGCAGTCCTGCAACTGACTTCACCATTTATTAAATATTACACTTGAGTTAAAAAGGGATTTTGCATATAATAAGCTGGCTAAGATTATACTGGATTCATTTCCACATATTAGGGATATCCAGTATGAAGAAAAGCAATTCTACAGCTTTAGAACATACTGAGTAAATTAGACAGATATTGACAAAGGTCAGAAAACCCATAGAACTCTAAATAGGAAAAACTATTTGTTAAGTGTATATGCCAAAAGTAATAAAGCCTTCTGCTTTCCCAGCCTGAGAAATGAAAGAGCAACAGAATGCATATTTTGAAGAAATAGCATAATATTTACCTGAGGAAGTTTTCAAAATAAATAAATAAATAATGAAAAACTGATTTATTGCAAACAAAAGGTTAATACAGATTTAGAGCTGACAGCAAATTCTTCAGCTGCAGCATGAGCCTAGTTTTGCCATTAAAACATGGGTGGGAATCATGCAGCCCTCCAGATTTATTGCATACCTCCACATGTCTCCAAGGCATACTGTGCCCCATCATGATACCAAACATTCCTCTAACCATAAACAAACCTGTGCTCAACCATCACAATTCTGAAAGCTTATGCACTGCAGAATACACAAGTTGCCACATGGTAATCCATGATCACAATTACATTGGTGACATATGCAGGTGTAATGGCAAATTACACCTGCACATGTCCTATTTGGTTGTTGTGGACACAGGTATCCAGCACCTTCTTCTGCAGCAGCCTGCCTGCACTCCCTACCTTTGTACTGCTTTGGAGCTCTCCCCCCATGGCTATTTTGTGTCCACAAGAGCTAGGCAGTGTCTAGCTGTGTTCCTGTAGGAGGATGAAAAAGCAGCCATCCTCTCTGAATTCACAGAATCAAAGAGTTGGAAGAGACTACAAGGGCCATCCAGTCCAACCCCATGCCATGCAGGAACTCACAATCAAAGCACCCCTGACAGATGGTCATCCAGCCTAAGTTTACAAACCTCCAGAGAAGGAGAGTCAACCACAAGCTGAAGCATCATATTCCACTAACAAACAGCTGTTGCTGTCAGGAAGGGCCTCCTAATGTTGAGGTGGAATCCTTTTTCCTGTAGCTTGAATCCACTGCTTCAGGTCCTATTCTCTGGAGCAACAACAACAACAACAACAACAACAACAAAAACAAGCTTGCTCCATCCTCAATATGACATTTCTTCAAATATTTAAACAAGGCCATCATATCACCTCTTAACCTTCTCTTCTCCAGGCTAAACATACCTCCCTAAGTCTCTCCCCATAGCGCATGGTTTCCAGACCCTTCACCATTTTGGTTGTCCCTCTCTGAACACACTTCAGCTTCTCAACATCCTTTTTGAATTGCAGTGCCCAGAAGTGGACACAGTATTCCAGGTGCCACTCTATTCTGACCAAAGCAGAATAGAGTGGCACTATTACTTCCCTTGATCTAGACACTATACTTCTATTGATGCAGCCTAGAACAGCAATTCCCAGTGGTTTTCCAGAGCCCAGGATGAAGATCCAATCTTGAGACATGCAGCTCAAGTAACCAGCTGAATGCTTCCTGCCCATCTCTTCCAGTTCTCCTTTGCCACTAAACAGCTTTATGGAGGAGGCATCCAGGCATGTTTAGAGATACAAATAGGAGTGTATCTAAGCCTGGTAGAGATCTATCTTCCACCAGGCTCATTCATGTTCTTTGTCTGTATGGTTTTTTTCCTTATACACAGTCTAGCATATAATACACAGGTCCTTAGGGTGCAAAAACAGTTCCCAGCCTTGCCACTTTTATTTTAAACACTTGTACCAAGAATTCTTGGAACTTGACATTTAACGCAGAAGAACAGTTTTCAAGAAAATTAACATGATTCATATTGCAAAGGGCCTTGGGATGTATTCATAATACAGTGTTCTGATACCTTTAACAAACAAACAACTGAAAGATAATTCTGACTCAGCAGAGTATTTTGTGTGCATCTTTCCTTTAAATTTATGCAGGCTTGCTGACATTTCTGTGACATTTAATGCTTAAAGTCTTACAGGATAAGAATTAGTTCCTTAGGTCTTGTAAAGATAATCTAAGAAATATATTTTTCCACAGAGTTATAGAATGAGTAGGTGGGTGAGTGAAAGACCTCAATTGATTTTAAAGACGAAACATCCTCCTCCTAGTAATAAATCTATTAGAAATAAGACAGATGTTGTGAAGAGGGTTTTTTAATGAGCCAGTAGAAGATTTAATCTATGTCAGCTCTAACAAGCTCCAGAATGAGAAGCAGCCCTAACCTATTTGTATGCTTTGTTTTGAAGAATGAACAGTGAAGTTTACATTAAAACAATGTGTGCGAACAGAACAGAACAAAAAAATATGAACCATGAGGCTGGAACTTTCCTTTGAAATTTAATCAATTTATGGTTATAACTTCAGTTAGCAGTAAGTGAAAAAAATATTTTTTAAAAAGATCTCCTTACTGGACTATATTTTTATGTAGACTATACATACTGTCTTGTTTCAGGTTTACACATTTTTGTTACCCAAGCCAAATGATTATACTGCCTAGGAAACACAGCACTTGTAGTAACAGCTAAAAGGAAACAACCAGTTTGGGAAAGGCTGTTCTGTTTCACTGTAAGGAAGTTAAAGTATTGAAATTAGAATCCCATCACTTCTTAAAGGACTGAGTAACCAGTTAAGAGCTGTGGAGATAAATTGTTGGGGGCATCTGCTCGGGGTAGACAGAAGCCCACTGTGGGCAGACCACAGAAGCAAAAGTGTTGGGATTCCTTGTTTCTACGCTTCCTGCCACCACCTTCCCTCCTCTATTTTGCTCAGAGGGCTGCCTGGAGAAGAACAAAGTGCTCCAGACATAGAGCTTTGCCTGTTAATAGATCAAGTCTGAAATTCCGTTCAATCCAGATGCCATTTACAGTGAATTAGAATCAAGCTGGTCATATGCATAAAGGGTAATCATCAGTTATATGCATGAGTACAGAAGGGGAGAAAACAGTAAAAAAGGTCAAGGAAGTCATGAAATGCCAAAAGGTTGGTAACATTTCTATGTAGAGCCCAAACAGATGCAAGGTAGAAAATGTGTGACTCTGTCACTATGCTAATTCTCTGAAGCACCAATAAGGAAACTGGTGACCTCTAGATGTTTTGGTAGAGAACTCTCACCAGACCCAGCCAGCATAGCCAATGGTCAGGAATTATGGGATATGTAGATCAAAATATTTGAACCATACAGGTGCTCTAGAAATACCTTTTTAGGCCCATTCAGGCATGACAGTGGTGGAAAGACCCCTTAGTTTTGTCTGTTCCCTATTTCTTTAACAGCAGAAAGAGCAGCAGCAATGCCCCTCCCAAAAAACAGTGGATGAACCTCTGCAGCAAGGAGTCTTTTTTACTTTTCCAGTCAAATAGATTCTTCACATGGTTCTAAATCCAGAAAAGTCAAGGTTCTAAAATGAAACAAGGAGTCTTCTTGTTCAGACTCTGTCTGGCAGCATCCAGCCCCAGCTACAGAGGGACATGGGCTGCAAGAAGGGCAACAGGACACATAGAAAGGGAAGAGGCCAACCTGGTTATCCTTGTTTAAAATTGAAACAATTTAATCCTTGATTAAAATTTTAATCAGAAATGGAGTGGCAACCATCATCCCCCCAAAAATGCTCTTATGCAGGAGACATGCAAAGACTTGGATTTATTGCCACTTCTGATGAGGAATTACAGAATACTCAAAATGTTAAGCCATTTTCTTGTTTGTTGTTGTTGTGTACCTTCAAGTCATTTCTAATTTATGACATTTCTAAGGTGAACCTATCATGGTGTTTTCTTGGCAGAGTCTGTATCTGCCCATCTGAGGCTGAGAGAGTGTAACTTGCCCAAGGCCACCAATGGCTTTTCCATGGCTGAGCCCTGATCTTCAGAGTCATAGCCTAATGCTCAAACTGCTAGTCCATGGTAGTCATCTTTAAAAATATACATTTTCCATATTCCTGTTTGTCTTAAGTTGGTGAATACAGAAGAAGAATTTGTCAACCACTTAAGTACTTCATGTCACAACTTGTTAAATTTACACTGTGACATTTTTCTCTAGATTTCTATTCAGGTGCATCAGTGTAGTACAATTTCTCTCTCTATATCTAGAGATTTGGTTGGCTTATATATGCAGCTTTAACAAGATTGGTAAATCATGAATAAATGTTAAAATTTGTATTTTATTTATCAGCTCCCTGAGACTTGTATGAGGAAGGTAGCTCCAGATTGAATATAGCATACCAAAACAAGGAAACTTTCAAATCTTCAGAAGTTGTCAGCATGAAGTTATCACGGACAGTACTGTGACAATGAAAGCAACACAAACATAATATAAGAAATAGGCAGACCAAAGTCCAGTATATTTCACTGTTTGTGATCCAGTATGATTCTCTACAGACAATTACACAAACCCTCTACTGATAGCTATAGCAAATTAGGGGGCAAAGGGAATAAAATGATACATACAAAAATACAGAAAACTCACTTCTCCAAAGACCTTACCAGTGTATTCAGTTAATACACATGTTCCACCCTCACACTAATACACATCCACAGACAGCATACTGAACCACCAAGTCTATAATGAGTTATCTTTGCCAACATATAATGAAAATGAAAACTTAGGGCAGTGGTTCCCAACCTGGGGGTCGGGACCCCTTTGGGGGTCGACCAACCCTCTCATGAGGGTCGCCTAAGAGTCGCCTAAGGGGCACCATCTGAGGGAGGGCTTCTCCTCTGCCCTTTCCTCCTTGTCCTGCTCTGGGGGCTCTGGTGCTGGTGACAATGTCCTCCGTGGAGGTCTGGTGCTCCTGCAGCTGCCTCCTCATGCGTGGATTGAGGCATGCAGTGAAAGCCAGCATTTAACACATGCACACGCCCATCCCCTTCTAAGTTCTTCTGGACTTATGACAACCCTGAGGTGACCCTAGCCATGGGGGTTTTCTTGCCAAGATTTCCTTGGAAGAAGTTTGTCATTGCCTTCTGCTGAGGCTGAGAGAGTGTGACCTGCCCAAAGTCACCCAGAGGGTTTCGTAGCAGAGCAGGGAATCAAACCCAGGTCTCTTCCTGGGGAGACACCAAAGCCCAGCACTGCAGGGCTACTGAACAGAGGCTGGCATCGAAGTGGCTTTTGTCCCAGCCATAGTGGCTGTCAGTCTGTTGCCAGTTTTCCCAGAAACCAAAACTGGCAGCCAGCATGGCCAAGCCCATGGGGCAAGAGCCCCACACCAGCAGCTTGAGCTGGAAGGGGCTGGAGGAGGAGGCTCAGGAGGGCACCGGGCCATGCTTTCCTCCCCCACTTCTGGGATTGTAAGTTTGCTCCATCCCCTCCCTCTTTGCTCCCTCCCGCTCCCCCTCAGCAGTGGGAGTTTCTGGGCTCTCCTCAGGTGCAGCTCTGAGGTAAAGTTTGCCAGGCACTGCTGGCTCCTCAAGCTCCCTGCCCCTGTGGATGGCTGCATCCCAGTGTGAAGGCTGGTGAGGGGCTTTTAGTGGTGTTACTGCTCTTGTTGTTGTTCGGTGTCTTCAAATTGTTTCTGAATTATGGTACCCTAAGGAAGGCTTGTCACAGGGTTTTCTTGCCAAGATTTATTTAGAAGTGGTCTTGCCAGTGTCTCCCTCTGAGGCTGAGAGAATGTGACTTGCCTAAGACAAATATGGGTTTCCATGGCCAAGTGGCAATTTAAACCCTGGTCTTCAATTCACAAATCACTCCACCACACTGGCTGTTTCTTGAAGCCTATCACAGGGTTTTCTTGGCAAAATTTGCTCAGAGGGGGTTTGCCATTAACCTTCCCGAGGCTGAGAGAGTGTGACTTGCCCAAAGGCACCCAGTGGGTTTCATAGCAGAATGGGGAATCAAACCCAGGTCTCCAGAGTCCTAGTCCAACACTCAAACCACTACATCACCCTGGCTCCTATTCCCATGTACCAATACGAAATAATTGCAGACTTTTGTTGTTGTTCTTGTGTGTCTTTCCTTTCTGACTTATGGCGAACCTAAGACAACCTTACAGGGTCTTCTTGGCAAGTTTCTTCAAAGGGGGATTGCCATTACCATCCTCTGATACTGAGAGAGTGTGACTTGCCCAGGGCCACTTACTTGGCCACAAATTGTACATACCCCAGAATGCATCACCCCAATATATTGGCCATCCTTCCCCTCAATACTCTCATTTCTCTCCAACCAGCTTATAGCTGGGAGATAGAAATAATTTTTAAAGCAACATTTAAATCATAATTATTTGTCAAAAAGTAAGGTCCAGAACACACTGCAGAAATAATCCATTTTGAGACTGCTTTAACTGCCCTGGCTCAGTGCTAGGGAATCCTGAGAGCTGCATTTTTTGTGACACCAGAACTCTCTTAACAGAGTAGACTAAATGTCTCACAAATTACAGTTGCCAGGATTCTTTAGCATTGAACCAGGGCAGTTAAACTGGCCTCAAACTGGATTATTTCTGCAGTGTGTTTTGGACCTAAGTGGCCCATATGCTATTACCATTATTCAGTTTTGTAGCTGTTATTATAAATTGAAAAGACATAGAGTGCAAACTGCTCAAGTATACTTCTCTTCTGAAGTGAGATGTGGTTTTTCAGCTGACTCTCACCTCTAAGGAGGGGGCTGCCAGGAGGATGAGGGGGGTGGGAGCACAATAGCATAGGGGGGTATTAGGAGGGGGTTTGTGCATTTACATTTTGTGGATTTATATTATTGTTTTTAGCTTTTATTTTGTAATGTCATCTACATTTTTCTTGAATATCCTACATTTTGTGGTTTCTTTCCCTCCGTTCTGGTTATGACATCTGGTCACCCTGCTCAAGGCTCCTCCACTGCTTGGCCTTCTCCCAAGAAAGAGCAGGGTGGTGGCAGCAGAGGATGGAATTAATAGTATTAATATTAATTATTAATAATTAGCCACTAACAATTATTAATTATTAATAATTAGTGGTTGATAATAATTTAATTAATTAATCAGATATTAATGCCGTATTATATAAATACTGTAAATAAATAAATAATAATAACTAATATTTACATTGATTCATAACAGCAGCAAAATTACAGATATGCAGTAGCAACGAAAATTTTATGGCTGGGGGTCACCACAACATGAGGAACTGTATTAAAGCGTCCTGGCATTAGAAAGGTTGGGAACCACTGATTTAGGGCAAGCCAGTTTCTCATATTTCTTCCCAGAAAGGTACAATAACTGGACATTAGCCCAAAATAATGTAGCAAGAATGAACACAACACTAGACACATTACACTGCCTTAAAAGCACCAACAGCATATATACCAAGAATATGCCTTACCAGCAAAATATTAAATGTGATTCTTGCAAGTCATCTAGTACATAACAGAAATCAAACAATAATGCAAATATCGATCAGTAGATAAGATCTTTTTTTAGTCCTTGTAGCACATGAACAGATTTTTTAAGCATGAAAAATAACCTTGAGAGTATATAACATTTTGCAACATTTCCTACATGTTTATGCAGATTCACAATTGTTACATAAAACATCATATTCATGTAGCACTAAACCAGAGCTTGGACATGCTATTTTTTTTTTAAAAAAAGCTCCCCAAATTCCCCAGCCAGAATGGCCCATAGATACAGCTAAATTCGGGCAGTTGTAGTCCAAAAAAGTAACTTTTCCAAGCTTTGCATTTTCTCTCATGTTCATGTTTATTTGGTCACCTTTGCCCATAAATGGGATGCAAATGAACAAACAGAAGAATGATTGCCTGCTATACCATTCTATTAAAACTCTGTACTATATAGCAAAAAAAATATATCTGTAATAGATAAAATTGTAGACAGATTTTAATGGTGTACAGGGCAAAAGATCAGTACAAAGCTGTTTTCTTGTGTGGCTTTTTCCTTGGCTGAGCATTACTCAGTACCATTATTATTCTAATTCCTTACTGCAAATATTTTAATTATTTTCCTATTTAAATTATTTTCTTGATATTTGCTAGGGGGGATTGAGGGTTCGGACTGTATATTTGTAATCTTTGTAAGCCGCCCCGATTGCATTTTGTAGGGAGGCAGGATATAAATAAATTTTATTATTATTATTAGTAGTAGTAGTAGTAATATTGAACATTTTTAAAAATAGTAATGCTGAATAAAAATGCAACTAACTAACTAAATTCTTTCTGGATTAATTAAATCATCACTTCATGCACTTGGACAAAGTGGTAACCTATTATTTTATCCAACCAGGATGTAATGTACCATGCTACACATACAAGAAGACAATAAGGGAAAGGACACTGTAAGCACATGATTCAGAGATTGTTGGAGTGCAGATTTTTTTTGTAACCCCCCCCCCCCCCCCAAAAAAAGTTGTCAATGGCAATATGGAGCAATTAATGCAGGGGTGGGAACAATTTACTCCCCTCTCCAGATGATGTTGAATTGCAGTACCCAGCCTTCCTCATTTCCCGCTATGCTGTCAGGCTGCCAAAGCAATTGAAACACTCTCATTTAGTGTATAAAAGAAGATAATACATTTGATGTTAATAAAGTTAGTATTGAGTTGTATAAGGAGAAGATTGACATGTGTAAACCAAGCAATAGAAAACTCCCACATTCAATATTTAAGGTCTCTCCTAACTTCAAAAGAGTGTGACTTATCCAAGGCCAACCAGTGGTTTTCCAATGGCAAGCAAGGCTTCATACCTGGTCTCTAGAAACATAGCTGAATACTCAAAGCCTACATTAGGTTCAGCAAAAGTGTTTTGGATATACTGGACACAACTATGCTCTTTAAAAAAAACCAAAAACAAATCTTATGTACTTCAGTTAAATTCTGGTGTTGAATACAGAGAGTGATTTCTTGTTGCATATGATGCAGGTGTCCTCAGTGATTACTCCTTTCTGGTTGGAAGTATTACATCATATTAATATTGTATTAGAAAAATGTTTGAAATGTGTGTAGACATGCATGTTCTTTTAAATTATATCTCAGTGATGTAGAATTTACTTGATGATTGAGATAACTGGGTCCTGTGGTCTTTGTACTGTTGCTAAAAGACTTATACATCAGGGTGAGAAAGACATTCACTGTTCATCATTCCATAGTTAGAAGGGCTTACTGCTTTCATTACACATATTTTACAGACATCAGCTGTGAACATATGCATTTTTTGATGTATGACCAACTTATATTAATGTATATACCAAGCTCACATTCATGTCCTATGGAGTATCCCTTTATTTATTTTTCTTCTTTATTGTCTCTGATTTCCTTTATTTTTTAAAAATCCAATAATAATATTTTAAATGTGATAAACTATTGAAGAAAAGGAGACCATATCCCCAAGATCCAGGAACTCAAAGGAAAGTTTAAACCAAGGACAAGGATGTTCTATGATCAGAAGAGGAGCTGCTCTAGAGACTAGGACCTGGAGCAATGGATGCAAGCTACAGGAAAAGAGATTCCACCTCAACATTAGGATGAAGTTCCTGACAGTAACAGCTGTTCAACAGTGGGACACACTCCCTCAGAGTATAGTGGAGTCACCTTCCTTAGAGGTCTTAGCAGAGGCTGGATGGCCATCTGTTGGGGGTGCTTTGATTGAGATTTCCTGCGTGGCAGGGGGTTGGACTGGATGGTCCTTGTGGTCTCTTCCAACTCTATGATTCTATGATTCTACAAGACCAATAAAAATAAAAAGATGATGGAAGCAATACACAGAAAAGCTTTATAAAAGAGAGGAAAAATGAATGACACATAAAATTAAGAACCATACAAAGATAAACCCACAATCCTGGAGAGCAAGGTAGAAGCCACTATAAGAGATATTGGGAAGAAGAAGTCACTGATGATATATTTTTCCAATAGAATTGCTACAGTTCACACAGACAAAATCAACTCTAGTGATAATTAAAATATGCCAACCAATATGGAAAACAAAAAGGTGGCCAACAGACTGGAAATAATCAATATACATCCCAACCCACAAAAAAGGAAACACAAAAGACTGGAGCAACTACAAGACCATAGCAGTAATTTCCCATGCAAGCAAAATCATGCTCAAAATTCTGCAACACAGATTCTAATCATATATGGAGAGAGTAATCTCAGAGGTGCAAAGCAGGGTACAGAAAAGGAAGAAGTGCCAGGGACCTTACTGCAAACCTACAACGGTTAATAGAATGAACCAAGGAATTCCAAAAGAAAATCTGCGTGTCCTTTAAAGACTATAGCAAAGTATTTGATTGCACAGATCATGAAAAGCGACGGAATGTTCTTAAAGACATGGGAGTGCCATTACACTTGATAGTTCTGATGAGAAATATGCACTTAGAACAAGAGGCTAAGGTCAGAACAGAATATGGAAAACAGAATGGTTCCCAATTGGCAAAGGGGTAAACCAAGATGGCTGCACTCTATCACTCTACTTGTTCAACTTGTGTGCAGAAAGTATTATATAAAGTGCAGGCTTGAACTCAGAAGGAGGAGTGAAGATAGGAGAAAGGAACATCAAGAACATAAGATATGTGGATGACACCATAATACTAGAGGAAAACTTCATAGACTTGGAATTACTAATTAAAATAGTCAAAGCATTCCCGTATCTTGGAGCAAACGATCAAAACAGAGACTGCAGTCAAAAATCAAAAGAAGATTAGGATTAGGGAAGACAGCTATGAAAGAACTGGACAAGATCCTAAGTGTGAAGCTGTAACCTTGAACATTAAAGTTAAAATTGTCCAAGCCATTGTATTCCCCATCACCATGTAGAGCTGGACACTGAAGAAAGTCAACAGAAAGAAAATAAAATCTGAGATGTAGTGCTAGAAAAGAGTGCTGAGGATACCGTGGATGGCCAAAAAGACAAACAAACAAATCTGAACTCTCATTGGAAGCAAAGATGATGAAACTGAGGCTGTCACACTTTGGCCACGTCACAAGAAGGCACAACTCTTTCAACTCCATGATTCTATTATTCTGACTCATTAACAAAGACGCTCAGAAAGGTAAAGGGAAGCAGAAAGAGTGGGAAGACTGCATGTTAGATGGAGAGACTCAACAGAGAGGCCACAATCCTAAGCCTGCAGGACTCAAACAGAGCAGCTGAAGACAGGGAGGCTTGGAGATGTCTCACTCACAGGGTCACTATGAACCAACACCACCTGGAAGGCAGTTAACAAGAACAACAAACCACTGCTTATTGTAATATCCACATTATCACCACTGCATCCACAACAGCAGACAGTTTACTATAAAAAGCATGTAGCCTCCTCCAACCAGGCACCCTCTAGTTGTTCAGGGCTTCAGCTCCTTCACCCCAGCCAGCATGGTCAGTCATCAAAAATCCCGGGAGCTAGAATCCAAAACATTCGCTTCCGGGCACAATACAAAGTGGCTTGGGCCCAGGGTACTTGGAGGACCGCCTCTCCCCATATAATCCGCCCCGCACACTCAGGTCATCTGGGAAGAGTTTATTGAGGATCCCTTCTACAAGATATAGGTCAACCTCTCAAAGGGCATTTTCCACCTCGGCCCCTGGGACCTGGAACACCCTTCCCGAGGAGCTCCGCACCGCCACCTCCCTGGATCTCTTTAAAAAGAGACTGAAGACCTTTTTGTTTCATCAAGCCTTCCCTGATGTTCCGTGATATGTGTGCCCCCCCCCTATATGATTAACATCTTCGAGTATATTGCTGGCTTGGTTTAATGTTGATTTTATGTATACTGTGAACTGTTTTGTAAGTTTTAATTATCTATTGCAATTTTTATCTTGTATTGTATCATTTTTGCAATTGTTGTACACTGCTGTGATCGAATGGGATAGCGGTATATAAAT
>NC_056523.1:274067913-274093941 GCF_019175285.1 Sceloporus undulatus
AATTTATCATCATCATCATCATCATCATCATCATCATCATCATCATCATCATCATCATCATCATCTCTGGGGCATCAGGCTGGGGAATCCAACTGTAGCCCAACTGATATCTTCTGATTACTAATCATTATTTTAGAATAAATTGCTTTAAAAAACAGCTGCTCACTAAATGAAAAGTATTTCAGCTCTTGCCAATGCTTATGACATATGACAACAACTTATCAAACTGGAAAATAAGTTCACAAAAATTACAAAGCAATGAAATTGCAGAAATTTCACTCACTACAGAGAACTTTGAAGTGACTGTTTACAACTTTGGCAGCCTTGTCAGTAAATCATTATTATATGTTTGATGTCATTCCAAAGTTCTTGAAGTACGTCAAAGAATTTTCAGTAAGCCTTCTAACTGTCGCTGAAAACAGGCCAATTGAAGAGGATAGAAACAGAGCAGAGTACTGAGTCATTGACTTGAAACTCATTCTCTTAGCTGTGTGTTGCACCAGTCCTCTTCTGCCCCACAAGGAGCTCTACACATCTTTAAACAGCAGAGTTCAATGCAGACATTAAAATAACTTGCTTTTATTTAAAACTGAAGCTACACTACATTAAAAGGAACTTTCTTTATTTTCATATGTACTGAAACCTTTGATTAGCAATTATGATACTCAAGACGACACCTACTGTCTTAAAATGAAAACTGTTCACATGAAGGCTCTTCCTGCATTTTCACCAAAATAATGAGCCACAGTGGATTTCAAGACCTGCTTTCCAGCATATCACCCAGCATCTGACAAAGTTGCCTTATACTTACATTACTGCTTATTTAATCAGAGCTGAAGGTGGTATTTACTCACATAAGGCTTCTGAAGGAAGGGAAGAGCAATTTCATTCATATGCAACACTCTTCCTTTAACATTGTTTGATATGAATAAAGCACTTACCTTGCCCACCTACATGTCTCACCCAGCGCTAGGTAGAAGAGCTTTTGAAAAAGGGCTTATGATTTTTCAGGAAGAGTGAATCATCTTCACGTAGATGCTGTGAATAACCTCCGTTATGCATACTGACATCATCAGTAAAGGCTTGGAGGCAAGGGATGCCATGGTAACCAAGCAATGTGCTGAGGGACAGAAGCCTTTAATTGCTTTAACAACTTCCCGGGGCTCTGGCTACTGGGTTTCGATTTGCTAAGTAGGAAATGAAGGTTGTCAGAAATGCAGCAAGTGCAACACCAATCCGAGAGAGTTCAATGAATCCTGAATCTATTAATACAGATGTGACTTTTAACAACAAGTGCCATCGCCTGAATCCATCGGTGATACCCTCCCGACATCTTCAAGGACCACATAACTTACAGGGCAAGGAATTATACTATTACTTAGAAATGTTATAAGGATTCCTAAGGTTCTTCACTGGGCCTATCTGTATTGCTGCAGAAAGGCAATTTCATTTGTTTTTGCTCTCTAAGAGGAAGACATTTTAGCAAGCTGGACATTAATAGATCCTTGAAAAGAAAGAAAAGGCAACTGATGTAAAGGCCACATGTATTTAAGTAAGCAATAAAATGCTTCTATGGTGTTGACATTTATCTTTCCATACACCTGTTGCCTTGAATGCTTGACAATACAACACTAAAAGAACATAGCTCAAAGTAATGACTGAGACATGTGTAACAGCACAGTAACTTGATCAAGAGAAACTCATATAGTCAGATTTATGCCGTCAAAAGTTTTTACAGGACCTCCTGTCAGTTATGTATCACAACAAATGGGTCTCTTGTGTCTGATTCTCTTTATTTAATGAAGCCTTACAAACTTTTGGAAATTACATGCAAACATATTTCTTCACATGTTCTCTTTTTTTAAAATATGCATGGATATGATCAGTTCCTCTGAAAATGAAATTACGAATGTGAAAATTTCCCATATGCATTGCCTAATATATTCTTTGTCATGCAGACAGAAATTCTCACATGATTTATTCCTAAAATAATTAAACTTAATGAATATGCACACTAAATAAACTACATTTTCAGAGATTTTCATTTATTCTATCTTCTATGCTGGGTTAAGAAAGCATTATCTTATGGAGGTCTGTTGATCTATTGGAAAAGTTAATCATGTGCTGGGCCAAAAGAGGGATAGGTTCATGGCACTGTATACTTCTCACGCTCTCCTTATGATCTCTATCTTGCTCTTGGTCTGTCTCTCCCTCTCTCCTGCTCTCATGAAATTAGGCCAAGGGCCACATTTAGTCTGCAGGGTCCCAATCAAACAGGAATCCTTGGAAACAGTGGTGCTTTCTGCACCGGCATTTGGGACGTCCTCCGGACGTCCCATTTTAAAAAAGGGGCGTCTCTTATAGACGCCCCTGGGCCTAGTACGGACTCCGTCCGTACAAGATGGTGCCGGCCCTTCTACATGGCCGGCGCCATCTTTGCGTATCGGACGCTGGGCGTCCGTACGCGTCGCGCCGCTTGTGACGTAGCGAGCGCGCCCCTGGCGCCTCACTACGTCGCAAACGCGACGGAAAAAGAAGCTCCATTTTGGAGCTTCTTTTTCGGTCCGCGCGGGAGTCGGGCCGTGTGAAGGCTCCGGCTCCCCCGCGGACCTACTGGCGGCGGCGGCAGACCGCCGCAAAGCGGCGGTCTGTACCCCACCAGTATAAATTAAGCCCTAGATGAAGAAAGCTAACAATGTAAAATACTCTCTCTCTCTCTCACACACACTCACACACACACACACACACACACACACTCAATAGCTGATGTACTGTTGGCTGGATGTTTGGGAAGGTGACTTATTGTTAGCCACTTAAAATATAGATTTCTATACTAATTCTACTGAGCTTTGAACATTACAGAAATGTCTTTATTCCAATCTCTGAGACAAAAAAAATACAGTTTATTTTACATCCTAGAATCTTTCCAAGGCAGATAATTTAAATGATTTATTTCAATCTCAGAAACTGACTGTCATATAAATAGTTCACAACAGCATGCCCATGAACCATCCAGACTAGAAAACTACATGGTTTCCTAGAACAGTGTTACTCAGAATGGTGTTCGGCAGATTGTTACCAGTCTGTGAGCCACTGGGGAAGAAAGGAACTGTTGTAGCCAATGGGCACAAATATGGTACTGGCCCCTGGCACATTGGATTCATCACAGGAGAAAATCTGAGATGCATTATCCTAGAAATCATCAATATCAACTTCAACAAAACCAAAGAAACAATCTTTACACATTTTAAATCCCAGAAACCTTATGCTGAGGTAGTGTCTTCTCAAGAGTAAGCATCATAACATCTCATTTCATGCAGCAAGCTTTCAGGCAACAGTACTCCTCAAACATTGTCCCAAATATCTAAAGGCATACTGTGAGCAAGTTACTTCTCTTTAATATATCAGAACAGAAGTAGAAATGCACTTATCATTGTTTGACAAGATGAGCTGCAGACTGCATAAAATATTCCCCAAACAATCATAAATAATCAGTAGGAAAATACTGTTACTGCCCCTAGTGCAACGGAAGCCGTTCCAGTGACTTCCATCCATCTTGGACTAGTTTCCCATCAGTACCAGCCAAAATGGCCAACAGAAAGGGACAATAGGAGTTGTAGTCTAAAACACTGGGTGGGGGATAGACCATGTTACCTAACCCTGCTCCAGTGACATCCTGTGACATTTTTACCTTTGTCGAAATACTGTTTATACTTTGCTGTCTTTTAAAGGGAAAGTTTGAAAAAAAAATCAAAACCCACCGTTATTTACTTGGGGACAAAATAAATAATATCTACATTCACAAATTCCTACATCAGCTTGATGTAGTAAATCATTGCAGAGCCAACTGGCCTGACATATTTCCTAAGCAAAAATAGGCATATTTTAATAAAGAAGCAATATTGCCAACACAGCCTAGCAGTGTTTCTGACACTGGTTTTCTTAGAGTGAATTTCAGCAGAGAGACAGCTTGAGGCAAAACCTTATCTCACCTTCCCTCTATTAATATCCACAAAGTCTGTATAATCTGCATATGCTACTTCTGGCAGACATTCCATGCCCTGTTGCACATAGTTAAAAGGAAGAGAAAGTGGCAACTCTCCATTTTCCCACTAGGAAACTCAGAGTAATATATATGCCTTGTCTCCGTTCCATTCCCTGCAGCTTCCAAGCTTAGGATTTTCTCTAATGGACTTGGCATCCTTGATTTTGGAAGAAAACATTAAAAGCAGCATTCTCATAAATGCCATTCCTATTACAAACAGGAAAAATAAAGATTTTAGTTATTAAAATTAACTATTGTTCCAATTTTAAAAATATGGTTTTCTTCCAGATTCTCAGCTTGAACTATTGGTTATGTCTTTAAAAAATCCTTTACATCTTTACATCTTGTATCCATTATCTTGCTACATGAGCCTATCCCAGTGTTAAGATTTTCATCAAAAAGCTTTCTCTCAGTCCTACCACCATCACAGGCACATCTAGGGAGGGCATGTGGGAGCCCTTTCTCAGTCTGCTCCCAGGCTGTGCAACTCTCTCCCACATGAAGCCAGCCTGGTCCTTTCTCTGTTCTCCTTTTGCCAGCAGGGAAAGGCCTCCTTATTGAAACTTGATTTTGGCAATTAACTAGTTTTTCTAGAAGGCTGCTTTAATAGGCTCTCTGTGCTGTATTTCTACTTTGAAATATTTACATATTGTTTTAAACTAGTGTTGTTTTTAATACAAAAGCTTATTTAATTGTTTTCAACTTTTCATTATATGCATTGCATTTAGGCTACTTTGTTTTAGTCTGTGTTGTGAGTGCCTTGGGTCTCATGTTGGAAAAAAGGGAAATTAAATAAATGAATAAACATTGGAGTAGGCAAAGTACATGAGGGATGCAATTGCTCAGTGGTTAAGATGCTGAGGCCCAACCTAGCAGTTCGAAAGCATGTAAAAGTGCAAGTAGATAAATAAGTACACTTCGGTGGGAAGGTAACAGCTTTCCATGCCGTTATGCTGGCCGTATGACCATGGAGTCATCTTTGACAATATTGGCTCTCTCTGGCGGGTTACACACCGCCATTAAAGTACGGAGTCAGTCCGTACTAGGGTTAGGAAGGTGCGGTGCTTCCACACCCCCTAACCCTAGTGCGGACTGAGTCCGTACAAAATGGCGGCTCCCCTTCCACAAGGGGGCCGCCATGACGACATCATGACTGCATCGCCTCTATACGGGGCGGCGCGGACGTGACGTCGTCAGTCCGCGCCAGGGCGCTTAGTGCGCCCTTTCTGCGGACCAGGAAGGAGCTCCGTTTCGGAGCTCCTTCCTGGTTTGCGGCGCCGCTTTGCGTCGCTGGGCACAGCCTTCAGACGGCTGCGCCCAGCAAGGGAGAAAGGGGCCAAGCGGCCCCTTTCTCCTTCTCCCCGCCGCTGCGGGGTGTCCTTGGGGCTTGAAGCCCCAAGGACACCCCTTTTCAGGCTGCAGGGAAGCGGCATTTTGCCGCTTCCCCGCAGCCTGAAAAGCGGCGGATCGGGGCCTCAGCGGCTGCCATTCTGGCAACTGAAGCCCCAATACACCGAGGAAAGGGGTGGGTACAGCCCGCCCCAAATGGGCGGTCTGTAACCCGCCTCTGTGTATTAATGGAGATGGGCACCACCTCCTACAATCAGACACAACTAGATAACCTTGTCAAAAGGGAAACCTTTACCTTTTAGGCAAAGTACAGGCCTCCAGGTATGGCTGGACTACAAGCATAAACTTTCTTCATCATTGGCTATGCTGACTAAAGTTATAATCTAGCAAAATCTTGAAGGTCATACTTAACCTGTATTTTACACTAAAAGACCCTTGAAATATCTATTACATATGAACAATGAATTTAAAATTTGGATCTCCTCATTATTACACCCATGAGGTGGAATTCATCACTGTTTAATGTGGCCTTCAGCATTGTTTATGTGGCCTTCAAGTCACCTGCCAATTTATGGCAAGCCCATGAATGCCATAGGGTTTTCTTAGGCAAGGAATACTCAAAGGTGGTTTTGCCAGTTCCTTCCTTTGAAATGTAGCCTATAGCACCTGGTATTCAGTGGCAATCTCCAATTCAAATGCTAACCAGGGCTAACCCTGCTTAACTTCCAAGATCAGACAAAATCTGGTGTCTTTAGGTATTTGGTTATTTATTTATTTATTTATTTATTTAATTTATAGTCCGCCTTTCTCTCAAAATGGAATTCAATGTAGTTTACAATAATTTTAAAGATTAAACTAAAACATTAGTTTGCAAATAAATAATAAAAAACACATTAGTTTACTTATTGTTATTGTGTAGAAAACTGAATAAAACTAAAAGAAAATAAAAAATACCAAAAGGATAAAATAACAGATAAACTGAAAACACAGCAGTGAAAAGTAACACTTGGGTACCACTAACCATAGTTCTTCAAGTACTCATATGTCAATGTACATATAGATTCTTCTGCAGCACTCCAGAGGCAACTGGAAATTTCTCAAATTCAACAAATATTTTGGCCAGGAACCTCATCCCTACATCAGTATGAATGTTTAGATGGGTCTCCCAGATTTCTACTTTCTTTCAGTTCAAATAAACTGAAAAGGAATGGAGTGAGCACATCAGTGGAGAAGGATGGTAGAAAAGCAGTGAGGGGGGGGATGAAAATTATTACTTAGAGACATAATACACGCAAAGGTAAAGCAAACTGATCTTTGTGGTCTGTTATTCATAGACATGAGCGAAGCAACCTAATTTACCAGAGGCAGAAATAGTTCTCACTTGTCCAATCATAACAAGACAACTCTACCAAAGTCAACATCCTCACAGTCGCATATAAATATGAGTCAGAAATGCAAATGACTTTGCTCATGTGCCCACACAGAAAATGTCTGCAATAAAGCAATAGCAAGTACATTTCTATATCACTTATCAATGAACTACGTACTTCCTAAACGGTTTTACAATGTGTCAGCTAATTGCCCCCAACAAGCTGGGTACTCATTTCAGTGATCCAAGAAAGGATGCAAGGCTGAGTGCAGCCCCTGGGATCAAACTCACAACCTTGTGGCTGCAGTAAAGGCATTTAACCACTGCACCACCAGGGCTCTTTAACCTTTGAAAGCACCTTTCAAAAAGTCTACGTGACGTACCGACTGCCCTTCTCAAGTGCCTTTGAATGGAGAAACACAAATATTTATTAAATGAATCCTTGGTGCCATCGAACCTTTGACAACATTTGGGCAGAAGCAAACTGTCATTTATGAGGTCCAGAGTTTCAAAGAAGCAGCCTGCATATTTTAAAAGATCCTGCTGTACCATTTAAAAAGCCTGTGCCCTTCTAACATCCAGGGAGTGAAAGGCAGTTTCTACTATAGATAAAGGAGCAGGATGATATTCTGTCAAAGACGAAAGAGGCAACCCACCTTTGGGAGAAAGATAATATCTGTCCTGAGAATAACCTGATCTTTATAAAACTGTAGGAAAAAAGAATCACAGTGAAGGACATCTGCATGTCTCCTGATGCAACAACTATTAGGAAAACTAATATTAGGCAGAGGATGGCAGCGGCAGGGAGGCCCAGCCTGGCTGAGGGAGTCCCCTTCAGATGCCGAGGGAGCCAGGAGGAGGAGGACGAGGAGGAGGAGGCCCAGGGAGGCCCAGTGCCCTCGGAGGCCCCCGGGGCCACATAGCAGGACACCTCTGGAGGACGGTATCTTCTGCGGCGAGGAAGCTCCTTCACATTTCTAACTCCTGGGGCACACTGGGATTTTACTCTGAGCCCTCCCTCCATGATAACTGTCATCCTTTGGCCTGTGAGGGAGTGACCAGGCAGGCCCAGCTCCATCAGGGTTAGCCTGAAGAAGAAGAGCCCTCCCTCCAATCCATTTGCCTTGGTCCAGGCCTCAGAGGGAGAGAAGAACCACTGGACCTCATCCCCTTTCCCACCACCATTCCCTTCTCTTTTGTGTCGTGTCTTTTAGATTGTAAGCCCAAGGCCAGGGAACCATCCAATTAAAAATAATAATTGTAAGCCGCTCTGATAGCCTTTAGGGCTGAAGGGCAGGTTATAAATACCATAAATAAATAAAAATAAATGAATAAAACTGCCTTGATCAAGGCAGACAAACACACTGATTTATAAAAGTCTGAGATCACAAATGGCTACAGACTGAAACAATGGCCCGGAACAGACAGGCAGGAAAAAATGGCTCAATCCTGCTTTTTCCCAAAGCAGGTTGAAACTCCACTGGCCTGTACAGCCCACGTCCAAGGCAGGCCAAATATGCATGGCTCAACTGCACGGCACAGCATAAAGTTGTGCCGCTGGATTTTTTTTTGTTGCCTCCACCGTACATGCACACTGTCACACAAACACACCACCTGCAACCTCCAAGCACCTCCCATGTCTGCCCAGATGCTATTCCACTGCATGACCGCCCCTTTAATTGGCTGCACATGCAATGCTCCACCCATACAGGGCATCAGTGTGTGAGTAATGCACTGGAAAACAAAATCATGGAGGGGGCCCCCATATACCCCCTTCATTTTTCTTCACTCCATGCCTCCTTATTGTAGTGTCTGGTTTGTATGTATTGTAATTACATCCATTGGAGTTGTCACACATTCATTTCTTTGCTTTGCTGCAGCCCTGAACTTGTGTAGGGGAATTTATAAGCAGCAACGAAGATGCCCATTTTCCAGGCTAAGTCGGAACATCCTGGCTTCTTTTTGCTCTGTTTTTTAGCCCCAGAGTGCAGCTTCGGTCCAGTTTCCAGCCATCTTTCAGACGTGTATCATCTAAATGCCCTGCCTTGAAAACAATTGGAAACTACTTTATTTAGCCCATCTGTTTCAGCCCTTAATTATCAACACAAAGAGAAGTAGGGAAGACTCCAAAAGCATGAGTGGAGATTATGGAAACTTTTCCAGAAGAGTTTCACTGGAAGATGATAAAGTGGAAGGACCCCATGGGAGAAGAGGAACAAGCAACAATATGAGAACTGCAAGAATAGGAATGAATGACATATAGACTTAGAGAAACAACAAACATCTTCAAGTTTATTTAGAAATAAAGGATGGCCTGGCCTTACATATCTGAAGAAAGTGTGCTTCCTACTGGGTGGCCTTGGGCACTTTTGGCTCCAGAAAACCCTGTGATAGATTCACCTTAAGGTTGCCATAAGTGAGAAATAACTTGAAGGCACATAACAACTAATGGATCTATAGAGGAGCCAAGCAAACCAGACTGTGTGCAGCAAAAAGAAGAAATATAAATACATAAACTTCCAAAAAAGGAAATCAAATCAGTATTAGGCAGACCTCACATCTATATGCCACATACTCAAATGTTATAAAGCACTGAATAACAGAAGCTGGCCATTTCATAGAATCATAGAGTTGGAAGAGACCGCAGGGGCCATCCAGTCCAACCCCCTGCCATGCAGGAAATCACAATCAAAGCATCCCCGACAGATGGCCATCCAGCCTCTGCTTGAAGACCTCCAAGGAAGGAGACTCCACTACACTCCGAGGAAGTTTGTTCCACTGTCGAACAGCCCTTACTGTCAGGAAGTTCCTCCTAATGTTGAGGTGGAATCTCTTTTCCTGCAGTTTGCATCCACTGCTTCGGGTCCTAGTCTCTGGAGCAGCAGAAAACATGCTGCAGTTTAAGTCTCTTAGCCATCCATTTCCACTGACCAAAAAGTCAAATAGGCAAATAAGTTAAGAGGGCACATAAACCCGTAAAATTCAAAACTTGCTCCAAAGCAAAATTAATTAAATCTCCAAAAGGAAATAATCATTAGGAACAACCAACTTTTATATTTAAAGGGGGCATGGCAGGGAGTAGAACACAAACAGCTGCTACCCCATGTACTCAACTTTTTTCTAAATAAATATTGTGGCGTGCAACATAAATGAAACAGCAGTTTTTACCATATGAATTGTATTTTAAAATCTAGACATATGGTATGTGTAGGGAAAATGTGTCATTCTTAATGATCTGAATATTGTATTAATTAACCAACTTTATGTATTTATAAATGGATGCTTTAGGTTTCTTTTGTCTGAATTCAAGTGAATCTTTCCCAAGCTGAGGAGACATGGAAGCAATCAAAGCTGTCAGATGATACCTAGATACCAAATCAGAACTTTCCCCTACCTCCCAAATTTGACATAATCATATGATAAATATATTTGGAATTGATATACCTCATAATTATAAGGAGCCCTAGTGGCACAGTGGTTAAATGCCTGTACTATACCCACTCACTCACAAACCACAAAGCTGTGAGTTCAATACTCAGGGACTGAGAGTCAACTCAGCCTGGCATCCTTCTGAGGTCACATGAATACCCAGCTTGTTGGGGGCAAGTAGCTTACACATTATAAACCATTTAGGAAGTGCTTAAGTGCAATGATAAGCGGTATAGAAATGTACTTGCTATTGCTATGAGTAGGATCACCTATAAGCCACAAAAATTGCTAGTCAGATAATATACTCTCTGTGATATTGTCTCCCATGGGTATCAAGTCAGGGATTGTTTTGGCCTGTTAATTTAACAGATAGATCCCCAAAAGTATTGATCACCTTCATTAATGCCCGAACAGAAGACAGATGTTTTAAGATAAGCAATAAAGGATAATCAGCATAAAGAATAAACAGCTGTGTTAGTTATGAAACTAACTCAGTCTGGGAAGTCCCACTTCATCCATCACATTAGAGTGATTATCAAGGCCCATTGTCAGTACTGGTTTGTACCTAACTATTTCTTGTCAGCATGGCACATTTACACTATTTCATCTTTCCTACCTTTCTCTCCCTCACCCAACCCTGTATTTGCATGCATTCATATATGTTTATACTTTGGTCTTTCAAATCTATGCATTAATGTATACTATGCACTACTCTCCTGACATGACTCTGTAAATTAGAATGATTTCACACATACTGATTTACACATCAATCATTCTAGCATCATTGAATCAAAAGTGAAGTGAAGCCATTTCAGGAACCAAGAAGCAATGTTTTTCCTTAAAAAGTACTTCTCTAAAAATGCAGCTTGGCAGTGGCCTTCCATGGAATAACAATGCACCATTATTGCTTTAATTTAGGTCTGTTACAGACAGGCCAAAATAAAGCTGCTTCGAGTCACTTTGGAGGTATGGTATTTCAATGATACATGAGTCCTAAGAGTCTGGAAGTTGCACCAAAGCTGCACTCCAATTCTTAGGACTGGAGCGTGGCTTTGGTGCAGCTTTTGGACTCTTAGGACGCATGCATCATTGAAATACCATACCTCCAAAGTGACTCGAAGCAGCTTTATTTTGGCCTGTCTGTAACAGGCCTTAGTCATTAATTTTTGACAATTCCTTTCAAAGCAGTAATGCCCAAGGTGGTTTACAACACAGACAAATTACAGATTTTAAAAATCCAAAGCATATAAGCAATACAAACAGCAAACACAAACATATACACAAAAATGCAATTAATAGAGTAAGATGAACAGTAAAGTCAAATTTTTAAGAATGAAGCACCATAGGTCCTGAAAAAGGTCCTGTTTTCACTAAAATTTGTGTAAAATGTATGACAATCTTGTCACTTTTTTTTCTCACTACAAATGAAACTGAGCACATTTCTCACACTGTTATTCAAATATGGCAGGACCAGTATGAGCCCAATAAAGATGCATTAGACCTGATTGATAGAACCAATCTTAATTTCCTAGACCAAGGGTGGAGAACCTGTGGTCTTCCGGAATTATTGTACTTCAAATATCAGCTCTAACCAACAGCCATGGCCAATGGTTAGTGATGATAAATGTCTTGGTTACAAAAATAAATCTGGAGATTGGCAGGTCTCACAGTCCTGCCTTACAGGAACAGATAACAATATGAGGGGAAATTTCAAGGGCACTCCTATTCTGAGACCCTCAGGGAAATGGTGGGAGCACATATAAGATGTACAGCTCAGACCAAAATAGCAGTAGGGCAACCACACTTGGCAGTAACTCTCTAGAAGAATCACCATCCACAAATGGGTTTAACGGGTGTAGTACTTAAACAACATTGTTGCAGATTTTTCTGATCCTTGTTTACTTCCGATAGTAAGGGAAACTCACTGTCTGTAAACATTCCACCTACATGTTATCTTCCTTTTAAACCACAACTGCTTTGAAGAACTGTCTTCATAATGGTGATGTGTATTATCTACTTAAATAGCCTGTTCAATCAATTCTTGCCAGTTCCCAGAATTTCTCCACTGCAGTGGAATATGTGGAACCCTTAATTCTAGATGGTTCAGAATGTAGTTGGCTCATCTTTCAATCATAATCAAATTAATAAGGTTTTCTACAACACACCACATAAAGTATTTTAACACAAAAGTAAGAAACAGATTTAAACAAATGCTTGGGATTATTTTGTTATTTGCACGTGTATTACAGCACTGGTTCTCAGTCTGTCCATTTGGTTTCCCTAAAAAGGAATGTAGAATGGGTGGGGAGAAGAGATTCAGGTAAGAATCTTGGAGCAGGTGGCGCTGTCTTCACAAACCAAGAACAGGATTGCTGGAAGGCACTCTGGTAACAAACTTTTACTGATCACACTGGAGTTGTGGAGATTACTGGAAAACCCCTCCAAGACACCAAAATGACTTGGAAGAAAGTAGGTGAAAAAACAGCTTCTTATAATGTTTTCTTGTTGGGGGGGGTTGGGGGGGATGGAATATGTGCCTATGTGTGTCTTCAAGTTGCCTTTAGACTTATGGTAACCCCATGAATTTCATAGGATTTGCTTAGGCGAGGAATACTCAGAGGTTGGTTTGATCAGTTTCTTCCTCTAAAATATTGCCTACAACACTTGGTTTTCATTGATGGTCTCCGATCCAAGTGCCAACAAGAGCTGAGCCTGCTTAGTTTCCAAGATCAGACAGAATCTGGTGCCCTTAGGATATTTAGGCTAGGGACTGGAAATATCCTATTCTACTTGTCTTTTAATGTTTTTATGGGATTATCCTAAATCACAATTCCAAAGCATGCATACTCAAGATATTATGCAATGATCTGTGGTTATTCATCTACAAAACAAGTTATTGGTTCTTGACTTGGGAGCCCAGATGGAAGAAATTTTCAAAAAAATGCTTAAATTCAGAACAGTTTAAATGATCCAAGGAACACACAAGTAATTCTTTTCTTATCAAGAACAAGCAGCTCTCCCTTATGGAAGATGAGAATACAGAATCATTGTCAATAAATACAACAGTACTTAGCTAATATTGGCAAAGTATTATGTAACTGAATGCTTTGCACTTATTACAGCATACATTCAGATATGAGGAAAGAACTTTGCACAAAGACACACACACTTTCTTTATCTCCAGATTATCAATATATTCATTTGATAGTCTGGCAATTTGGCAAACAGAAAGCTCAAGTTACAAACCTGTACTGTGCTGCCCTGTCATGGATATCCATGGACAACTATGAAAAAGGATTTTTTAAAAAAGGCTGCATACTAGTGGCTGTTCTGATTAGCTCAGCAAAGCTTTGAGCATACATTGAAAAGGAAATACTGTACAAAAACAAATCCTGGCAAGAAATCTAATTTAGCTAATTACTGTACTTTGCTAGTAAGTAGTGGGGAAAACACGCAGTAACAACAAATAAGTACTTAAACCCAAGTAGAAGCATATGACTAAAATAAAATGAAATCTAACAAATGGTATCTGGGGGTCCAGCAGTGTGCTATGACACATAACGGACTTATTATGCTCAGTCGCATTCTCATTTGTTAGAATGGCTCAAAGGGCCTTCAAAATATCTCTCTACCAAAGTCTATAAATGAACAGAAGTGAAACTACATGCAAAGTTTATAGCTGCTCCACTGAATCTAGATAATCATGACTGCATTCTTTTATAGAAAGAAGAGCAAAGAAAGTTTAGAATTTCAGTTTTTTAAAAAAGGTGCAAGAGACTTTTTGCACATATGTTCCACTTTTTCTTCCTAACAGGAGAATGATGGCTGATGAACCTCCCCTGTAAGCATTCACTGTTCTACAAAGAGCTATTACATCAAGGGCAAGCATTCTGAAGAAAAATACTTTTTACTGAGTCATTCTATGAAGCCACAGAGATCTTCTCAGGCCTTCTCCATTCTATAAAGAACTAAAAAAAAAGGCCTAAGTATGTCAAAGAACAGCTAATGGGTACACAAAGAATTGCAGTTTACTGAGAAGCTGGATCCTTGACCTGGATTCCTGCATCCATCAGCACCAATTCAAATAAAATTCTATTTGACTCAAGTTTTCACCAAGAAGAAAAGACGACTGTGGCAATAGCAACAGTGTATGTATGTGTGAATGACAGAAAGAAAGAAAAAAAGAGGGTGAACCTCAGAACAAAATTGGTGAACTACTTTCTCTCTCTCTTCAGAGGTACTGAGGCATCTTTATTCCATAATGGCCTCTCTGTCCAGAACATTTCAGAACATCCTTCTCGGGCCCAAAACATATAGGTCAAAAGGAGCAGCCTCCAGCCACTTTGGGGGATGGCATGTTGATGACGAACACCACCAAAGCATCCAGAAGGCTACCCAAGGTGGCCTAAAGACACCAGCAAAAGGAGCAGCAAAAATCTGCTCCTGCTGGTGGCTCATTTGAGTGAGAAGCATTAGACAAGAGGGGTATGGGAGAGAAGCATTAGATGAGTGGGGTGTGGGCAAAAGGATGTGCAGTGTGCTGGTGCCAATGGCATGGCTCTTATTCTGTGTCTTTTTATTGTCTTTGCTTATTGTCTGATAAGGACGGGTGGAATAGACCTGAGTTGGTTATAGGGAGAAGGTGAATATTTCGGTATTGGTACCTCTCCTCACTGTGCACAATTTTAACTTACTTGTAGTTCAGTGACTATTGCCTGTATGTTCACTGTATTGTTTTTCATCCACAGCATACAGTCTTGAGTTATGTGAGTTAGAAATGAAGCCATAAAGTGTCTGGATAAGAAAAGGCAGAAAAGGAAAAAACAGTTGTGGTGCCTTTGTTGGCACAACAGCTGGCAGAGGGAGGCCTGGTCCAGGAGGGTGGATGCCCTCATGCAAGGAGAAGGAATTTTGATAGCTGAATAGTGTTGCCAACCCCTCCCCTATTCATTGATAGTAATCATATTAGTCTTACTCTCTCCTTAGTTGGATTGCCTTAGAATATCAGGTCAACCAACAATAAAATAATGCTCATTATTTACTGTTGCTGAACTGGTACTTCTAGTACAGCATAGCTTTTTTTTTTTAAAATTATTTTATAATATTCACATAATATTCACATTCTGTTTTTCTGAAAGTTCTCCCCATTTCTATTCCCACAACAGTGTGAGACTGGTTAGGCTGACTTGCTCATGTAACTTGATTAGAAATTTGCTGCTGCTCCTCAGGTAGCAAAATATCTTGGGCCACACCTGGTTTTGTGTGCGCGCGCGCACGCACCTGCATGTACATTTCCCTTCCGTGGTGATTGCCTGTCATAGTTAAATGAGACATCAACTTACTTTGTGTCTCTTACTTGAGTGAGCATGTGTTTGGGAGTTTCTATGTGTATTTATATTTCCTATGTCTGTGAGCTGTATGCTGTAAAAAGTGATAAATGGGAGTCTGAGTTTGTATTTCAGTTCTCTGTGATGGATGACGCATTAATCTTTTGGTTCCATAGAAAATGATCTCCAGTAAAATGTCTACCAAAGAAAATTTTGCATTGTACTGTCATGCACAAATGTCATTTCTGAGCACAGTATCCACTATATCCATCATGGCCTTGATTCAGTCCTGAGTTATGCCTCAGTGTTCTCATATCTGATCTACTGTAATGCACTCTACTTCAGCCTGCCCTTGAAGGCTTCAGCTGGTAGGAAACGCTTTCATTCAGTTAATGAGCATTGTACAAAGCTGCAATAGGAGTAAATGTATTCAGCATGATTTGCACATTTATTTCAAAACTAGTTTTGGATTCCTGGTATCAATTTATAAAATGTTAAATGTACACCAAAGTACCTTTTAGAACCCCTTTCCTGGTATGCAGAAGTCCACCACTAAGATCTTTGGAAGATCCTGCCTGTGGCCAGTACTCAAGAAACTGCAATCCATCCTAGGTTACTCAAAATGTAACCAGATCTTTGGCAATGGTTAAGGAAACCTTTGGATCTTCTGTTTCTTTTAACTGTGTATAGTATTATTTTTGTGCAGATGTAACCTGATTAACTTGTAAAATTTTAACAATTCTTTTTGATTTGTTTATTCATTTTTATTTTAGATGGCTTTTAAAATAAAGAACAATATATAAAATAACCATGAAAATACTGTTTTTCTTACCATTTCTAAATCTACTAGTAACCAACCTTAAGGAATATTTAAATATAAAACCCTGAATTTTATTTTCTTTGCTTCACAAATCTAAACCTGCATGCAATTTTTTGAACAGAAAATCTTGTTTTAGCCTCTTTGTAAGATGCTTTGAGGAAAATGTGGGAGTTTCATCCAAAAGTGTGGTCAGCTTGGCATAATTAAAAAAAAATAAACTCAGACTTATAACAGGGGTGGGTGGGGAAACGTTTTAGAGGGACCCAAGGAAGAGAATTTGCTCATTGAAAATTTTTGACCCACATGACATTTATCTGATACACTTGAAATAAACAGGGGTCACACAAGCTGAGGATTGGCATATTTCATTTGAACAAACAGCTAATTATATTTTTGAGAAGGCCCAGTATCCATATATACTGCTGACATCAGAATTACTCTGTTTTTGATATCAGCACTTCAGAGATTTAAATTAAACCCTGATTAATAAATGTGTACAGCACACACTTTTGTATTAATTACCAACACCTTCAAATTCTGAGAAAGGAGGCTTGACCAAAAAATTGATTGTTTACATAAAGCAATGTGACTTCCAATAACTGCAGTATTTACCATGCTGTTTTGACAGAGAGAGGAAGACAGAGACACCACTTCAACTTTAACTGCTCTATTTCCAACTATATTAAAACTATATGTGAGATCTAGGAGAGCTTCTTTGTATAACATAGGTTCACACATGCTATCCCTATGCATATTTTAAGACACTGGATGCACGATGAGAAACTCTGTTAGCCATATAAAATGGAATTGACAAGAGCTCCAGGGGTTGAAAGATAACTGCTTCTCCACCTGTCTGAAGCATGTAATATTTAAGTCACAGCATCTCTTCTTGTAAGTACTTTCCTTGTCCTCAAACTGACATCAGATTGACAGAAATAATCAGATGCTGCAAAGTTGACAGCTGACTGAAGTTGTACACCCTCACACATCAGAAGCAAGAACACTACCCCAGGGCAAGCAAAGATGAGCAACAATGCCAGGCCAACAGCAGAGGTACACAGCTGGATATCTCAACAGATCAATCTACTGTCCAATTACAAGTTTGGCATTAGGTTAGAAATACAGGGACACAAAGCAGAAAAATGGAAGAAAACCAATCCACCTCATTTTGTTTGTTTCCAAGGGATAGCCATATTAGGACTGTTGATGCTGAAACAACAACAAGTCCTGTTGTTGTCACAGAAATAAACAAACAGTACAGACGATCCTTATGATCAAGTGAACAGTACTATAGTCCAAAAAAAATACTGGTGCAGTAAACCTGTTGGTGCTCTATTTAAGGTGGCATAACACTCTTTTATATTTTGTCCACAGTACTAGTAGCATTCATAATGGTTTAACAAAATGATAAATAAGAAATTATAAAACCATACTTCTGACTAGACCTAGAAGCCTGCAGTTAGAAACTAGGATGGCAACAATGGCTCCCAAATACTGTGACAGAAGGGCAAAGAATAACAGTTCTAACTACATTTCCTGGCTGGACTTTACCTGAGACATGCCCTTTGCCAAATATCTTTTTTACAAAATTATCCATCAGCTAGGAAAATAATCACTTCAAATATCCCTTCTTTTCCAGCTAGAATGGAGACAGATGTTAATAGAAGTGGAAAGTGCTCCATGTTCAGCTGGTTGAGCCTGTAGCCCTTTTCAGAAATGAAAACAAAGACTTATTCTGTGGAAGCATGTTAAAACAAAATGCACCTAGAACACTGTGTAACACAAAAGTTTAAAAACAATTATAAAAATGATCCAACTAAAACCAAGGTATTAATTTAAAATAATTTGAAATGTGTTCAAAACAGCCAAATATATACAAAAGAAGTATAGCAGACCCCATTAAAAGACACTTCTGCCACAACCAGTTAAAAGCCATAACCTGGAATAGCTACTGAGAAGGCTGTCTCTCACCATATATAGTGGGGCCAAGAGAAAGCCCACACCCCAAAGATCTTAAAACTGAGGCAGTCACAAATGGAGAGGTACAATCTTTCAGATAGTCTGGACCCAACCATTATAGGGCATGGTCATAAGATACCACAGGTCATAACCAGCACTTTAAATTCTGCCTTGAAATGGATCAGGAACCAGTGAAGCTGTTGCAGCATAGGATCATTGTGATCCCTACAAGAAGTCCAGGTCAGCAGTCTGGCTACAGTAGTTTGGACCAACTGAAACTTTTAAAACACTGACCAAGGCCAGCCTTACATAACAATCCAAACAAGATGTAATGAGGGCATGTAGCCAGATCTGACATCTCCAGAATTAGGTGCATACCTCCTGAGATACTGGAGTCAATACATAACCATTATAACTACAGACACTAACAGCCTTAGCCTTTAGGAATTTGTCTAATCTCTTTTTAAAGATATCTGATTTGGTGGTCATTACCACCCACTTCCACAGTTGATTTATGTGCTTTGTGAAGAGGTAGTACCTTTTGTCGGCCATGAACTTCCCACCATTCAGCCTTATTATTATAATCATGTTTCTTCACAATGTTCACAATTTTATATATGTCTCCCAGGTTTTCTCTTGCTAGCATTTTTCTAAACTAGAACATCCCAAATGTTGTAGCATTTACACACAGTTCTTCCAGCTTCTTTATTATTTTGGTTGCCTTTTTCTGCACCTTTTCCAACTCTAGAATATGCATTCAGGAATGCATTTATCTTTAATGCCCTTCAAGCTCTAGATCATGATGACACGTTGTGTGTGCATTGTACAGAGGAGAATTCATAGCACCACTGTGCTTGTTCCATCCATTTTATTCATACAAATTCATAGATAGCCCTATTAGCACACAGCATGGGACACATTTAAAGAACTAGTATGGCCAAAGAACATCTGCTGAAATACAAGGTGGCCTACTTAGCCTGTAGATCAAATCTGTCTTGATTTGATTAACAGGGATACTAATAATGCTTGACCAAAGGCAATGATAAACCAGTAAAGGCCAGGACTGAATGAAGCTCTAGGAAAGAAGACTGGCTTGGCTTAGTTAACAAAATTCCTAAGTGACAATGACAAAAACAAAAATTAAAAAAAGAACTGCAGAAGACAAAAGACATAAATCTGTTAAATAAGAAGGGCTTTAATGAGGCAGAAAAACCACACTGTTCTCCATAACAAGCTTGATACGAACAAATGGCACAAGTTGAAAAAACTAATAGAATCTGATTGCAAGGCCAAATTTTATGCCAAGTTCTCCCAATGAGCATAAAATTTATGTTGCAGAAGTAAGTACTCTTTTGAATTTTGTAATGTAAAAGCATAGTATACGCAGATAACAATTCACATATCCAAATGTCTAGTAGTTTTTGGCTGGTCTTGCTAACCAAAGCCAAAAATGTCAGTCACCGGTTCTTATTATTTCTGCTTAGAATGCTCCTGTGGAAGGGAACATGTCAACATGGCACTTTCTGGGTAGATGCAGCCAAGAAAGCCTCTTCCATCTCAGAGAAGAAAGTTGCCTCCCAGTCCTCCCTGCAAGAAAGGCTCATGACATCTGCTACCCCAAGAAGAGGCACACTAGCTACCTCAGTAACAATGTGACCATGCTTCTTAGACACTCCTCTCAATCTTGAACTGGGATGATCTCACCCACTTCTGCAGCTTCAGAGTTGGAAAGAAGGCTGGTTTTTCATCACCTGAAGGCAGCAGTGTACTCACCACACGAATTGCAGTGCATTAAAAAGTCAAACCTCTTATGTGTATCATCTGCCATCATTCCCTTTAGGGAGATTCATGCATTAATTCAATTAACTCATCAGGCCCTTTCAAAAGAACAGGATCGCATCAGAGCAAAACAGTTTACAAATAATGATAGGACTAGTTATTCTGAATGCAGATGTCCTTCATAACCATTTCTTACATACATGCTTTCATTTATTTGCATGTGTATTTGAAAAAAAAATAAGAAATCCGTCTATGGTAGACAACACTCACTACAGATCAGAGAAGCACACTGAATACAAGAGTATCTACCAGAAAGAGCTAACCATAGAGTTCTAACTGTGGACTTTTTAGACATAATTAATCCCTTCCTCTGCCCTGAAGCTTTCCCAGAGTATTCCTGCTCACAGTTTAGAGGAAAAGGCAAACAGGCACAAAGACACAGGAAATACTATGTAGGTAAATTGCCCCCCAGCTACAGTCCAACTGCCTGAAAGATGGAGGAGCAGTGTAATATCATATGACCAGTAATGTTAAGCTGTGCTTTTGAATGTAGATGTTGGGGGTGGGAAACAGAAAGAGTTGTTTTCAAACTTTTACAGACAGATTTGTTTTCAAATATATAAGGCAGAGCTTATATAGTCTATCTATCTATCTATCTATCTATCTATCTATCTATCTATCTAACTATCTATAACACCTTAATATACAGATTCTGGTATACTTCTCTGCATCTCTTAATTACTAGCAAGGGGTTTGTGTGCTCTGTGTTGTTTGTATGTTCTTGCAACTGTATTCCTTTTTAAAACAACTGGCTGACTCTTTTAACAGTCTCTGAAATGGCATCGGCTTCCTTTCTTTCCTTTCGCCTCAATAAGAAGACAGGGCTGCCCAACTGGGCACTGTTTGCAATTTGGATTGCTGCTTCAGATCATCCACTTTTCTGGGAACGGTGCACTAACACAACTCTAAACATCACAAATGTTTTGGGTGTGTGTGTGTGTGTGTGAAGTATAAAGAAGTACTTCACACAAAACATCTCTCCATGAAAAACAGCACCCATATTCTACAACACTTTGGGATAAACATCACCACTTCAGGACCTTTCATAGGTCTATTATTTATATAGTGCAATGACTGCAAAGTGCTTCACAAAGTTTAAAGGACAGTGAGCCCCATGGAACTTACAATCAATCTATATAATTAGGTTCCACGATCCTATATAAACTCTGGAAACACAGGTAGACAGCAGAGGAAGGGATACACGTTTATAGTGCTATCCTATCCTACAGTCTTGTACTGTTTAGATAGATTCATTTTACAGTGACTTTTTAATCTCACTGGCAGACTTTCAATCACTGAGATTTATATACATAAATAAATCTAAGGGTAACACAAAACCAGCTCTTCTGTGCAAATCATGAGGTCAATATGAATACTCGGCACTAAAATGTTTTATGAGTTGGACTTATCCTAAAGTAAAAAAGAAATTCAACATTTCCCCTCAAACTATCATCTCTGTTAAGAAAGTACAGTCTCAACAGTGTGGTTAAGTGTGCGCTAGCACATTGCACATAACTCTGATACAAAGAAACAAAATCTAGTTTCGTTCTTAAATGCTTGTCCCAAACATGTGCCTTGTTCCCTCCATCTGCCTATTAAAACACTGGTAAAAATCCCCAGCACTGAGCATGAAAGAAAGCACCACATTTTAAAGCTGGCAATGTTTGCTTCCGCTTTATTCTCTGATTCTAGAACATTTTGAAAAGCACTTAATCTAAAAGAGCAAGTTATATTTTCATCCAGAATGCTAGAAATGAGTGAACCAAGGCAATCTTTTCTGGATTTTAAAATCCGAGCTGTAAATATATTCAGCAGGGATTATTATTATTATTATTTCACATTCTGTGACCCTATATGACTCCCAATATACTGATCCCAATCAAGAAGAGGCCACATTTTAGACTGGTAGACAGTAAGTTTCAGGGGGGCTTGCTGTCCTTTGTACTTTCTAATGCACTTTCTGGTCATTGCTTAAAACTGTGCAACTGAGGCTATGGTTATGTCTAAATGCAGGAGCGTAGGACAAGTTTGGTGCCAGCGGTTTACGCTTGTCAAAGTTTAAATGGATTATCACCCCGCTCTGGACCCCACAACAAACTCCAACTCCCAGAATTCCATAGCCTTGAGCCAGAAAAGAATTAAAGAAGTGTCAAACCGAGTTATTTCTCCAGTGTGGATGCAGCCTGAGAGCACAGCAAGAAGCGCCAACCATCTTAAAAGAGCAGACATTGTTTCCACATTTGGAAGAGGATGAGACAGTTTGTATCCTCGTCCTGGAGGGCTTTGAGGCGAGAGAAACTCTCTGGAAAGCCAGGCCCAGCCCAGGATTGGACTGGCTCTCTCTCTCTCTCACTAAACCCGGCCCAAAGCATCGTTTCCTGCCTTTAGCAGCAGGAGAGCAAAACTTTTGAAGAGGGACATTTTTAATGAGAGAGAGAGAGAGTCCTTTCCTGACTCTCGGAGGAGGGCTTCCCCGCCAACTGAGAGGCAGGGCTGGGAAAGAGAGAGCGAGAGAGGGAGAGACCCCGCTGAGGGGAGGCAAGGCCAGGGGAAGCCTTCAAAGCCTGGAGCCCCACAAAAGGGGGACTTCCCCAGAAAAGCCCCGGGGAGCGGAGGGCCAGAGAGGGGGCTCAAGGCACAACACGGACCCTGGCGCAAAGGCGGCGGGGGATCTCCGGGAGAGATTTTAAAGAGATTATGATGATGATTATGATTATTATTCTGTGATAACAACCCCACCCTCCCAGAAACAACCTTTAGGGAAAGCAGCCCCCACAAAAGGCCAGAAACAAGCCCAGAGGAGAAGGGCGCGCAAAGCCCCCGCGAGGAAGAGCAGCCCCCTTCTCCTCCTCCTCCTCCTCGGAGGCAGCTGAAAGCCCCTCTGCTCCGAGGAAAGAGGGAAGGAAAAGTTGCTCCAGAGGGAAAGAAGCCCAGCTCCAGCAGCCTCCCTCCGCCAAGAAGAGGAAAGGAGCCAAAGGGAAGGAAGCCTCCAAAAAGAGAGGAGGAGGAGGAGGAGGAGGAGGAAGGGGGCCATGGCTGTCCAGGGAGGGAGGCAAGCAAGGAGGGCATGGAGGACCCCCAGCCAGGCGTCCTCCTTCCCCAGGACCTTTCCCCAGAGGAATGCCACCAGCGCCTCCTCCATTTTGAGCAGAAGGGCTTTAGGGATCTTGTTTTACTAACAGGAGTCTCTGGAGCTTTTTTGTTTAGTTTTGCTCTTGGGCGTTTATTTCTCCAGGTCCTCCATTTCTGAGGGCGCCTTGTCCTCCTGGGAGGAAGGGAGGACACGTCTGGCCACCTGGCCAGGAAGGGAGGGAAGGGAAAGGGAAGGAAGGAAGGAGACAAGGAGGGAAGGCAGGGAAAGGAGGGAGTCCGATCAGAGTCCGGAAAAGGGCGGCGGAGCTCCTAAGAAAGGGAAGGGGAAAGAGGATGGCAGCCTCCCCCTCAAAAGCCACTTGCCTCTCTCTGGTCCTCTGCCGGGTTCCAGGGCTCTCTCTCCGGAGGCGCCTGGGCGTCCGCCTTCGCCTCCTTCGCCCTCTCTCTCTCTCTGACGCCGAGCCAAGGAAGGGAGCCTCCGCTCCGTCCGCCCCCGGAGCCAGCCGGCCCTCCCTCCGGCCCTCCTTCCCTCCCTCCGCCCGCCTTTCCTGAATCCTTCCTTCCCTCCGAAGCCCAGCAGCAGCCAGACAGGCGGCCCGCTCCGAGAGGCTGCTCCGCCCGCCCGCCCGCCTTCAGGACGAGGAAGCCCTGGGTTTTGCCTGAGTCAGTCCTCCTCTTCTGGGAAGCCTGGCAGGAGAAGGCGCCCGAGTGGGAAGAAGCCAAGGAGGCCTTGGGCTTTGGAGACTCAATAACAATAGCAATAGCAGGTACTTTATCAGTAGAGATAGCACTTAAGCACTCCCTAAGCTAATAGGCCCCCAACAACCTGGCTCCTCATTTTCGCAACCTATGGAAGGAGGCAATGCTGAGTCGACCCTCAGCCCCTGGCTGGCATTGAACTGGAAAGAGCAACAGCAGCTTCATTTATATACTGCTTCATACCACACGAAGCACTTTACAACCGGAAGCTAATTGCCCCCCAACAAGCTGGGGTTTTTCAACAGCAGGCTGTCCTTGCTCTCCATCCAGTCAAAACCTGCTCAAGCCATTTTAGCCACCCATGGAAGGAGGCAAGCCTGAGTCCAGCCTGAGCCTCTGGCTGGGATTGAACTCACAACCTTGTAGCTTGTGAGTGAGTGGCTGCAGTACAGGCATTTTAACCACTGTGCCACCACAGAAACAACCTGGTTTGGCACCACTTTCCACTGCCGAGGCTCAACGCTTCCAGGGACCACAGCTCTCTGACAGTTTTTTTAAAAATCCAGTTATTAGTGTTTGTAGATTTCTTTTATCTGAAAGGAAGACAGACTTCCAGGGATTGTCATTGGAAAGGGTCCACCAACAGCTGCTATGTGGACGCCCACACATCATCATCATCATCATCATCATCATCATCATCATAATTTTTATTTATATCTCCAATTACAACAATAGAAAGAACATTACAAGATTAAAAAACTACAATTTCATATAAAATACACTCAATAAAACAGTAAAACCGCTATCAATAATAGACTAAATCATCATTTAAAATACATATCTTTACAAACAGAGGTGGGGTATTTCTAACTCTCTCATAGCAGATTGGGTGGATAGGCCTGCCGGGAGAGATTCATCTTAAGTGCCTTCTTAAAGGCATCTAAGGGGGTAATGAGACAGATCTCTGTTTCTTGCTTGCTTCCCTTGACATCCTTTTCAGCAGAATTCACATTACAGAAATAATAATAATAATAATAATAATACACATTTATTTATAGAGCGCTGTAAAGTTTGCACAGCTCTTTACATAGCAAATGCCAAATAAAATAAGGGGGGAAGGAGAATAAAAACCTGTCAAGCGGCATACAATCTAAAACAACATTACATGATTAAAACATCACTAAAGTAATACTAAGTAGTATACAATAAAAACAAAGTAAGCAGGAGTAGATTTGGCACTACTTTAACTGCCATGGATCCATGCTATGGGATCCTGGGATTTGTAGTTTGTCATGTTACCAGGACTCTCTGACGGAGAAGGCTAAATGTCCCACATTTTTCAGAATTCCATCCCATTGAGCCATGGAAGTTAAAGTGGTGTCAAACTGGATTATTTCTGCAGTGAGGATGCAGCCCTAACAGCCAAAGTGCTCCAACCTCCAGAAGGATTACTAGCCAAGAACATAACCAAGAATAGCTTCTCCTTTTATCCCTTTCTTTTCCTATCTTTGGATAGGTTTCCTAAAACAAGGAGCACAAAAGTATTTCTTTTTACTTTACTAGAGTATCCTGAGTAGTTATGATAGAAACTCCTGTTTCTACCATAAGCTCCTATTGCAGTGATCTGGCTGCACTATGTGTAATATAAATATCAAATGTTTCAATAGGCCAGTGGAGATGAAAATGATCTACCTAGGTTAGGGTTAGAAAACATTGTTGAGGTTGCTCATTCCCAGAATTCCACAGCATTGAGCCATGGCAGTTAAAGGGGTGTCAATCTGGATTATTTGTGCAGTGTGGATGTAGCCTAAGGCAAGCACGCTGTGGAGGGAAATTTCTCCTCGTTGGCCTAGTGTGGACTAGGAGAAGAACATCCTGTCTCACAAAGGATGAGAGAAGGAAGGGAGAGAAGGTTTTTTTGAAGGCTGTCAACACAAAGCCCAGGGAGGCTTTCAGACATGACAAAAGGCCCACAGAGAAAGCAATAGCATGGTGGGTTCACTGTGTGTAAGTGGTGGGGTGTGGCTGTTGAATGAACGTGTACGTATTTTGCACAACACACATTAGGAAAGCCACAGTTTAACTCCTTTAAATTGAG
>NC_056523.1:274093951-274112205 GCF_019175285.1 Sceloporus undulatus
ATTGATTCTAGCCTTAAAACACCCCAGGAAGGACACACACACACACACACACACACGCAACATTGTCTCCTATGCCACCTAGAGCAGTGATTCCCAAACTTTGGTCCTGCAGATATTTTAGACTTCAACTCCCAGAAGCCCCAGCCAGCTTGGCCAACATTCAGGAATTCTGGGAGCTGAAGTCCCAAACATCTGCAGGACCAAAGTTTGGGAAATGCTGACCTAGAGGATGGAGGAGCCATTCTTGGCATTTTTCTCCTTTTTCCTTTAAAAACAATAACAAATTTCAGGGATGGGTGGAACAGTCCTCCAAGGTACAATGTAGGGTGTATACAGTTCTCAACAGTTTTTTTTCTTTTTCTTAAGAGCTACTAGTCATGGTGGCTATATATTCTGTTCATTAGCTCCTGCCGTGCATCTGAATACCAGTAGCTGGTAAACATGGATAGGAGGATGCTAGTACACTCCTGTCCTGTTTATGGGGCTTCCTGCCGTTATCTGGTTGCCCATCCTACTCTGGTGCTCTTCCTATATTCTTACTGATGGAAAGTGAAGGCCACTTCCTTTCTTTTTTGCATCTAACATGCCAAGTTTTTTTTAAAAAATACAAGTCAGAATGTTTCTATTTAATGGATCATGGAGGAGAACTCTAATCTTTTCCTCCTCTCATGCTTCTAACATTTGGAGAAAATTGCCCCGTGGCATTAAAAATGTACTATGTTGGATACAGAAATGTATTTAATATCATGTATAATTTGGCCCCAAGCAATTTAATATCATATATAGCTTGCCCCTGGTCACTTTATACATAAAGGTAATCTGAGTGATCCCAATCCCACATTTTATAAATAACCATCTACTAATCACAGCTAATCCAGGTTAAAAATTACTGCCATCAGCATCATTTTTGTGGAATGGTAAGGGTTCTCCTGTAATTTTAGAAGGGCTTCTGAAAGCAGTATGATTTTGCCCTTCGGTTATAACACTAGGAGGTAACTCTTGTTTTCCTTAAGTGAGCTGCAAAGTTACCTTTAAGCAATGACTAGAAAAAAATGCTTGGTGCCTTTGGGGATACACTACAAAAACTGCTGAGGTATGTATCTTATCATTGTTCCCATTAAAAAAGGCAAGTTGTGTTAATTATTTTTGTGGTGATTATGCAGGAATTTGTACGTAATTCCTGTACTGGAGAATACACACCTGCAAAGGAAGAAACCTGGAGTTTGGACAAAATACTCTTCTACCTTATTTTGCCTCCTTTTGTGTATGAAAATGAAGTAGAAGTGGATGAAAGTATTCAACCTAGAGGAACCAAAAATAATGCCAGTAGCTCAATGTGGCAAGAAAAATGAGAGCAGTAGATCTATTAGAATGCCTGGCTGTTGAAAGCAAATTGACCTTAGAGCAAAAGCAGGCAGAAAGAAAATCCAGTTCTACTGGGAGATGGCTGAGTGATCTGCAGCAGCTCAGCAAGGATTTCTCTTTCTCTCTCAGTAGTTTGTAACAGTGACCACAAAAAGCTGTTTGACCTCTTCCAAATTAGGCTCTAATTTCAAGAAATCTTAGGAGAAGCAGCCCCATATTTGCATTTGAAAGGATTAACAGAAGAGTTCCAGTTCTGGCAAGAAAGAAACTCCCTGGGCTAAATGTGTTCTCAGAAGTAACTTCTTCCTTAGTTATATGTCCATTTTTCTGAGCCATTGTTTTGCACCTGGTACCAAATGGTAGACGTCATACTTCCAGCTGAAACCAGATCCGTCAAGCCTAAAGTCTGGCTACTAATGGATCAGAATATCCATTGTGAAACAGAACTCTGAGAAATGGTTTTCTCTTTTGAATAATATTTCAGGGCCATCTTCTTTGTGTGCATTTTTGGAAGTACAGTTGAAAAGAAAGCAAAGTACATCAGGGCAATCTTTTCTCTTTTATTTGCTAAATGCAATAGCCTTTGGGATATTAAGGTAGAGGCTGAGTTATTTGGGGTAGTATAGTTGGAAGCTGAGGGCTTGATGTTTTAGAGGGCTGGGGGCCATTCTCCAATGGAAAAGCCTTGAAATAAACACATCCCAGTTTGGTGCATTCTTCTGTAGGCAAGATTATTTTTGTTGAACCATGCAACTGCACAGAGCCTCCTGGAAGGGGGATGAACTCCACCAGAGGCAAGGCAAGAACATTGCTCTCTGTGGAAAAGCGCCTTGGCAGGCAACAACATCAATCACTGGCAGAAGATTTGTTGTGACAACATGAAGGGAAGAAGAGCTCAGGATGCTCTAGATGTTAGTTCTGTTGTTATGCCCTTGGAACAAAATTAAATGTGTTGTTTTTACAGCTATTTTTTTTAACTTTTTAATATTTAACAAGGAAAAAACCTTTGTTTTTTTATTGATAAGCTACTTGTAAGAGAGACTACCTTGCCAGTCAGTGAAGACATTATCATAGTCATGACAAGAATTGCTGCACAGTGATGATTCCAAATGTCCCTTAACAATAAGATCTAGAAATGGATTTAAAATTAATACAGTATCCAGGTTGCTGCCTTACAGATTAGTAAGCACTCTTATAAACAAATGATCATTGACATTAAACTCAATTTAGGGAATGATCCCTATGGTACTTGAATAATATTTTGTGCACCCACAAGAAAAGAGAGAAAAATCAAACAACTGAGGTAAATATCTAGCCCTTGCCTACATCCACCATGGAGGTTTCTGTAGTCCTTGCTGCTCCAATGCCATTAGAGACAAAGCAGGCATATAAAAGCAAATCTAGGGAATGCCTGAATTCTTTGGCTCCATAGGATTGCCATTTCCTGACATGCCCCTGCAGTCGAGGTAGATGTGTCTTAACCTTTGAACATAAGTGATCTCCCGATACAACCAGTGGAAGAAATGATAGCCCTGTTTAAATATTTGAAGGGGTGTCATATTGAGGATGGATCAAGCTTGTTTTCTGGAGCTCCAGAAAATAGGACCCTGATCAATGGATTCAAACAACAGGAAAAGAGATTTAACCTCAACAGTAGGAAAACTTCCTGACAGCAAGAGCTGTTTGACAGTGGAATATGCTGCTTCAGCTTGTAGTGGAATCTCCTTCTTTGGAGGTTTTTAAACAGAGGCTGGATGGCCACCTGTCAGGAGTGCTTTGACTGTACATTCCTGGACAGTGGGAGGTTGGACTGGGTGGCCCTTTTGGTCTCTTCTGACTCTGATTCTATGATTCCAAAATTTGTAAAAGTAAGAGGACTCAAAAGGGGAAGGGTGGCAAACTACTTTGCTGGCGTAAGACAAAACTTGGAACAAAATAGTTCCACTTCCTTCAGATATCTTGTTAGTTGTTTCCAGGACTGCTCTGCCCATTGAACAGTGAAAACAGGTATTTAGCAGTGCTAGGTGCTCTGACATGTCTCCAGCTGTAGTATTATATCCACAGTATCATTGCCTGGTAGTGAATGCAAACACAATTTGAGCTGTCAGGGTGTTTAGCTTTGTTTTGAATCTGAAAGCAGTGCTGAGGCCGGTTACAAACTGGCATTTGGGCCTAATACGGACTCCGTCCGTACAAGATGGCGCCGGCCCTTCTACATGGCCGGCGCCATCTTTGCGTATCGGACGCTGAGCGTCCGTACGCGTTGCGTCCTTTGTGACGTAGAGAGTGCGCCCCTGGCACCTCGCTACATCGCAAACGCGACTCTAAAAGAAGCTCAATTTTGGAGCTTCTTTTTCGGTCCGCAGGGGAGCCGCGCCATGTGGAGGCTCCGGCTCCCCCGCGGACTAACCGGCGGCGGCGGCAGACCGCCGCAAAGTGGCGGTTTGTATCCCGCCTGAGATCCACACCTTTCTGAAAACTACATCATCTATTGGAAAACTATGTGCAAACTCCAGGTGACCATTAGTGTTACTCAGCTGTGAAAGGCAGAAACATTTGACTTTCCACTTTCATCTGGCTAGCTGCAAGTGAAAAAAAGAAACATTCTAGCTAGAGTGAGCTGTTATGTCTAGCAAGGGATTCTGATACAAATTAGAGTATCCAGTGCTGAAGTGTGTTCTTCACCTGAGAAAGTTACCTGACCACATAATATACCTTTCTATGAATCCCTGATTTGTAAAATAAGACAGAAGTTAATTTATTGATTTTAGAATCAAGCAGCAAAGTATTGGAATGTGTGGATATCCTCATGTAAATATATAAATATTTACTTCATAGTAATTCAGATGTGCCTTCTGGAAGCATTATGTACCAGGTGCCATTTCATTATGGTTCTGCATTGAAAAGAAATGCCAACTCTTTACATTGCACTCTTCTGTGAATAAGGATCAGTTTTGGGATTATGAAATTTGTTTGTATAAGAATAGTTCTGTTTGCATCTCTACATCTTACTATTCAGGGTTCAGTGAGCATTAATTAGGAATTATCATCATATGACATCTGACATGATCCTGCAAACACTTATGTATTAATCCAATTAAGACAGTACATGCTGACCATTTAAAATATTTTCTTTTCATATCTTTGTAAAGCATTGTTTGCTTATTTTTATTTTTTAGTTTTTTGCCTTGAACCATCTGCCAGAGTACTTCTATCAGTAACTTCATTGACTGGAAAAGAGAAACAATTTGCCACACTAACTATATTAGTAGCACAGAGAGTTAAGGACTCATTAAATGAGGTCCCTTTCTCTTGAAGAAATTCATGCTTGGGCAATATGAACACTTATAGAATGCAATTAGTATGGTTCATATTTCTGCCCACTGATAAAGACATTCCTGCTTGGAAGATGAAGAGCACTGCAGGAGTGCTTCTGAGTACTTTGATGTATGATGACATGGAAAACAAATTGCCATGCATTATAGATTTTTACTATAATTAATCAAGCCGAGTGTTGATCAGGTAGAAGGTATTTACCTTTGATGTTTTGGGAGATATATTTATAATAAATCTTGCTCAGCTGTTGACAGGTCTAGCTGTTGACAGCATGACTTAGCTGATGTTTTTGTACAAAAGTGACCTGTTTTGGAAGGCGGCCTATAATTTGACATTATTTGAATAGTCCTACAGTGGATTTAAGAGAGCCAATATGGTATAATGGTTTGAGTGTTGGACTATGACTCTGGAGACCAGGGTTCAAATCCCCATTTGGCCATGGAAACCCACTGGGTGACCTTGGTCAAGGCATGCTCCCTCAGCCTCAGAGGAAGGGAAAGGCAAACCCCCTCTGAAGAAATCTTAGCAAGAAAACCCTGTGGTAGGTTCACCTTATGGTCACCATAAGTTGTAAGCAACTTAAAGACAGAACATCAACCCTGCATTTAGAGGAAAAATAAACCTGTGTACTTCCAGATGTTGAGCTGCAGCTTCCATTAGTGATAGCTGGTAGCCCCATATCAGTGGGCTGCTGAATCCAGATTTTATAGCAATATAGCAATAGCAAGTACATTTCTACACCACTTATCAGTGAACTAGCACTCCCTAAGTAGTTTACAATGGTGGGTTACACACCACCATTAAAGTACACGCTCTGCGCGTAAAAAATGACGGCGGCCATTCCAGACAGCCACCGCCATGAGGGCGTCACGGCCGCGCCGCCTCTATATGGGGCGGCGCGGATGTGACGTCCTCACTCCGCGCCAGGGTGCCTAGTGCGCCCTTAGTGCGGAGCAGGAAGGAGCTCCATTTCGGAGCTCCTTCCTGGTTTGCAGCGCCGCTTTGCATTGCTGGGAGAAAGGGGCCAAGCAGCCCCTTTCTCCTCCTTCCCGCCACCGCGGGGTGTCCTTGGGGCTTGAAGCCCCAAGGACACCTCTTTTCAGGCTGTGAGGAAGCAGCGTTTTGCCGCTTTCCCGCAGCCTGAAAAGCGGCGGATCGGGGCCTCAGCGGCTGCCGTTCTACCAGCTGAGGCCCTGATACACCGGGGAAAGGGGCGGGTACAGCCCGCCCCAAATGGGCGGTCTGTAACCCACCAATATGTAAGCCAATTGCTCTCAACAAGCTGGGTACTCATTTTACTAATCTATGAAAGGATGGAACACTGAGTGGACCCTGGAGCCCTCCTCTAGGATCAAATTTATAACACTGTGGCTGCAGTCCCAGAATTTAACCACTGCGCCACTAGGGCGCCTTGGTCAAAACTTTAATGGAACTACCTATAGCTTAAATTGACAGAGTATGACAACATCTGGAGGGCAGCAGATTCCAGATCATTCTGTGAATATATGGATCATTGCAGAAGATATTTAAAAATGAAGAGAGGCAGTGGTTCCTATAAGCTGTATGCCTCAGCTATTAAACCATTACTCAGTGCAGCAGTAAATGATGCATACTAATTAATTCCTTGTTATAATACTGTTTTAAAAATAAAACAACTCAGAGAACCACCAGGGTCACTACTTTTGTATACATTTGCCATTAATGAAAATGGCAGTGTTCTCAATTGTATTCTTGCTGCGTAGAGAACTTTACCGAGTCTTTCAAAAATTCTGGACCATAAAATAATACTCTTTTTCCAAGGTTGTGCCAAATCATTGGCCCAAGGAGATGGATTTCTCCCCGCCATCTAACATTGAGAAATATTGAAGGCTTGAGGCAGTTTAACTAGCAAAAACATTTGGAAAATACTGACAAACTGCTTTCTCATAGTTTAACCACATTACCACAGATTTTAAGCAATAGTATTAACAAGCAAGATCACGTAATCTATCCTGGACAAGGACTTCACACTCACATGAAAGGACTTTATATATTACTGGTACTGTCCCATAGTTTTTTTTTTTATAGGATCGTATACTGTGCTTATCCAGTTGCCATCATTTTGCACATCTTGCCATACATTATAAGCTTGTTCTGAATTTCTGAATCAGAGTTTATAGCATTGCTTCACTTTATGAAAAGCTGTTTCTTAATCCACCATGGGTACATCTGGAAATTGTATGTTGTTACGCTAAATCACCCTTTTCTTCCCTTAAAGTTTCTACTGTACTTTAAATTCACTTATCTGTCAGTAAGCCAATCAAACTCAGTAGGGATTACTTCTGAGTAGACATGTATAGCATTGGATTGTCAATCTATTAAGGCTTTTCCAGTGCTGAGAACAAGATCCTGGCAAGTGAAATCTGTTTCACTGAGACTGCTGGGAATGAAGGGGCTTTGTAAACTAGGATAGTGATGCTTATAGATAAAATCCAGGAGACCATAAGTTTTTTTATTCCCTTATGATTAGAAATAACCCTTACATAAGGGTGAGGAGATGTGCAATCTTGCAGATGTTGGAATGTAATTTCCAGCATTCCTCACCATTGGCTATGGGGCTGGGAGTTACAGTTCAACAACATCTGGAGGGCTGCAAGATTCTGACCCCCGATGTAAATGGAATCTTCTGAGTTGGGTCATTCACAGGAAAATTGTTTGCTTGTTTGTATGTTTGTCTGGAAGAAGAGTAAGATAATTTACAGATGAAGGGACACTTTGTGCAGAGTTGAAGAATATGAACTAATTCAAGCAACTTGACAGATCTGCAGGAAGTGTGATTATTTGTGTATAAGCATCATTTTCATTTCAGACATCATATTTTTCACATTCACTGTCTTATTTCTCCTCCTAATATTTTCATCCTCAATGGCTGTCATTCAATGTACTAGAGATATTCAGAGCTGGCAATGGAAATGTCCTGTGTTTGCTACATCTATTATGATTCATTTTTGGTCACATTTGTGAAACTACATTTGACAACAGAAGTAAATAAAGATGCTATCATGTGGCTGTTCTTTCACAAGGTCCCCATCTGAATCAAACCAAGGAGCACAGGATTAAAGTCTCCTGCTCCTAATGCTAGGATTCTGACACACAGTGCTGGTAATACAGTCAATGTGGTTTTCCGTATGGACCGAGAACATCCGTGGGTCGAAGTAAATGACATCTCTCCCCTGTCATGGACGGATCATTTCCTGGTCAAGATTGGATTGAATGCCACAACTCAAAAACCCCTCGGGGGTGGTGGGCTTATTAGATTGGCCCGCCCTCGAAGGCTGATGGAACCCAAAAGGTTCCAAGATGCCCTAGATGGGATTATGTTTGGGAACGATGGCGATTCTGTTGAGACCCTGGTTAATAATTGGAATGAAAATCTCACCGGGGTGATAGATAGTATCGCTCCCGAGCGTCCTTACCAGCCCACTCCAAATAGAAAACCGTGGTATGCATTGGAGTTACGCCAGATGAAGCGGACTGTGCAACAACTAGAGTGCTACTGGCGGAAACATCAGCGCTTATCTGATAAGACACTCCTTGAGAACATGTTACGTTCCTACGGAGTGGCAATTGATGCAGCATGGAACTCGTTCTGTTGTGCACGGATTGCATCGGCAGAGTCTCATCCAGCAGAGCTGTTCAGGGTGGTCAGGGAATTAACACAACTACCGACTGCCCTGAACCCCTTATTAGAACCAACTATAGCCTGCTGTGATGCTTTCAACGACTTTTTTGCTGATAAAATCTCTCAGATAAGGGCGGATCTTGACGCTGGTCTTTTGACAGAACCTACAACAGAGGTGTCCAGTGACTCTGGAAACAAGGTTATTCTGGATCGATTTGAGTTTGTAAATACCGAGGACGTGGACAAGCTACTTGGTAGCGTGAAAAGGACGACATGTTCTCTCGATCCTTGCCCTTCCTGGCTGACCGTTCAGGGAGGAGATGCTATAAAAATTTCATTACATCGTATAGTTAATGCATCTCTTCGGGAGGTGATATTTCCATCAGCCTTGAAACAGGCAATAGTGAAATCACTTTTAAAGAAACCCTCCCTTGATCCCCTGCAGATATGTAATTATAGACAGGTCTCTTTACTACCATTCTTGGGCAAGGTGATCGAGAGGACAGTCGCCTTTCAGGTCCAAGCTCTCTTGGATGAAACCGATTATTTAGACCCATTTCAAACTGGCTTTAGAGCAGGATACAGAGTTGAGACTGCCATGGTCGCCGATGATCTTCATCTGGGCATCGACAGGGGAAGTGTGACCCTGCTGGTGCTTTTGGACATCTCAGCGGCCTTCGATACCATTGACCATGGTATCCTTCTGGAACGCCTGCGAGAGTTAGGTATTGGGGGCACTGTGCTTCAGTGGTTCCGGTCCTACCTCTCGGGTAGATTCCAAATGGTGAGGCTGGGGGACAGCTGCTCTTATAAAAGAGAGTTGACATCTGCCGTCCCCCAAGGCGCCATTCTGTTCCCCATTCTATTTAACATTTACATAAAGCCGCTGGGACAGATCATCCGAAGACATGGAGTGCGGTGTTATCAGTATGCTGATGACACCCAGATCTATCTCTCCATGTCTCCGACTGGTACAGTGACTAAGGATGGCATCTCTCCTTTGGATGCCTGCCTGGAATCAGTAATGGGATGGATGAGGGAAAACAAACTCAAGTTGAATCTGGAGAAAACAAAGGTACTCGTGTTAGGTACTCCAGGCCCAGGCAGGGAAATTTGTCATCCAGTCCTGGACAGGGTCACACTTCCCCTAAAGGATAAAGTCCGCAGTTTGGGAGTACTCCTGGATTCATCGCTGCAGTTATCATCTCAAGTGGATGCGATGGCCAGGAGTGCTTGGTACCAGCTTCGGCTGATACGCCAACTGCGTCCCTGTCTGAACCGAAAGGACCTTGAAATGGTAGTACATGCACTGGTAACCTCTCGTTTGGACTTCTGTAATGCGCTCTACATGGGGCTACCTTTGTACCAGGTTCAGAAGCTTCAGCTAGTTCAAAATGCTGCAGCCAGACTGGTCGCTGGAACTTCCAGGTCAGACCATATAACACTGGTGCTAAGATCTTTACACTGGCTGCCTATTAGCTTCCGGGCTCAATACAAAGTGTTGGTTAATACCTATAAAGCCCTATATGGCTTGGGCCCGAGTTACTTGAGGTAACGCCTCTCCCCATATAGTCTGCCCCGTACTCTCAGAACATCAGGAAAAAATTTATTAGTATACCCTAAGGTGAGACTAACAGCAACCCACCAGAGAGCATTTTCATCAGCTGCACCAATGTACTGGAATAAACTTCCAGAAGAGCTTTGTACGACCCCTACATTGGACACCTTCAAAAAGGCTTTAAAGACCCACCTCTTCCGATTAGCATTTCCTTCGGATTCCTCATAGAGATTGTCTCCCCTGATACAAATTGTTAACCACAATTGATAGATTCCTTGCTTGTCTTACTGCTTGTTTTATTGATGTTTGATTTTTATTGGTTTTTATTGATAGATACATTGAGAGGTTGTTTTTATGCTGTGAAAGTTTTAAATGATTCTGTGAACCGCTTTGATCACCTCAGAAGAGCGGTATATAAATAAAGCATGTTGTTGTTGTTGTTGTTGTTGTTGTTATTATTATTATTATTATTATTATTATTATTATTATTATTATTAAGTATGCCTTAAAGGCTGTAACTATGTGATCTAATTAGATGTGTCAGCAAGCTGGTATATTGGCATTTATGGCAAATGTTGGTTAACTAGTGTATATTATTTCCCTACCAGCAAGGCAGGATCATCATGGTGTACTTGGAACTAATGCTCCAGGATCTTCGGTGGCTAGGGGTCCCATGGAGCTGCTGGCAGTGCACCTAAAGCGACAGAGAAGCTTCTTACTGTGATGAGGAATGCTGCCCCTCCAACAGTATTGCTCATATATCTGCAAATAGGTGCCTCTGTTTATTGAATTCCTCCAGGGTTTCAACCATCTTAATCAAACTTTGCTCAGCAGCCTTTTTCCAATTAAAATTATAGAGCTGAAAGGGACTGAAAGGTTATCTAATCAAATCCCCTGCCATGCAGGAATATTGAAGCATCCCCAAAATATGGACATATAACCTCTGTTTTTTTAAAGAAAAAAAATTATTAAACACATAAACCCATAACATATGTCAAACATACCCAAACATCGAACCTCTGTTTAAAGAACTCCATCAAAGGAGGGTCCACCACCCACTGAAGTTGTCTGTTCCATTGTTCATTAGCTCTTAGTGCCAAGAAGTTCTTCTTAATGTTTATGTGGAATCTCGTTTTCTGTAATTTAAATCCATTAGTTTGTGGTCTAGTCTCTGGAGCAGCAGAAAAGAAGAAAATACAGGACCAGAACCAGAACAGGGAAGAAAACTCCTCCAGACAACATCAGGTGTCTGCTTTTGCTTCAACTGGTCTTTTGAATCCTTTGTTTGTTTAAAGTCTAGAGTTATTAAATGGATCTGTAATATTTTAAGAACATTGTGTGCTGCTGTCGGGAGTCCAGGCAAGCAAAGAGGATATAAATCTAATTAAGGAACAACCTAAATAATGCTTAAGAATAAAAATGGTTTAGCCTTTTTGATACTACAGAATGAGATGATCTGCCTCCCTTCCAACAGGAAACTAAGAATGCCATTTTCCATTTTCCCTGCTTTTCAGAGGAAAGCAGCTTTACATAATTTTCAAGTTAACCAGTCCTAAGGCACTGTTGCATCCTATTACGAGTCCATTTATTCAAACTAGTCAGAAATGACAATGTCCCCCCCGCCCCAATCTCATACTTATCTAGTCAATTGGCAAATGAACTTCAGTCACCTCACCTGAACAGTTAATCACTCTCCCAAAACTAATTCATACATTGCTGTATCTAGTTTAACACTACATAGCAATAATAATTGTAATATCACATCAGTGTTATTTTTGTGTGGCCTGCAAACCTGAGCTTGGAAAATTACTCTTTAGAAGAAATAATATATTAGCAATCTGAAGCCATCTGTAATAGTATTGGTGGTGGTGGGGTAATGCTCTGAATCTCAGAGCACCATTCTATTGCTGCTCAATTACAATGGCTTCAGTGTATTATATTCATGCTTCAAAAATAAATGTCCAGGCCCCACTGCAAATAAAAAAGTCAGGTTCCTGTTGGTGGACAATGCTGGCAAACCTATGTGAGTGGGTGTTGTCAGCAGGAGATAAACAACCACAAGGCACTGCAATTTTGAAGAAAATAAGGCTTTGGAAAAAGTAGGTGCTCAGAATCTGTAGATCCCCCCCCCCCCGCCTTCCCTTACTGTCGCTGCATGACCCTAGAAAAATGAGCAACCACTCGTACAGTGTATGAACAGGATTCTGTTCAAAGTAAGAACAGCCATCTTCAAATAGCCGTGTATGCTCATTCAAGCACCTTTAGCAAGTACATGCAGTTGTTTGATTATGAAGATGGCATGCCATACCCTCCAACTATCCCAGTTTGGCAGGAACAGTAGATTAATCTTCTGTTGTCTCACTTTCTCATCTGCTTTTAAAATGTCCCAGTTCCCCCCCCCCCTTGTCCTCAGGTTAGTTCCCTTGCTTCAGACTGAGTTCAAAGTGCAAAGGTAGTTTGCTCTCAATTAACTCAGCAGAGGGTTTGGGGAAGGACAAAATCTTGCTCTTCCCAGTAGGATCAGGCAAAAGCAAATTGCTGCACCCTTTCCTAGCTCATGTGTTCTTCCTCATTAATAATCTTTGCTATCTTGACAATGACTCTTGTATTGTCCAGCCACATATATCCTAGTTTTCATATTGTCTGAAATGCTGCTGGAGGAAGTGTATGTGCTACAAAGATATAGGCAATAGAGATTACAGAACCAAACTATGGCATGAGATTCTTTAAATCACAGATGCTCTGAAGTGTTTATATTATTATCGAGAAAATTACAACACTTAATTAGATAAACTGTTTTCCGGAAGCATAAGATTTTCAGATTCAGTTCAGGCAGTGGGCTATTATACATTTTCATGCACACACAAAGTGGTTTTATTACGTGTTTTATACCGTTGTAAACACTGGATTCTTGGCAATGCAGAATGGACACATGGGAATCATGCAGTGCTCTCCTTACATCAGGAAAGCAGAGGATTCTAATCTTGGCAGGGCTGCAGCATTTTGGCTTTTGTAACATCTCCCCCCCCCATGAAAATGAATGACTATCTAAACTTGTAAATCCATATTTAAGCTTCTAAATAAGTGGATTGGTTCTCAAAAAACGTTGAGCACCCAGTGGCTCTCTGTAAGTTGCTGAGGCAATTCATACTTTCATTAGTGTAAACGGCTTATATAGTGAATGAGCTTTTGAAACCATTTTGATATATTGTATTCTCCAAATGTGATTGAATGCTTGACCACTGCATAACAATGCTATACTGTGACTAAAAATATTTAGGATGTGCTGTTGAGAACCATTTCCCTAGGGGAAAATTATGATTATTTTGAGAAATATTCCTTTGAGGAAACTTCTGGTCAAGGACAATAGCCATTTCAATTAAAACAAAATAATCTACAAACGTTTTATCTGATGTGTGACTAACAACAAAATACTGCTTAAATTGTGAAGCTGGGGAATCTCTGTACAAAAATGAATACTGACATAAATAAGCAATGACCAGAATGTCTGCTATTGTTTTTCATGCCTAGTTCACACTATTGACCTGGGTTAGTTCACAATGTTTGTGTAAACTTGGAAAATAAGCCAAGACATTAAAAAATGAGGTAACATGTTAGCCATGCTTTAATATTTAAGGATGTCATACTGAAGATGGAGTAAGCTTCCCCAGGCACATATGCAGCCCCTCTTAATCTGCTTGTCCAGAGGTTTGGACATGGAAAAATTGATTCAAAGTTCTGTGGATCCTTGTTATCCACTGGGGTTTGGTTCCAGGACCACCCATGGATAACAAAATCCATGGATGCGCAAGCCCCATTAAATATAATGGCGTAGTAAAATGATGTTCCTTATATAAAATGGAAAATCAGAGTTTGCTATTAGGAATTTATAATTTTTTGAATATTTTAAATCCGTAGATGCTTGAATCTGTGGATAAAAAATCCGTGGATAAGGAGGTCAGACTGTACAGGAAAAGAGATTCTGCCTAAACATTAGGAAGAACTTCCTGATGGCAAAAGCTATTTGACATTGGGATACGCTGTCTCAGAGTGTGCTGGAGTCTCCTTCTTTGGAGGCTTTTAAGAAGTGGCTAGATGGCTGTCCTCCAGTAGTGGTTTGATTGTGTTTCCTTGCATGGAGTTGGATTGGATAGCCTTTATGGTCCCTTCCAACTCTATGACTCTATATTGTTCTAGCTAGCACTTCTCTCTCTCTCTCTCTCTTTCTGTGTGTGTGTGTGTTTATGTGAGACAGACAGACAGACAGACAGACATAGAGAATTTCCTAGTTCATCGTTCCAGGTGAAAAGGTGGCTTGGAGTGGGGTGGGGCATGTTTGAGTGGAGAAATTACTGGAGAGGAATGGGTTAAGCAGCCACTGCCTTTGCCATTCTCTGCTCCAGAACACAGCCTCTCACATCTGCTAGACCTGTTGCACAGGTCTGTGACATCTACCTTGATATTAGATAAGCCTATCTTACTTCAGATATAAACATAAAGGTATAGGATGCTTGTATGGTAGGCTAGCAAATGTACTAATGACTACAACTATACCAAAGATCAAATTAACAGACTGTAATTGCAAAGGGATTTTGTAGCACCTTTGAGACTAGATGGGGAAAATGTAGGTAGCATAAGCTTTCATAGACTAAGGCCTGAAACAGATGGGCCAAAAGTGCCGCCTTCAGGCCAATTCAGATGACTCATGTCATTGGATCATGCTGAAGCAGTCCTGCAGCCACCTGAGGGGGCCCAAACCTGGCAAAAAAAGGAGTGCAAAAAAGTGCTCCTTGCCAGTGGTCTGTTGTGGATCACAGCTTTGGCCGGCCTTGGGACGATGGTGTCTGGTCACTGCAGTCCTGCACCAAATATGGAGCAATCAGGGCTCTGTCTGCTTGAGACCTCAGTCTACATCATCAAACTACTTCCAGCCACTTCTTCATGCCTTGGCATCATTCTTCGATATCTACTAAGTTAGGTTCTTATTACATTTACTTTTAGATGTAGCAGATATATTCTGTACAAATGATAAATAAAGAGCTAGAGTTGAGTGAACAGGAAGAGTCTGAAACCAGTCATCTCTGCCATCTATATGAGTTTAAAATCACCCTGTATTCCTAAATGCTAGTGCTCCATACGTTGTTGATTTAGGCTGCATCAGCACTGCAGAAATAATCCAGGTTGACATCACTTTAACTGCCATGGCTCAGTGCTATGGAATGCTGGGAACTGTAGTTTGTTGTGTCACCAGAGGTCTCTGACAAAGAAGGCTAAATGTCAAACAAAATGACAATTCCTATAATTCGATAGGATTGACCTGTGGCACTTAGGCCCAAGACAGACAGACCGAAAGGGGCACGGTGGCACTGATACTAGGGTTCTGGACCGCACAGTAACCTTATGGTCTGGAACTCTAGTATGTAATGGTGGCGCCCTGATGGCAGCGTCCTATCCACATGGGCATCGCCATCTTGACATAAGGGTACGTACATGGCTGCACGTCAGTTACATCATGAGTGCACCAGCGGCACACTCATGATGTAACCTCAGAAGTACTGGGTTATTTTTACTCCGGAGGGACGTTGCACTGTTTGGCAGCTGTGGCATCTCTCCAGAGTTGAAATGGGCATCTGCAGGCCACCAATTTTGGGTGGTCTGTACTGCTCCTTAAAATTGTGTCAATCTGGATTCTACAATAAGCATACAGTATAGCCTTTAGAAATAAGTTTCATTTGTATGAAATGTACTCTTATGTAGATTTTCTTAGGGAACAGCACTGAAAGTCTTCAGAATCAAATTAATGGTCCTGCTGTTACTCCTAGTTCTCTTTGAACCTGATTACGATATTATCTGTTGATATTTTATGGGAAAATGGAAAATAGTTTAGGGTTGATTTTCAAATAGAACAAAAACACAAGGGTTGGTGATAAAAGAAACTACGAACAAAATGTAGGGCAGATTAATACCTTTAATTAGTACCACTAAAATGTTACAAAACATTTTACAAACAAAACACAGTAATACCTTTTAATAACTCACATAGTCAGTGGGCTGTTCAAGTTCCCTCAGAACACTTCATGAAGCATAATGGTATAAAAATTATGGGAAGGAGAAAAGAGTAGGAATCCAAAAGTCTATCCTGGCATTGGTGTGTGCCTGAAACTAGTTACAGCAGGCCCTATCAGGTATGTATGTATGTATTTATTTATCTATTTATTTATTTAGATTATTGATACCACACTCTTTAGCCACAGAAGCTGTCATAGCAGTGTACAGATTGCTAGTTTGATAGTTTACTGCCCTCAGGCTCACAGTCTAAAAAGAAGAAGGGAATGGCAGCGAGGAAGGGATGTAGTCCAGGAGATACTGCTGGTTCTTCTCTCCCTCCAGGCCATGGTGGTGGCAGTTGGAATAGAGGGAGGGCCCTCTGTCTGCTTCTGGGTTAGGCATGGTGGAACTGTGCCTGCCTCTTCTTCTCGCCCTCCAAAGCCGTATCAGTAAGATGGAGGGGAAGGCCTTCATCTGCCTCTGGGGCTAGGCATGGTGGAGTTGTGTTAAAGGAGTTGCTGTGACTGCTCTCGGTACTCCCCATCCAGATTGCTGGCTGAGACTCGAGCAACTGTCCATGGTCTGTTTTGATGTACAAATGCACTTGGATTGACTTGGGGCTAGTCTGCTGTTAAGTGTATTATGCAAACTGCTGTAGATTTTTTTCACATTCATACTGATGGTAAATTGTCTTCACTTTCTTACACAAATTTGCATCTATTCATCCTCCCTCTGCCAAAAAATGTGCAGCCATGAGAATATATGTGAACCCACATGAAACAGATGGACAGCCAAACAGTTGTGGATACTCACAGATACTCATGTAAAAACAGATACTCATGGATCCTTTTTTATGGAGGTTTTGCTCCAATCAAAAGCCTGAATTCCTGAATGTTGTTGGATCACTGTCTATTTGCTTCAAATGAGTATTTTAATCATATAGACAAGCCCTTAGAGCATATGAATGGAGAACAATGGCAGTCTATATCAGCTGAGCTAGAGATTAAATTTAGATGGTATGCTAAGTTTTAAAAAAAAAGGTCAGTGGAGTCCAAACTGGCCAGCAGCTCATGTAATCAGGCTTATCGGCTCCAATGGTCACCAACTGCAAAAGGTGCTTGGACCTAGAAGCAATAGGAATAGCAGCCTGTGATGCTATGGGTTGTTCAGTGAAAACATGTATTTAATTTATTAGATATTAAAGTAAATTAGTTAAGCATGCACTGGGTATTAGAGATAATAAGGTAATGATTGGTCTGGAGGGGATGAGAGAATTGAATATTGGGAATAAGTAGTGATTGGTGGAATATCTACCAATCTGGACCATACGGTAAGGAGAGATGAAGAGCGTAGTTAGAGACGGTCTGAGTTAGCTAGGAGATAACAGTGAAGGAATGCGTGAGATGTGTTTTAAAGGTATTAAATTATTAATCTGTTTTGTTATTTGCAACTACTCTTAATAAAGTATTAACAGTGTTATTTTTCTGCATCATATGCTTTTTGGCCTCCAAGTTCCCATTTTGCAGCAGCAGAGGACCTCACACAGCCACAAGACAAATTTCAGATATGCCTGCAGTCCCCAGATAGGCCTAACAGAATAATTTCACTGCTATGTGTGAATAGATTTCATTGGAGAGAAGCCCTGCAGGAAAGCCTCCATACAAACTGGAGGTTTTTGACTCAATCTACACAGGCTAAATAATGCTTCCTTACTTTTATCCTGGTCCTGTTGAAAGACATAACATTCCTTTCTTTCCAAAGTGAAAATACTTTTGTTCTGATGCCTGATAGCTTTATGGTGATTAAAAAAAACCCTTCAGTTCATTCCACTATTTTGGGGAAGAACTGAGTTTTCAAAACATGTGATTTGATTCTCAAATTGTGATCATGGTGGAATTAGGGGTGGAAGTGGGGTAAGGGTGGGGCCAGGTTAGTTGGTCTTGTTCATTCCCACTACTGAGAGGTAGCTCCCTTGCTTGTACTGGCATCTGGAAAAGGCAATCTTGCTCCCATTTTTTGTGCTTGGTGTATGTATGCACACATTTGCATTTCACCTGCCCCTTTTCTAGTAGTTTCACTTTATAGAAGCTGCAGGTGAGCAGTCAGAGCGAAAGCAAAGCAAATATGAGAATATGTGCATGCATTGTAGAAACAAAAACATCAACAACAACCCTGCAGCTACTGCAGTAATGTGACCAGATACATCAAACACACCCATACAGTAGAAACACCCTCTTGCACTGATGTGGCTATGTAATGGGAGTTCTGTGTAGCTTTCCAATCTGA
>NC_056523.1:274117205-274215105 GCF_019175285.1 Sceloporus undulatus
TGGGATTTGTGGTTTTACAAGGTCTTTAGCCTTTTTTTTGCCAAAGAGTGTTGGTGCCTCACAAAACTACAAATCCCAGGATTCTGACAGAGCCATGACACTTAAAGTGGTGTCAAATTGAAGTGGTTAAGAAATTCCGTTTCTGATGGAGTCTTCAGCGATAGAACCATTGGCCACTGCTTTTCAAAAATGTGGAACCTTAGATATGAAAACGTGGGGATGAAGTAGGATTGGTGTTTTGTCTAAAGCTAGGGTGGCCAAATTGTGGCCTATGGGCCATTTTTTTGGCTCCCATGCTTGCCAAGAATAAAAAAAAAGCCCCCAAATGGCTTTTGGGGGTGTGGAAGGATTTTCTCCAAATTTGGTGAATGTGCATAGTGTTCCAGTGGAAAGCATGTCATTTCTTTGTGCAGAAAACACCTCTTGCATAAGGAACAGTATTTTCTGCAGATAAAGCCCATTTCATATAAAGGTAGGGTTGCCATAAGTCAGGACCTCCAAACCAGGACAAATGTAGGACAAAATTTTCAAATGGAGGACACATTTTTTTTTTTTAAAAAAGGAGGAACGTGAAAAAAATTGCTGATTTTTTAAAAATGTTAATAAATGCATGTTTCTGAGGCTTCTATAGACAATGCCCTTATGCCCCTTCTGCCCCCCTTGCCCCCCCCTTGCCCCCCTTGCCCACCTCTCCTGACTGCTTCCTCTGACAAGCCAGCAAAGGCCATGGCACTGGTGCGGCGCCCCACGGCAGCGCCCCCCCTCCCCCCGCAGCGCGTGAGAGGCCAAAGGCCCCGCGCAAGCACACGAGAAGCCAAAGGCCCCATACGAGGCCAAAGGCCCTGCGTGAGAGGCGCGGCATCAGAGGCCCCACGCGAGGGCCTCAGGAGCAGCCGTGTGGCCACAGCCTGCCCATAGCCTCCCTCAGTGGCGCTCGGGGGTGGGGGCCAGGACAAAGGCCAAACCAGGGCGGGACCATGATGACTGGTCCAAACCCGGGAAAGTCCCACCCCCCGGCAGGATATGGCAACCCTATATAAAGGAAACATATTTTGGCGTATTCAAAGAAAGCCACATATTCTTCTCCATACAATTCCTCCACTGTACTTGCAGATGTTCAGATACTGGGAGAAAACTGTGTGAAAGTTTTCCTGCTCTATTGTTCTTTTGAATGGAGTCTCCTGATGGTCAGAAAACCTGGAATTAATCATTGTGAATATTATTTTATAGGTGACAGCTATCTATTGGTTCTTCAGCAGCTTACAGGGCAGAAATTAAAAACAGGAAGGAGAAATGTGCAGAAAAAAAGGTGGTCATTGTCCTGTCTAATGCTAACTCCAACTACACCTGTCAACAGCATGCATCCAATGCATCCATTAGGAAATGCACCCTCAACAAAACAATGTTTTCCAACCCTAACATAGGTAGACCATTTTCATTTCCACGGGCCTATTGAAACATTTGATATTTATATTATACAGAGTGCAGCAAGACTATTGCTACAGGAACCCATGGAGTTATAGGAGTTATCACTCAGGATAGTCTAGTAAAGTAAAAAGAAAAACTTTTGTGTTCATTGTCTTAGGAATCTATCCAATGATAGGAAAGGAGAAGGATAAAAGAAGAAGCTATTCTTGATTGTATGAACTCATTTGGCACTCATATGTAGGGTTAGGCAAGTAATCATTCTGGAGACTGGAACCCCTTGGTTGTTACTTAAGGGGACAAAGAGACTTTTTCTTGAAAAAGGAGAAAACCACATCCTCAAGGTGGAGGGAAAAGGCCTCTAAATTAATAGATTTAAGGAGATTTAGCATGGTGCGGTGGTTTGAGCATGGGACTACAACACTGGAGGTCAGGGTTCAATTAACTACTTGGCCATGGAAACCCACTGGGTACTCTTCTCACTCTCAGCCCCCCAAAACCCATGATAGGTTCACCTTAGTAGGAAATGACTTGAGGGTACAAAACAATGACAAAGATGGAGACTACACAGACTAACTAGCTCTCAGTTGCCCATTGATTGTTTGCACACTGATTGCTCTATTGCCTCTTTGTTTCCAACATTCTATGTGTAGGTTTCCAATTCTTGACATAGAGAAAAGTTGCTTTTCCAAACTCTTGACTAAGTGGTTCCTCCACATCATCTCTCTATTTTGCTTAAACACCAGTATTTAAAACACCCTGTTTATTTGCGTACTGTATCTGAAACGAGGGACCTTTTATGCCATAGTATTTGTGACAGTTATTGCCTTTTCTTAAGATTAAGTAGAGTGCCAGCTTCACCTTTTCCTTCAGTTTGTATCTGCATAAGATGACATTTGGGAGTTTTCACTTTGTAAAAAGGAGAGGCATGCTTGCAGCATAAAGAATGAAAGCCTTTCAGGATGGAAATCTACCTCCAAATTCCTTCAGGCTGCAGCCTTATTCCCTGTTTTTGCCAAGATTTTATTTTTTCTTCTTAGGTATGAGGCTAGAAAATGTTGCTGTTAAGGGAACCAATGAGATGCAGTCTATAGATATGCAAAGTCAATATTTCAATTTTTTTTTTGTTAGCCATTTATGGAACCATAGAATTTAGCATGACTAAATGCAAAAGAGAAGATGTTTCCTGTAGAGTCAGCCCAGGTTAATGCTTAGATAGGTGACCATCAACAAATACCACATGCTGTAGGCTATATTTCAAAGGAAGGAACTGGCAAAACCATCTCTGAGTATTCCTTGTCTAAGAAAACCGTATGGAATTTATGGAGTCACCATAAGTTGATACATGACTTGAAGGCATACTCACATATCTCCATCTAGCATGTGATTGTCCTCTCTTTCTATTTCCCTCTACCTTTCCTAGCATTATTGTTTTTCCCAATGAGTTCCCCCTTCTCATAATGTGTCCGAAGTATAACAGCCTCTTGGTTTCCAGGGAGATCTCTGGCTTGACCTGCTCTAGGGCCCATTTGTTTGTCCTTTTGGCTGTCCATGGGATCCTCAACACTCTAGATTTTCTTCCTGTCTTCTTTCTTAACTGTCCAACTCTCACATCCTTACATGGAAATAGGGAATACAATTGCTTGTATGATTCTAATTTTGGTGCTTAGTTTTATATCTTTGCATTTTAAAATCTTTTCTAGTTCTTTCATAGCTGCTCTCCCCATTCTTAATTTTCTTCTGATTTCCTGGCTGCAGTCCCTGTTCCTATCCCATGTATACAACTCTTTTACTATTTGTATTTCCTCATTGTCTGGGTTAAATTTGGTTAGATTCTCCATGGTCATAATTTTTGTTTTCTTTATGTTCAACAGTAGGCCTGCCTTTGCACTTTGTTCCTTGATTTTCCTTAGTAGGTGTTCCAGGTCTGTAAGCCTTTTTGCTAGTACTATGGTGTCATCTGCGTATCTTAGATTGCTGATATTCTTTCCTCCTATTTTCACTCCTTCTGTGTCCAGGCTTGTTTTTCTTATAATATGTTCTGCATACAAGCTGAATAGATAAATAAGGTGAGAGCATTCAGCCTTGTCTGACCCCTTTGCCAACTGGGCACCATTCTTTTATCTGTGTTCTCTTCTCCCAGTAGCTTATTGTCTTCACTATATGGAGGAATTCCTCATCAGGACTGGCAGATGTTTGGCACTCCCTGTCTTTAAGGGCATTCCACAGTCTTTCATGATCTATGAAACCAAAGGCTTTGCTATAAAGTACATGCTGATTTTCTTTTGGAATTCCCTGGTGTGTTCCATTAGCCATCATATGTTTGGAGTGTGGTTCCTAGTGCCTCTTCCTTTTCTGAACCTCATTTGGAATTTCTCTCTCCATGTATGGCTGAAGTCTATGTTGCAGAATTTTGAGCATAATTTTGCTTGCTAGTAGATTAGTAGTATGGTACTATAGCTGCTGCAGCCTTTTGTACCTCCTTTTTTTGTGGATGTGGATATATATTGACCACTTTTGGACTACAAGTTCCATAATTGCTTATTACTGGCCACTATGTCTGGAGCTGCTGGGAACTGAAGTTCAAACATGGAGGACCAAAGATATCCAAACCTACTACTGTATCAGGAGAGTTTCCTGCCTCCTCACCTGTAGACCAGCCTCATCTCATTACTCTTTTAAGAATCAGGGTGCCAGATATCCTCCGAAGCAAAGCAGAGATGGTGGACAGGTCTGCAATCTAAAAAGAGAAGAGTAGTTACCTTGTCTGACTCAGCAGACAGTTTAAAAGTGCACACAAATTTTCTGGAATATTACCTGGAAAGCCTATTTGACTTGGCTTAACTAAGTAATAAATTAAATATGGAATTAATGCTTTAACTTAAATGTCAGTACTATTACTCACATGTGCCAGAACAAATACCACTTTCTTTTGAAAGTTACTGCTTCCTTCATGTCTCTGTTTCAACCCTCCTGTTCTTCAGACTTCTTTAATCGTGTTCTTTTACTCTTTAATCGTTTTCTTTTAATTCAGAGCAAGAGTACATCAAAAGACTTATGTGTACAAATACTTGTAAGTCTAGTTAGTTCATAACTATTTGTGGGATCTCAAGTGGGTAAAGTTCAATTTGCCCTTTTACTCTTTCAAATCTGAATGTATCCTACTAGAGTCAATAATACATGGGTCCAAATAAGGGAATTCTTTGACTCCAGTTGTAAATTGACTCCATAGTACTCTATATCCTTAATGGAATCACATTAATTTTATTGGGAGCTTAATTTACTAGGAAGTTAGACTGGGGACTGAGTTTGTAGTTATTATTTAGTTGTTAGCTTGCTTCTTGGTTTTCCTGTGCCAAATTTGATGAGAACTGATAATTATTTCTGCCATACATATTGGACAGGAGAGTTACACAAATCATTCTAGTTGCTCATTTCTTGTCATGCACACTGTGGGCTTCAATAACATTGTCATTCATAAAGTGCTGTAGCTCATATCATCTCCTCCTTGCGTTTGTACAACCTCATTTTCTTCACTATATGGAGGAATGGAATGTTATCTCTCCAGTAGTAAAAACATTGTTTTTAATAAACATAGCTAGATGTATTGAGATCCTGACAATTAAGTACATGAGGCACACCGATTTAAAAGCAATTAAAATTAACAAGGGATAACATTAGCAGCAAAGTCAAGGGAAATGGGGAGGAAACCTAAGCTCTCAGATTTTGTGTAAGGTATTACCTAATGAGGAAATATTCACTAATTAATCAGAACACCAGCCCTATGAGGTAGGTAACTAATATCCTACCTCTTTCTGCCAATTTTGGGAAGTAATGTATTATTCTAGTGGTTTCTCTAGGGTGATTATAGAATGCACAAATCAACGTTTGCTGATAATTAGGTGTTAGAAAGGCAAGTTGTGAAATATTAAGCAGCTGGACTTCATTAAGAGGGTTAGGGGTCTAGGTCTAAAGCCTATATGTTCAATCTGTACAATTTAACAGTGAACAAAATGGTACCCTTTTGCAGATTATATTTTAAAATAATGATTTGGCTACAAGGTCTATTGTGCTATGGAGAGAGAGAGAGACAGAGAGTGCACTGAGTTGGGATGTTGTTGGAAGATCTTCACTGAACCACCTGTCTGACCAGGGAGAAGGAATTTGTTCTGTTGACATTGTCAGTTTTACTAAAGGATGGGCACTTGAGGATAGAATCCATCTTCTCTGATGATAAGGTCATCACAGTGGTGTCACTCTGTGTGGTAACTTATGATATCACCCCCCCCCCCCCCCCCCACACACACACATTGGCCTCCTTCCATATCAGAATTCTTACTATTTTTTTAAAATTAAAGTTACTCATAAATCATAATACCCATATATAACTGAATGTAATGGCAATAGTTGTGACATAAACTAGCAAAATTAAAAGTATACTTTTACATTACAATATCATACACACAGCCTAAATGCATTTACATGTACATGTTTTCATTCAGTGAAAGTGAAAATTTTATATGATGTGATATTTTAAAACAAAATTTTTAAACAATTTATTTTAAAATACTGTAATAAATTATTTTAAAATAATAAATAAAAAACCCCTGGGGCCTCTCCTTTCTCTTCCCACTGACCCTTGCCTCATTCACAGCATCTCTTCAGCTTTTTAAAGGTACACAGGTGAACACGGGTGCTTCCTGGTGTGACCCACAGCCGCCACACTCCCTAGTGATGCCACTGGTTATGATCATGGTTTTGATTAGGGGTTTATTATCAGTATGGTTACATTTGTTAGAAAGTAAAGCACCAATGCAAATTACCTGAATCAAGTAGAGAGAAGAATCAGCAGGCAAACCTCTGGTGATACCAACTAGTGGTTTTTTTAGATCTCTGTGGCCTGTTACAGACTGCCAAAATAAAGCTGCTTCAGGTCTCTTTGGAGGTATGCTATTTAAATGATGCATGCATCCTAAGAATCCAGAAGCTGCACCAAAGCTGCACTCCAGTGCTTAGGAATGGAGTGTGGCTTTGGCGCGACCACTGGACTCTTAGGACCCATGCATCATTTAAATAGCATACCTCCAAAGAGACCCGAAGCAGCTTTATTTTGGCAGTCTCTAACAGGCCTGTGTGACATTATTGCCTTCCTCCTTTCTCTGATGCACTTCCTCACTCTTCTTCCCTAGTCAGAGAGAGGCAGGAAGCACATAGATTTGCATCATCTGAGTGTGATCAGACTTGTATGCATGGAAGCCAACTTTAGAGGTTTCTGTAACAAAGTCTAGTACTTTTGTTTTCTCCTCTCCTATCTTTGACAGAATTCCTTAAGCAATAAATACACATTTTCTTTTCTTTAAAAAAGAAAATCTTATTAGGAGGATCCAAAGCTACTTCTTTTTTGTAGCCATATGCTAATGAATTGTATCCTACTAGCATAAATACAGAATATTCTAATAGTTTTGCAATTGTATTGATTGATTGATTTTACCCTGCCATATAGCAAATGATTGCTGGCCAGACACAGTACAATCAAATTTAACAGTTTAAAATAATGTATGAATGGGGGAATATCACACTGTAACCCTTGTAAGAGAGGTGGGAGGTGATGCTTCAACATAATGACTTGCTTTTTCTTAGTAAATCCAAGCCTTTTATAGATGAGAAGGCATGTATGCTAGCATGTGAAAACAGTGCAAGAAATGAATTTGCCATGAGTAAAAAAATCAGATGGATGGGATACATGATATAGGCATAAACCCATTCCCCAACGTATGTTTAATTTTTTGTGGGTGATGGGGAAACCAGCACAGTGCTGCACATTGTTTGTATGCAACTTCCATTCATTTCAGTTAAGGCTGATTAGGATAAGCACTCACTCACAGCCTTAAATATTGGAAGCCTCCTAGTTTCAGGGGAGTTGATTTCAGACTGCTACCATGGAACCTTCCCAAGAGTTGCACATTCAAAACATTTTGAGGACTGCAGTTAAGACAGTGTATAGTCTGCTAACAGCAGGGGTAGGGTAATATAATTAAAGCAAACTTTCATTAAAGCTTCCATTTTAGCAGCAGGGGAGGGGCAGTGGGAGATATTGTAATAGACAATATTATTCATTGTAATCAATTAGTCTAGTAAACTTATGAAAAAGAGACTGTAGAGAAGCAAAGAAAGGATGCCTGGTTTCACTCCAAGCAAATATGCTTCCATGTTATATTCTTTTCTAAATGTATATTTTAAATGGATAAGGTTATTGCTGGAATCCTGTTGGTGTCATACACATGTGTGATACCCTCACATATGTAGCTGTACTTTTTTGGCCATTGGACAATGGATGTATTCAGTTCATAGTTTCATAAGCGGAATTCCACAAGTGCAACCATTTCACAGGGACCTAGATCCTATTGTTAGTTCAGCTATTGCAGAGCCAATTGGAATTATCTCAGCTTTGACTCACTTCCAGAAATTATTTGAATGGTGTTAGAGCATATAGATTTATTAAAATTTTGGAGTGTGTGTGGAATTCATTTTGACCCAAGCTGACCTCCTAGGGGCACCACCATTTCTCCAAAGCGAAGAGGTCATGTAGGCAGCTTGCATAGGAGGAGGCAGGAGCCCTAGAGAATAACTGGAAATTCCCCACAGGATGTTTGGGAGTTCCTAGACAAGAAAAACCATCACCTCCAAAAACCAATGCAATACTGGCTGTTTGTTCTCAGCCTCACACCTGATGGCCCACTGATTAAGTCAATGGCCATTTATTCATCTGTTTACTTTCCCTGATTGTGTTCAGATCCAAGTGCCAGGTCTTTACATCCTTTGTCTTGGCTGCAGCTAAGCCATTAATTTCATATTTAGCGGCTAAAAATTGCCTATGTAAGCCTCAGTCTAACACACACCGGTGAGCTGTATTCAGAATACAGCTTGGCTTCACGTCAGACCAAACTCTGATTTTAGCTCCCTCATCCATTTTGCCCCACGTTTCAGTGGCCGTGTCCTTTCATCATCTACATCCACATCTGGTTCCTTAGGAAATAAATATTCCCCTTAGATTTGCCTCTCTCAACTCTCTCCCAAATTTCCCTCCTTTGCTTTCATTGAGAAGTGTGTGTGTATGCATGTGCCCTTTCCTGTGTGTTTGTTCTCTTTTTAATAAATATTTAGACTTAATTGGAGCAGTCTGTCTCAGTGTTGTCTTTCAAGGGATCATTTGGTCTTCTGGTATACACTACAGGACATGGTCTCATGAGGATGTTGTTAGGACCCTCCCTCTCAGCAAGTTGAGCTAAATTAAGAAAGTCCCATAATTAGATCCTTCCTAACAATGGGAATACCCTAGGAAGTTCCTGAATAGTGTGCATCTAGTTATCAATACTGCCTTGCATCCTGTGCTGAAAGAAAGATGGGATATAAATTAAATAAAGTACTTTTTTTCAATTTACTGCTTTATTCCCCAGTATCGTGGAACCTGCACTGTGCATTCCCCATCTCACAATGGGATAATAAGTAGCCACTTTAGCAGTTGCACAATCAGTTCCACACTATCAGTATTCAACAAAAGGGTGGTATAACACACCCATGGTAGCATATCACAAGTATTTTATGTGAGGGTAGATTTACGCTATATTAGGAAAATGTAGGATTCCAGCCATCATCTATGTCCAGTCAAGTATCATCAACAATGTAAGCCCTGTTGAGGGGGAAAGAAAGAAAATTAAATACTCTGGTTTTTCTTTGGATCATATTTTAGCTATCAGAAGCATCAGAGCATGCCATGATTAGCACAGATGGAGAGGCAGACATGAAGTAGTATGAAAGGGCTAGAGTGTGATTGTCTGTCCGGAAATGCTGCCAGCAAACACACATATACTGATAACAGAGTCTTTAGCCCAGTGACAGTAAAGCAGAACTTACACAGAAGTAGTCTGAATGCAGTTCAAGAAGACAAGCCGAGATCAGGATTCCAGAGATTCATCGTGCCGAGAGTCAAGCCAAAGTCAGGATACCGGGAGACAGCATGGTCAAACAGTCCGAGGTCAAAACAGCCAAGAGATAACACAGGTCCGGTCCAAGTAACAAGAATCCAGATACTAGGAGCTAGTGCTAGCAGCAATCACGCCAAGGGATCATGCAATAAACTCTAGCAACAAACTCAAGCCTCTCTCCCACTTAAATCAGGGAAACTCTCCCTCAAGCCACCTGAGGCTGGTTTGCTAATTGTCTTTCTGCAATCCTTCTGGATCTGCGCCTGCAAGCACTCTCGGCCCTCCTCTCTTGATAGGAAGGCACCTGCAGGCAAGCCTCGTCTCCAGAGTCACCACTAGGCTGTGGCACCATAGGAGGCCTCTCCTCAGCACTAGGACCTGGTTGGACCTCCTGCTCTGGGGCTGGGGAAGCACAGCTGGGACCTGGCAGAGTAGAACTAACACCTGGCATAGCCTCAATCAGCCCTTGCTCTGGAGGAGGCTCATCCTCCTCCTCATCCTCTGAAAGCTCATCTTGGCTGGCCATGACATTGTCCCCACGTTGTTTTAAACTGTTTAAATTGATCAGGACATTCCCAGACATAAGGAGTCAAACAGCCACAAAGCACAAGCTTGGAAGCAAGAAATGTAAGCATTTGAAAAAGACTGCCAATTAAAATTTCCTTGTTCAGTTGATCCTGTTGAAAAAAATCCAGTTGGTTTTCCTTCTGTTGGCTTCCTTTACTGTCCAGCTCTTGGATCTGTTCATGATGGGAAATACGGTGGCTTGTGCGATTCTAACTTTTGTGTTCAATTGTATATTTTTAGTCTTCTGAAGTTTTTTCTAGTTGTTTCATAGCTGCTCTTCCATTCCTAATCTTTTTATTATTTCTTGACTGCAGTTACCATTCCGGTCCATATTTGATCCTAGGTACGGGAAGTCTTTAACTATTTTGAGTGTTATATTAACTTAAAAATTCAAAAATAAGATTCTCTCTCCATGTTACAAAACACACATTGTGATGTCCAGCCAGGACTGCTTAAATCTCCCCCTGCATTTTCTTTCGTATTGCTTCAGGCCATAATATATTTTAGTGTAGGAAATGTTCATTGTATTAGTTGTGGGAGGAGCTGTAGGATCCCTTGTGTTTTTTCCAGGTTTGGTTTGCCCCTTCCCAGCATGCTCTGTTTAGCTAGAGGCTTTTTAGTTTGGAGCAGTCTTTGCTGTCTTTTGGTGGCAAACAGGCCCAGGCAGCCAGAAAGGGCATTTCTTACATGTTAGCCAAATCAGTTACCAGGTACTAGTTATCTGATTGAGTTAACAAGAACGTTAGCCAAATCAGTTACCAGTAATTAGTTACCTACTTCAAGACAAAGAATTCAGGAGCTGAAAGACCCTGCACCAGCTCCATTGAGAGAGGAGATCAAACCAAGATCACCCAGAAAGATGACACCCTGAAGATTGCTGTAAAGTATCTTTTATTCCAAGTTATTTAGAGCTGGGGAGGAGAAAACTCCTTATTTTTGTTCTTTAAATTAAACTTCCCCCCTTTTTTAACTTTACATACAGCTTCTGAGCCTTTTTGAGTAGAAGAGTTTGATCTCATCAGGGTACCGGCGTTGCACACCCAAACCTGCCACCACCTTTTGTTGGGTATGTCTTCACACACATATATAATAATGTCATGAAAATTTTGGGGTAATGGTTTCCAAACTTGGGTCCTCAAATGCTTTTGGACTACAAGGCCTACAATCCTTGACTGCTGGCTGAGCATAATAAACAACATCTTAAGATCAAAGGTTGGGTATCACTAACTTAGGACCTATTTGACAGATAGCTAGACAATATCATTATTCTCTTTATTTCTCTCTGGTAAAAATGGAGTAGAGTCAAGAAATTCCTAGCTCCACCCAGGTACAGCTAACTCCAGTGCCACATATGGAGTATAATACTGTATTTTCTGGCGTATAAGATGACTGGGCATATAAGATGACCCCCAACTTTCCCAGTTAAAATATAGAGTTTGGGATATACTCACCATATAAGACTACCCCTCTTCCAACGCACACCAAATAAAAATTAAAAAAAACATCAGATTTGATTTCAATATGGTAATTTTAATTCAAATGACATGCAGGTACTTAGCAGGAAACCTTGTTGTATATAAAGCCTGCTTGGATTGGTCAGCTCTCCCTGCCTGCCCAGCCCTCCCTGTCTCCAAGACTATCAGATCGGTAGATGCTTTCATACGATTATCGCATATGATGGGGATGCGGCCGTGGCCATTTTTGAGCTCCCCTCACCATATGCAGCGACCGCAGATTCTCCAGTCCAGCTCAGAAGTTTCAGCACCTGCCCTATAAGATGACACCCGGCGTATAAGACGACCCCGACTTTTGAGAAGATTTTCCTGGGTTAAAAAGTAGTCTTATATGCCAGAAAATACAATAATCCTCTTTTGAGATACACCCAGATATTCTGAGTACAGTAGATGACTATGTAAGATGGCAGTGCTTAATATCAAAGAATTCTTGTATAGGCATTAAGCAGGCCGCCGCCTATACTATACTCCAATCCTATACTCAGTTTTCCAAATACCCAGCATCCATAGTGCTTTTCAAAATCATTTGTGACCTATCTGTGGTCTCTGTTTATAACAACTAAAAAATGGAGGAGTTGAAGGAGGGGGATTAGGAGAGTAATGGGATAGTTTTACAGATGTTTACAGAGAACTCCTCCACATGTAAGACATAAAAAGGTAAATAAATCTGTAAGGAAAGAAAGATAAAAAGCCTGAAGCTAAACAACATCTAGTGCAGTAAAGACTGCCTCAGAACATATAAACAGGAATGTGCATTGATTTGGTTACTAGGTTGGTAAACAAGACATTTGACCTATTAGGAGTGTTGAAATAGGATTTCACATAATCCATTTAGTAATGTAATGGGGCACATTTCTGGTTTTGCAATTTTGCCAACTTTGTTCAAACATCTCTGCTGACCAACGTACATGTTTTGCTTACAAAAGTTTAATGAATGTTTGATCGTGTACAAGCTCTTTCCATCTGATTATGTGCTTTCTTTATAAATGAGAAACTGCACAAGTACGCTTGTTGAAAGCAAAATATGTTGAGATATATGTACATCTTAAGACCTGCTTTTCTTCAGAATATGTGTTTTCAGACTCCACAGTTACAGGACTGCCATGCCTTTCTCTTATGGAAAATTTGGATTTTCAATTTAGGGAAGAGGACTCAGAATTTTCTGCCAGAAAGCTCTACTTGTAGTCTATTTATTTATTTACAGCACTCATCTATTGCTTTCCAGCCCACAAAGTCTCCCGAGGTGATGCACAAGACAACAACAGCCACAGCAGCAGTGGCATTTAAAACAGTACAGTGATAAAAAGGAGTTCAGAGGAAGGCAGTTCACCAAACTACCAATTCTCCATTTCCATAGGATGCAGCCATGACACTTAAAGTGGTATCAAATGGCTACAATACAGTCATGGGAAAGCTTCACTAAAGAAGAAGTCTTTGTTTTCTGTTTTATTGCTACAATCACAAAATGTATGGATACTTTTACCAGAGCAAGCAACACTTTGTAGATTTGTGTGAATTATTTATTAGGATATGTCTTACTTTTATACCATTCAAATATATTTTATGGCTGAAACAGATTGCACCACGTATGCACCATTTGTGGGGGACAATCCAAACTTCTTTTTGTATCTTCTGATTACAGTTGTGGTGTTATTAAATCCTTCATTTTATAAAACTTCTTATGCAGAATTGGACCACTGGTCCATCTAGCTTGTTGCTGATGTTGAGCAGTAACTATTAAAGTTGAAAACGGGGTTCTTTCCCAATCCTACCTGACAATGTGGAGGACTTAATCTGAAACTTTCTACATGGAGAACATGCACTCCATTCTTTAGCTAGACACCCTTCCCCTTCATCTTCTTATCCAAGCTGAGGTCAACAATGAGTTGTATTTGGCAAACAATAGGTCAGGCTCTGTCTGCAACATCTGCTGCCGCTAACAAAATTAGCAGGGTGTAAGGGAGGATTTTGAGATGATTCTCAGGGTTGATCTAAACTGGCCAGAATGCTTTGGGCTGCATCTGATCTGACCCTAAAGCTGCTGTGAATTACCCGTTACCTAGGCACTGGAGTAATGTCAGGTGGTTGTTGACACACACATTCTGCTATGCCACCAGGCTGCAAAACTCAGCATGCTATGCAAGATCAGCAGTTGTGCATTCCATTTTTGATCTTGAACCTAGCAGTTGAGTAGATAATGCAAGAAACAACTTACTCATATTGTTGCATAGATTTGCAGCATGTTTAGACATTTATTATTCCAGAAAGGCATTTAAGAGAAAACTTACCTTTGCCTGAGGGACAACCCCACTGAGTGTGTTATACTTATGTCAATGTGTATGAACAATTTTTGAGTGATGGATTTCGGTACACTGAGCAGTTATTAACAGCCTCTAATATGTATAAGATACTGCACTTGCTAACCAAATCCAATTTTCTCTATGATATGGTAAATTGCAACTTCAGGTCAAGGTCCAAATTGATACCTTGCATGGCAGTTTTTCAAACCCCCATATTCTTATGTTTAAGAAACATTGCAGGGAACAGATGCATCCTCCAAATTCAAAAAAATATGTATTTATTTACTTATTTAGATTACCTTATTATTTCACCTGGAGCTTGCACAAGTTACCTCTTTAAAGTTAACTTCTCAGAATCAGAGATTAAAAAATGGATATCCACAGCCTGTCCACCATTAGTACTTTGGCCTTATATTAGATAAAAGGCTGGATAGGGCCTCGGAAATATGACAAAATATTTTTAGCATTATTTATGTAAACATCCTCCACCACAAGAAAAATATTTGATGTTATTGACCCAGGTATAAAATAATTATTGTTTTTCTATTCAAAAAGACAGATGAATATCAGATGAAGTCAAGAAAAGTTTAGAATTAGTATTTTAATTTCAACAGCATTGCCTATTGGTACCATCTTCAAATGGCACTTACTTTCAAAGCTGTGCTCTTTCACAACTCCGATTTTTTTCAGTGGATTTCAAGACAGGAGTTGTGTCTCTTGTCTCTGTTGGGGATGTTCATTATTGCAATGGTAGACCATTGCAGTCGTACTCAAACTGTGGGGCAAGACACCTGGGGGGGGGGGGGAAGGGGGGGTGCTCAAGGGTGGGGGGGGCATGAAACTTGGAGGACCCCCCCCCCATCTCCTCCCAAACTTATTCCTGGAGGAGAAGAGAAAGGCAAGGAGGAAGCTTGGAGTATCTGCCTGAGTCAGGAGGAGAAGGAAGAGGAAGAGAACTATTTCCTTATAAAATGTTTTTAAAATGAACATGCATAAATGTGTGAATGAAAATATGCACACTAATAAACAAAATATTTTTATTCATATACTAGAGCAGGGAGGGGGTGCGATGTCCGCATATAGATGTAAAGAAGATTACAAAGGTAAAAAGTTTGAGAACTACTGATTGTGTAAAACTATAAAGCTAGACACTCTCTTTGCCCCAGGTTAATTGCTTAAACAAATTTGAGAAACCTGCTGACTGTACATTGAGGCAACATAACATGTAATTTACAATTGCTTTACCCAAAGACAGGTGAAATAATGTATTTCTCTCTGTATCTCATCATCACCCCCTACCCCCACACCACTGAACTGAATGAGGCAGACAAAGGTTATTTTCAGTATCGTTTATTATGCTGTAGGTTGCAGTGCTGCTGTGTTGATCCCAATTCAAGTCTGACAGGGATTTAATAAATCACTTCAGCCCAGAGAACATTATGGCTTTATGTTAGAAATGTCACCAATTAACCTGAATATATGGAACGAATCTTTTTCAGTACATTGGGAAGGGAATAGATTCTTGTCTCCACTGTTTTAGTAGACTATTAGCATGTGACTTGTAGAGGAGTATGCTATCTTCCAAAATTAAGGCAATCTGTTATTCAGCAGCACATCCCCCTCATTGCATGGTGGAATGCTTCTTAAAGTACACTGCCAAGTTTGCATGTTGCTTTTTTAGCATCTGTGCTTGAAACTAGTTTGAAGCATTGCCAAAGGTTGGGACAGATGCTTGTCTATTCTACAGCAGAAGCATTGAACCAAAGTATACTGTCTTTTAATATCTATGCTATTCACACTGAGGAGCAATTCAAAAGTTCTGTGCTATTAAGCTGACTCACCTCACAAGCCCAATAAAAATGTTACGTCGCACTTCACTGAGTATTACACTGAAGAACCAACTATGGACATCTTCAATTTAGGGTAATGGACATTTTCATTTCAGTGAACTGGATCCTAAGATCTTGTGTACAGAGAAGTGGCTTTCCAGGTGAAGAGCAGGAGACAATACTTATTTATTTCCCCAGGTTCCTCCAGCCCAATAAACAATGCTGGAGGATTGGGAGGCCCTCAGTGCAGGCAATATAGGAGGCTTTAAGGAGGAGGGAGATTCAGCCTCCTGCTTTTCATTAGTGCAAACTACCCATGTCTTTCCATCCATGGCAAGACAACCTCTGGGAATAGAAGAGCACCTCTGGATCCAGTTTAATGAGTCTGGGGCAAAAACAGCTTAAAATGAAGAAGATTTAAGGGCATAATTTCCTTCACTGTGTGCATCTTTTCTGTTTTACTGTGTATATCTTGCACATTATCTTGTACATTTCTTTTCAGAAATAAACTACATACTGGAGAGTAAAACAAACAATAAGTACCATTGCTGAGAGCCAGTGTGGTCTGGGAGGACAGGGTTCAAGTGCCTGCTCAATGATGGAAAACTAGCCAGTGAACACTCTCTCATCCTGAGAGGAAGGCAATGGCAAACCTCCTCTGAATAAATGGAAACCTCATGATAGGGCTGCCACAAGTTTTTAAGAGACATAACAATACTTACTCTGTAACTGAAGAAGTTAGTGTATTGCGGCATAAAAAGGAAGAAGAGAGGGCAAAGGGGGAAAAGAGATGTAGCAGCACCTTTAAGACTAATTGGTTTTTCTTTTAGCATGAGCTCTCATGGCTATAAATCCACTTCTTTGTATGCAGTACCAAATGCTATAAGGCTTCAGGTATAAATAATATTTATACAGTTATAGAAGTGGGATAGAATGTAATAGGGTCCAGGAAGATGCACACCATGTCCCTTACCATACATTTTCAAATGGCTGAGTGAGACAGTACATCTCTTTCAGATCTTAACAGTGTTCCATTGGTTTTGATGTCTGAAAGCAATAAATCCAAAAATCAGTTACCCTCAGTTCAAAACTCTTTTTGAGAAGTTTCCTTTTATTATATGTGAAATAGCAAGGGCTCTTGCATTAGTATATGTACTGTGTCATGAAGCTATTATATTTGTTCACACCTCTGATAACAGATTGGAATTTCTAAATACAATTCAATTCAGCTGTTTTCTTTCTGGTTTTTCTTTCTAATTTCCTTGTTCAACAACTGTGATCTGTAAATCCTTTATTGTATATACATGAAAGGGTAAATGTTCTACATCTGTTTTTTGGGGGGTATGGCCTATTGGAGTAATGCGACTTTAAACAAAAAAGAAAATATTTTGATTGACAAGTGATACATATTTCATGGGACACATAGTTCTGAGTCAGGAGCACATGGCATGATGCAAAGTTACTGCGAGGTTGCATCATGGTATGTGGCACGGAGTGATGAGTCAGAACCATCACTCTATATAAGTGGACCAAGAGTGTGAGTAGTTGTGTGTTGGTTTGGAGTAACAGTAGTTGGTTGGAAGTCTTTGGAGAGTTGATGTGTGTATATATTGTTTTATATTGTACACATTGTAGCTGAAGATAAAACCTCCAGAGCTTTGGATGAAGCAATTACGCCTGTGAATTGTCTTCTTGTGGGTGTGAAAAGTGGGCCAGTGCATTGCCAGTACCAATGGCTGGATGTTTTTTTGCTTTTGGAACTCTGCTATGTTATTGTTTTGGCTGCATCTGACTGACTTGTCCCCAGAATGCACTGGGAGTTGGCTTTCCCTTCGCCAACATGGCCATTTCTAGTGTCAGGCACAAACCTGAAATCAAGATTTCAAGGAAACAGATACAGCATATGCCTATGCTTATCTGATTTCAGAAGCTGAGCAGGTCAGGAGAAAGTTACTGTTCAGAGCAGAGACCAGCAAGGTAAACCTGTGATTTCATGTAGGGCTAAGAAAGAATCCTGCTTAAATCCCTGGAAAGCTAATTGTCAGAGTTGACAGTACAGTACTGGGCTAGTGGTCTAGCTCAGTATAAAGTCCACTCTGCATGTTCCTAACTGCCCCTCCCCCCAATATCTTGAAATCTACAGTTATTTATTGACTTTCTTAGGAGTAAGTCCTGCTAAACTCAGTTTGGGTCTTCCTTTTAAGTAGATATGCCAGAATTGTTTAAGGTATAAGGATAAGAAGGTTAAAAAAACAACAACCTCTCAACAACACAAGCTACAGTCCAATTCATTTTCCCAAGCCATATTAATCAATGTTCATTGTGGAACACTGAATCAGAGGGTGAGTGGAAAGAGAGTATGTTGATGCTTGGGCAGCAGATCTACTTTCAAATTACATTAAAGATGCAGAGTATGATAGCAAAATCACTGGATGTTACATTCCTGAAAAGTCTTTATCCCACACTCCTTTCATTATATCTGGCATGGATTTTTTTTTTAAATCCTTTGACTTCTCTTTGACTTTTTTCATAATTAGTAGCTGCTTGGGCTGTGAAATTCTCCATTGACTTCAATTTTGCAAAGTAGTTGGGTTTTCTTTTACTGTTATTACTAATGAAAAAGATGAGGATAATTGTAAGGTTAGTGTTGTCAGATTCACCAGGAACTATAATTACAAATGATGGGAGAATCACTTCGGAAAAGATGCTAACTGAATGAGTATTGCAAGGGAAGGAAGAGGGACTGTCTGCTGTGTCAAGTTAAACTGTGAAACAAAGGAGAGAATGATCAAATCAGAAGGCAACCTGGATTTGTTCAACATAAACTAGGTGTGTGTTTGTATCTTTTTTTAGACACCCAAACCTTCCCTGGCAAGATGACTAAATTGAAGCTTTGGCCACATCATGAGCAGTGTTGCCAACAAGCCTCGAAAATAATTCCCAGAAATGTTTGTCCAAAACCCGCTGAATCCCCCCAGATCACACGGAATATTCAGTCACAGTTCCCGGAAAATTCCCATAATGTTAAAATGGCAGATGTTTTGCAAATAAACGTAAACGTAATTGAATAAAAATAATTGTAACTTATTTCAACTCTCAAAATCACCATTAAAACCAACCAAAGAATCTTTCAGTCCTTTTAAGATATTTATTTTGACATGAAAGGAGTTCAGGAAGCTTTGTGCCAAATAGAAACGTGTTCAGCTGCAACCGCACTGCAGAAATAAATCCAGTTTGACACCCTTTTAATTGCCTTGGCTCAGTGCTAGGGAATCCTGGGAATTCTAGTTTTCGGAGACATTTAACCTTCTCTCTCAGCAAACTGGTGTGACAACAAACTACAATTCCCAGGATTTCATAGCACTGTGCCATGGCAGTAAAAACGGTATGAAACTGGATTGTCTCTGGAGTGAAGATACAGCCTGAGTTAGGTCCAAGACACACTGCAGAAATAATCCAGTTCAAGACCACTTTAGGTGCCCTGGCTCAGTGCTATGGAATCCTGGGAATTGTCTCTGGAGTTTGGAGTGAAGATGCAGCCTGAGTTGGGTCCAAGACACACTGCAGAAATAATCCAGTTTGAGACTGCTTTAACTGCCCTGGCTCAGTGCTTGGGAACCCTGGGAAGTGTAGTTTTGTGAGACATTGAGCCTTATTTATCAAAAAGAGCTCTGGTGCCACAACAAACTACAATTCCCAGGATTCCCTAGCACTGAGCCAGGAGAGTTAAAGCGGTCACAAACTGGATTATTTCTGCAGTGTTTTGGACCTTCGTTATTAAAAATGCTCAAGGTCCAATCCATACTGCAGAAATAATCCAGTTTGAGACCGCTTTAACTGCCCTGGCTCAGTGCTAGAGAACCCTGGGAATTGTAGTTTTGTGAGAAAGAGCTCTGGTGCCACAATGAACTACAATTCCCATGCATCTGAGGAAGTACGCTTAAGTCTAGGAAAGCTCATGCTGCCAACTTTTCAGTGAGACTCAAAGGTGCTACAAGATCTATCTCTCTATCATCATCACCATTATTATTATTATTATTATTATTATTAAATCCAAATGCAGCTGAAGAAGTGGACTTAAACTGGCAACACTGATATGCTGTAGACTCATTCTCTGGGGCTGTGATCTGGAAGCCTGGAGGCAATTCCCTTGTCAAACCAGGGAATCCTGGGAATTGTAGTTTGTTGTGACATGTTGAGACACTGCTTTTACTGGCAGCCAGGGCTCCATGCATGAAATTCTGGGCTTGGTGGTTTGTTGTGCCCAGAATCCCATCATTGCAGGGAGCCTTGCAGTTAGAAGCAGTGCCAAACTGGATTATTTCTGCAGTATGGATGGCAATGGAAAAGAGAACAAAAAAGAGAGCCACAAAACAAAATTCTGGGAAGACAGGGCAGGGATGCCAACTTACCAGGTGTTCTGCCCATGCTCAGAGGCATATTTAATCACTAACACACACACACACACACACACACACTCAGGGACATCACATTCACATCACACAACCCAAATGGTCCTCCTCACAGTACAACAACGACCCTGAGAGGTAGGCTTGGGGCACTCTGCCCAAGCTCAGGAATTCAGAAATTCAAATGTCACTCTCAGACACACACAGAAGTCCACAACATCAAGCCATGATACCATGATCAAGTATTGCCTTTATGTGCCTTAAAACTTATGTCTTACTTGGAAATCCAAGGCAATTGGGATTAAGCCAGCCAAGATCCCTCACTCCCTGCCTCTCTCCAGCACTTTTGCCCCTGGAGCCTGAGAATGCCTGGGGGGGGGCATCAAACTGTCCTCTCTCTGATTGGCTGAACTCCAAACAGTTGGGGTTGGTTGGGCTTGCTCCCTCCTGGCTCTCAGAGGGAGTCATGGGAGAGAGGGAGAGAGAGAGAGTTTTTTCTCCAGCCCTCTTGGCTGAAAACTGTTACACTCCAAAGGGTTTTGGTTGCTCTGCAGGCAGCCTTCTCAGGCTGGAGCTGAAAGGGCCAAAGTCGCGGAAAAGGCACTGAATTAGAGCAAGGCACGAAAATCACACGAAAAGCTCTGAAAAGTCCCCGTTTTCGCGTGAAAGTCGCAAAATTGGCAACACTGATCATGAGAAGGCACGACTCATTAGAAAAGACAATAGTGCTGGCGAAGGTTGAGGGCAGTAGAAAGAGAAGAAGATCGCATGCCAGAGGGGTAGACTCAGTTAGGGAGACCATGGGCCTGAGCCTACAGGACCTGAATAGACAAATAGAAGATTGGGGGGTGGGGTGGAGACATCTCATTCACAGGGATGCCAGGAGTCAAGGTTGACTGGAAGGCAGCTAACATAGGGTTGTCATCCCCGAGGACCTCCAAACCGGGAAAAATGTAGGACAAGGTTTTAAAATGTTGGACCTTTTTTTTAAATTTCTTGGCCAGGAAATTTTTTTAAAAAGGTCCTACATTTTAAAACCTTGTCCAAGGTCTCCCTGGGGCCTGGGAGACAGCGTCTCCCAAGCCCCAGTGAAGCCTTGGAGAACTCTGCAATCGCGGAGCCACTTCCAAGGCCTCCCTGGGGCCTGGGAGACAGTGTCTCCCAAGCCCCAGGGAGGCCTTGGAGGACTCCGCGATTGTGGAGCCGCCTCCAGTGCCTCGCTGGGGGGGGGGGAATCCCGGGGGCAGGGCCAAACCGGGGCTGAACCATGTGGACCCGCCCCAAACCGGGAAAGTCCCGCCCCCAGGTGGGATATGGCAAGCCTAAGCTAACAACAACAAACTTTCCCTGTCTTAGAATTGAGAGAAGAAAAAAACAGGCTCAACATGTGTTTTTCATACATTTCCCCATGATTGTGAGTCATTTTAGGCCAAGGAGGGGCCTGTTTTTACAACAGAAAGCTGTTTACAGTTAGAAAAGGATTACCTTAGGCCTAAAATGACTCCAAGAAGGAAATGGCTAATTCCTCTCCCAGTTCCCCCAAAGGACATTTGAGGGCATTTAAACCTTTTTAAAAAGTTTTTTCAATTCTTTGGTCTACTAGGGCTACAAAATGGTCATGGGAATTATTTGTAACTCCTTGGCCAGATTTTCCTGATCACTGCATTAAGGGAAAGGGCTGATGGTTCTGAGGGGGCTTTCAGAATAAAAATAAGCAAGCAAAATACAACAATGCAACAAAATGTGTCACAGCATTGACACAGCATTGAAACAAACTCCAGATTAAGAACAAAGGCAGGACAAAGAGCAGAGAAATAGTGCTGAAATTGATGTTACATACCCTCCAACTGTCCAAAATTGGCACTGTCAATTCAATGAATACTCTTTTGTCCCACTTTTTCACTTGCTCCTCCCACTCTCTCCTTTCATCCTTAGCTTATTTCAATTGCTGAAAAGTTCAGTGAGCAAAGGCGTTGGCACCTAATTTACTCAGTGAGAGAAGAGGGCAAAAGGGAGCAGAATCTTGCCCTTCCAGGCAAAAGTAAATGCCTAGCTGTGTGTTCTTCCTCACTAATAGCTTTTGTTATTTTGACCACACTCTGATGTTGGTTGGTCACATGTGTCTTGGTTTTCATCAGTGAAATGTTGATAGATATGAGGTTAAAAATTACAGCATGATTTAAAAGGTCTGGAATTTTTTTTTTAAAGTATGTGTCTCTTACTGAAAGGATAATAAAACAGGCATCAGATGGGTCTGCCTCAGGAGGGCATGCTTCATCTCACATTCTTGTAAAAGATGAGGCATGCCCTCCTAAGGTACTACTGAAAAGGGTTCCATCATGCAGAGCCAATTGCTACACCTGAGATAGCTACTCCTGGCAAGGTAACCCAAGAAGGGCCTTAAGGGTCCAGGTACATAATGTAACACAGACTGCTTACACGCTATATGTGTATGTGTCTAAACCTACGTATACATGTTTAGTCTTGACATTCTGGCATTAGAGGCTTTACTGTGTAGTATTTGTGTAGTATGCCCTGCACAATCCTGATCTGGGACTCTCAGCATCCTCCTCATTTACTATGCTGGCTAGGAGGGTTTACAACTGCAATCTTAGAAAGTTGGTGGGTTTGGCATGAACAAAGCAAAGCGGAAATAATATGAGTTCTCACACTTTTGTAAAAGAGTGGAATATAGTGGAATTTTCAGTCATAACACTTCCACATGGACACACTTGAATTTTATAACTCACTAAAAATCCCAAAGTCTAATATGTGGGCATGTGCTAATCTAAGTGCTATTATAGCTAAAATGTAGGGAAGGCTAGGGGCATGGGATTGTGTTGGAACTCTATACCTAGTGGTGACTTCATTTTATGAGAATGTGCATTTTATGAGAACTTTAAATGGTCTATTGTCTTGAACATGTCAAACTTATTTTGGGGATGGAGTTCAGTATCTTCAATATTTCTTTTATAATTCAGGTTAAATCCTGGAGTGGATTCATCACCCCACTGACATGGAAACTACCAGATGTCACTGCTTGTGATAGTGCAGTCATAGCCCCCAAGGGCAGCCATAGTTGAAAACTAACATAACCTTAAAACAAACCATGATGAGGTTTAGCAATGTATTCTTGAATATGAGGTTTACCTGATCCCATCTTTATGCTTAAGAGGGGCCTCCAGTTTCTTTTAAAAATGTTTTGAAAACTTTTCGCCACTTTTTTTTTTTTTGCATTCTTGATATGATCTGTTTTTGCCTTCTTTTAAAATTTAATTTTTAATATTTCCCCTTCTTCCTGCCCTGAGTAAGATGTATCTCCTTTGTGCTTTAGCAGCATATGGTTTAGAATTATCCCTAGAAGCAAAGTACCAGTATGATTCTTAGCGAATTTTCCAGGGAAGGAAAGACCCTTCATTACTCAAGCAATCAATACTGCACACTACAGAGTGAAGTATCAACAGTGTTTGAAATGCTCTGAAGGGCAGCCCGATTTCCCATTCACTCTGTCTTAATGGGCTTTGAATGCCTGCAGGTGAACATGTTATTGTTAATGTAATGATTTAATTTGGTTTAGGGGTGAAATGTTATCTACTCATAAATAGAGTGCAAGCCCAATGCCAAGAACTTAGATTTTTGTTCTGTCTGCCAGTATTTTCTCTGATGTTTGCCTTTACAAATTACCGTACATGGGAACTGATTCCAATCAAGTGGCCCCAAGTGCTAATAGGCTACTACTCTTCTTTCACTGGAAGCTATAAGTGGAATTATAATCGACTTTCCACCCCATTTGGAATGGCGAACCCTTTCTGCATGCTGAAATGCTGAGCCTGCTTTCTTCTGTTCACACCACTGGGTGTGGCATAAGTGCTGTTGGTAAAAAAGGTCCAATTTGTCCAAGTGGCCATTTTTTCAGAGAGAGAAATTATTTAATCAGCTCCTCCATGTATGGCAAACTCAATATTTTTCATGTAGTGCTAGAAATTTACTCATGTAAGCATGATTACACAAGACTCCCCATGAAATGTCAAAGAGCAAATGTTTTTAACATTTGCTTTGATTCAGAAGCATAGATGGAATGGTTTTAATTAAAGAAAGCACACTATTGCTGAAACAGTGATGATTATTTTTTTTAAAAAAACTATTTTATTCATATGCAGGCTGTTTTCTGGATTTGAGGGTACTGTATTTTAGCCACAATGGAGGAATCCTAGAGAGGGAACCAAGGGACCGGGACTTAACTCTGAGGCTTTTACCCCCAACAAAGATAAACTGTATTTTTTTTTAAAAATGGGATGGGATTTGGCAAGTTTTTTCAGTGTCGAAAAATTTTCCAAATGCAACAACACAGACTCACAAGTGTCCCTATCCCAAGTGTCACCCAGTGCGGGAGGGGGGGTTCCGGAGGGGGGAGGAGGCAGGGCTTGAGGGGATGGTGTGCCTGGCTCTCTCCCTCAGTGCTTCTGCATTGTCCTACTCATGAGTAGGAAAATGCAGTGGCATTGAGGTGGAGCTGGGCCCAGCACTGAGTGAGGGGGCCAGGCCCTGCTTCACATTGTTGCCATTGCATTGCTTGACTCAAGAGCTCTACTCTGCTGCCACAACAAAGTACACTTCCCATAATTTCATAGCACTGAGCCATGGCAGTTAAAATGGTGTCAAATTGGATTATTTCTGCTGTGTGGATGCAGCCTATGTGTTGATAATGGCATTTAAATTTTATTTCCTAGACTATACAACTCTTTGTCTCCCTGAGCTTGCATGGCCAAGTAGGAGGAATGGCCTCTTTGTACAAGATATCTGACTGTACTATTTTAACTGAGAGTGAGAACAGCTATTGGGAGAAAGGCAGGATAAAAATAAATAATCTCATTGATTCAGTGGGTCTACTATAATTCATGATTAATGATAGGATTCAGGCCCTAGTGTGGAAGCAGTCTAAGAAGACACATGACATATAGAGATTAAGGTTGAATTTATTAAGGTTTATTTCTGAGCAGATATGTATAGGGTTCTACAACAGGGTTTAACTTTAGTTTTTGGCTGGTTTCCTTGCTTCCTACAACAGTTGGTCATTTAGCACTTTAGTACCAAGAATGATGTTCTTTAAATTATCAGTTTCCTCAGGGAAAAAATGAATAATTTACTCAATTTTCTTCCCGCTATAGGAAAGCCTTTGAAAATTGTGCAGTTCTTGAAGATATTCATGCAGAAGAGGAACATCCTCCTTCCCCCACTCACCTTTTCCCTTGCTGCTTCTGACATGGCCACAATAACATTCCCTAAGGCTTCCTGAGACCCCAGGGTGGCCTTAAAAGTTGTCTAAATCATCATGTATCAGCTCTTAGAACATAGCTGGCAATGAGCCATGACTTCCCCCTTGGCTACTGCATGGCCATGTTGGAAGGGCTGTGGGCACCTGCGGATCATAGTCAGCTATGTTCTGAGAGCTGGTACATGACAATGGAGGCATCCTTCAGGTCCTGTGGTGATCTTGGAGCATGATGTTGAGTGCTAGATATTGGAACATAGCTGGAGATGATCTCCAGTTGTCCCACTGCCCTTCCTGCTGGCCAGTACATGGCCACCAAGTTAGGGGAGGTAGATAAAGGTGAATCTGAGCTGGGGTTAGGAATAATATCCAAGTCTATTTGAAGGGAGAGACCACAACCTACTAATACTAGAATTAGAATAAGTCTCAATACCAAATCAATAACCTTGCCCAAAAATGATCTAAAGAACATTCAAACAGATTTTTTTTTAAAAAAATGTGACAAAGTTAAAGGTAGACAATACACAAAAGAAAAAGGAGATAGGAACACAATCAGAACTATGCCCGCTACTGATTAGGGCACAAGGACCAAGAAAATGATTACAACAGTCAATGAAGAGAAAAAGAAGCCAACAACAAAGAAGGATGAAGAAGGGACCTTTCCCACAAAATCCAGGAATTCAAAGAGAAATTTAAATGAGGGTATGGGGATACTATATGATCAGAAATGGAATGTAATACATAACCACAATGAAATAAAAAAGAGTTGGAACACACACAGAAGAGTTATAAAAATGCATAAGAGTGAACAGCACATGTGAAGAAGAAGCTTATGGGGAGAAAGGTCAACAGATTATAGATCAAGTAGTGGATATTTTCTATGGCAATAACCTCACTGATTGAACCAGTAGAAAGCAGAATATTATGGTTCAATCATCAGCAGAAGCCAAATGTATTATGAGCAGCAACTGCATGTAATGAATTAGAATGGATCTTTCATTCTTTAAACGGACTTTGACATTAGTGAACTTGTACCGATTGTAATGTTTGAAGGCAATCAAACTTTTATAACAATATGTAAATAGGAAAGTACTAAAGCTAGAACTATTGGATAAAAATGTCAATTAATAAAGGATTTGTATCAAAAGGGAATGACTGATATTGAATATTGGCCTACTGATGAGATGATAGCAGATATTTTAACTAAGCCATTGATGACAGAGAAATTTATATTTTTTTTGAAATGTTGAACATGTCTAACTTCAGTTAATACAGTTATTGACCAATGACATTATTGATAGATCTTAAGAAGGGGTGTTGCAATAGGGAGAAGATCTAGAATTTTGACCATTAGAAGGTTACTGGTGAGCTGCTGAAATGACCTTCAGCTGTGTGTATTATCCTAATCAGCTGCTGAGTCTTCATAAGGCTAGCTTTCTTTTGTGACTCCTTCTCTCTCTTAGCTTTTTTTCCTTTAGCATTATATTTTGTGTTGCTCTGCTTCAATGTAGTTTATATTGGCCTGTCTGTAACAGGCCATTGTTTGGTATATTATTCTGCTTGCCATTTTTGTTAATGAGGGTTGCTGCAGAAGAGTGCTGAGAATACCATGGATGACCAAGAAGACAAACAAATGGGTTAAAGAACGGATCAAACATGAACTGTCCCTGGAAACCAGGATGACTAACCTGAGATTGTTGTACTTTGGTCACATCATCAGAAAGCATGAATCATTGGAAAAGACAATGATGTTGGGAAAGGTATTCTTTCCAACTCTATTTTTAGTACTGCCACTAACAGCTTAGTCTTGCACAAATCTGCCAAGAACTGAAATCCATTTGAGTTTTCTGCTATGGTTGGGGATTAGAGCATAACTATGCAAAGCTATAAATTATTATTTGGAAGTAGCAACAGTTGCATCCAATGGAACTTTACTTCCTTGTAAATACATTTGAAATCACAGTCTTAGCTTAGAATCTTATACATATTGGCCTGGGACTTGCTCTTGAGTAAATTGTATTGCAGTTTGATGTAAAGATTTGATTAAGTTCATTTAGATGGATAACTTTATGAAATATTAAAAAGATGAATTTATACATTCATGAATTTGCAATAACAACAGATGATGATTTTTAAAATTTAAATGATATAACCTGACTTTTATTGATAGAATAAACTTGAAGCTCCTTACAAAAATGGCCAGAAAACACATAAAGCAAAATAAAAGCTGTCTACATTCCTAAAATCAGTTTCATAGCATAAAACCAAGAGCAAGATAGAATAATTCAGCATAAAAGCAGAAAATGAGGACTTGAACACACACTAGAGGATCAGTTATGTAAAAATTCAAAAAGATCTTTAGCTGCTAAGGTAATACTTAAAAGAGAAAGTGACAGAGTGGGGATTCCATAATTTCGGTTCCACAACATAACAACCTCTGCACTTATCCTTCTGAAATGTGCAGGTTACATAGGGAGAAATTGTTTGACTATTCTCAAGGGGCACCTGGGTTCCTTCACTTTCCTCCCCTGCTAACAGTGCTGCCATTAATTCATGTCTTGCCACAGAAGATCAACACCATTCTGTTTTCCTTTTGAATATAATGAAATTATCCAACATCATGTTGCAGTTTCTTTCTGTTCTAAAGGAAGAAGGCATGCTATTTTCCTGGTCTGCTTCATTTAAATTCATGGCACTGATTTTAATGTGTCTGTATTTTGGGGTGGTGTGTCATTCCCAGGTGCCTCTCCAGAGTGATAGGACTCACAATGCTGAAAAGTATAAGACTTGCTATCCAGTTTTCAGAGACAAATTTGAATTAGTATTTTTTTAAAAAATGTTCAGCTTCACCTGAGTTTGGTAAAACTACTTTTGGATATTATAGTATCCAGAGTTCCCCAGCCAGCATAGCCATGCTGGGAGTTGTAGTTCTCAAAAACAGCTTCTCCATGCTCTGCACATGATTCTCCAAAACTGATATAAAAATTCTGTCCTGAACACTCACAGTATGCCTTAGGTGGCTTTTTTAAACAGTTATTTTATTTTGAAATAAAGTCAAGAATATAGGAAACGAACAGACAGAATAATACTAGAATAAAAAAGCCCATGGAGAAGTTATCTATTGAAAGTCTCAATATGTAAATTATAAAACATATATAAGGTATGTTTCTGTGTGTAGTATAATTAATTGTTATGAAATGATGAGGATCTGAGAATCCATTTTTGGATCAATTTGAATTATGCATCTGCAAGGGAAAGTCTATATTAAAGAAAAGCCATAAAGTTTTATATATAACTAAAACCCTTATGTGGAAAATCTTGCAACACAATTACTGAACTGCTGCCTAATCTCTTAATGGAAGCAATCTATTAAATTAGTAAATCTCTGTGATGTTTATATATTTCAGTGCTAGTATGTTTTCATTAGGCATGCATATATACTGCTCTTTAATTCAGTATTATTAAACTGTTAAACTTTGACAAAATGTCTTATTTTCTCTTACGGCTAATTTACAAGCCAGTGTATGTAATGGTTTGAGCATTAGACTACGACTCTGGAGACCAGGATTCAAATGCCAACTGAGTTATGTAAATGACCTGGGTGACCTTGGACAAGGCACACACTCTCAGCCTCAGAAGATGGCAATGGCAACCCCCCTTTAAAGAAACTTGCCAAGACGACCCTGTGATAATTTTGTGTTAGGGTCACTGTGAGATGGAAACCACTTAAAGGCATACAACAAGAATTTAAAAGTAGCACTCACTGTGAAATCTGCCCCAGCACTTAATCTCTGTTCCACAAACTTTTATCCTGCCTCATCAACTTTTCCAATTATGGTCACAGATGTTATTGATTGTGATCTGCAACACTTCAGGACATAAATGATTGGAATATGTCAATGTATGCCAGTGTTTGAAAATCAATCACTTGCATAGATTCTAATGCTCCTAGCTTTGGTGTATTTTTCTATCCGTTCTGGTAATTGTACTATATTATCCTTATTAGGTCCCACAGGAAAAGTTCTGATAGCAGCAGCCATGTTCAAGGAAGTGGTGTGGATTAGTTTGTTACCCCTACTATACTGTTGTATCTGAGAGGGTAATACTTTGCCTGCTTCATATTATACCTACATTAACTTTGCAATATCTATGCATGTGTATTTGGAAATTCAGAAATTAGTCCCATTGTAGTCAGTTAAGTAAGTAGGAATAGGAAGTCTGAAATCCTTTACACACTTATCTGAAAATAATAATAATAATAATAATAATAATAATAATAATAATAATAATTTATTTTTATCCTGCCCCTCTGTGCAACATAACCAGGGAGGCTTACAAGATTAAAGCATACATTCCTATATCCCATAATCCCACCCACCCCCTAAAATACTATTAAACAACTTACAATTTAAAACATAACTTAAAATAATAGACAAAACAGATAAACATTGGCTACAGCAGAAGCATCATTGATCTATAGGATTTACTTTTGAGCATACAACTTGGCAGTCAAACAGTCTGTTTTGCAGGTCCCAAATGATATTCAAATACAGCTCCAACCAACCTGGGCCAGCTGTCTTGGGCTAATGGCACCTATAGTATATTTGTGTTATGTGACTCCAGACTTAGCAACCCTTTCATGGGGTTTTCTTGGCCAGTTTTTTCAGAGGAGGTAGACTATTGCCTTTCTGAGGCTGAGATAGTGTGACTTGCCCAAAATCACCCACTTGGTTTCCATGGCTAAGGTAGAATTTGAACCCTACTCTCCCAGAGTCCTTGTTCAACATTCAAACCACTAAGGCCTGTTACAGACAGCCCAAATAAATCTGCTTCAGGTCACAGTGGAGGTATGGTGTTTCAATGATGCATGCGTCCTAAGAGTCCAGAAGCCACACCAAAGCCATGCTCCAGTCCTTAGGGCTGGAGCGTGGCTTTGGTGCAACTTCTGGACTCTTAGGACACATGCATCATTGAAACCCCATACCTCCACTGTGACTTGAAGCAGCTTTATTTTGGCTGTCTGTAACCGGCCAATCACACTGATTGTTACAGTGTTTTACTGCTGAAGCAAAGAAGATCCAGCCTGCAAGTAGGAACTTGAATTCTTCAAAAGAAATGTTAGACATAGTTAGGGTTGCCATATCCCGCCTGTGGGTGGGACTTTCCCAGTTTTGGGCAGGTCCACACGATCCCACCCTGGTTTGGCCCCGCCCCTGGGATTTCCCCCGCCCCCGGGTTGAGGGGAGGATTCCCTCCCTGTTTGGGCTCTGCCGCTGCAGCAGCGAGGCTGGGGCCCAGGCCAGGAGGGAAAGGCTCCCTGAAGGGAGGATTCCCTCCCTGCTTGGGCTCTGCTGCCACTGCAGCGAGGCTGGGGCCCAGGCCGGGAGGGAAAGCCTCCTCTCAGCGAGGCTCCTATTCAAATGTAGGGCACACAAAAAAATGTGTCCTACATTTAAAAATTTTGTCCTACATTTGTCCCGGTTTGGAGGTCCTGACGTATGGCAACCCTAGACATAGTTGGGGAATAATTTTTTAAAAAGCAGTTAATTAAATGATTAATAGATATCAATTCATTAGTCACAATTAAATAAGTATTAAATTATAAGAAATGAATAATGATACCATGGAGCCAGTGCACAGCATAGAACAAACAATTCCTTTGCAGTCCAGTGAAAACTTTAAAATTACAAATCTGATTATTCACTGGAATAAATTTCTGTTTACCTATCTCTTCCATCATGTACAAGAGTATACTTTTAAAGGTTCTGACAAAGAGAACTTAGAAAATATTGGAAAGCAGCGAAAAGGGCAGAAAGTGTGAACTAAAATGATGTGGGAGCTGGAACAATTTCCCTGTGAACACAGGTATAGTTACAACAGCTGGAGTTATTTGGGAGCCACACAGGTCCCTTTTTAATTTTCTTTTCTGTTGATCTCACTAGTAGTGAAAGACGGCTTTTGGATCTCTTCCCATAAGGGGAGGAGTGCATTTCAGTGATGGAAAAGATGGTCCTGCATACAAAAGGTGCCAGGTTTAATTCCTGGCATCTCAAATTATGATTGAAAACATCTGCCTGAAACCTTGCAGGGTGCTGCCAGTCAAGCTGCCTTCTCTGTGTTTACGGACTGTATAGCCAGGCAGAGTACAAGTGAAAGAAAGTTTTGTGACAATTTCTATTATTAACCATTTACAGAAATAAAAAGGGGAAACAATATGTAGAAAAGGAAAGTGGTTATGGGCAAAAAGGATACAGAATGTTGATGGCAAGAATGTGGGAACAGATCAAAATCTAAGGTAAACCAATGTAGGTTGAATGGAATGTGCCAATTAGGGAATAAGGACATATAGTGCTGATCATGGTGCAACATTCCTTATTCAGGAAAGCATATGTATATGGAAAAGTACAGCGCAAAAGATTAGCTATATAATGTTTCCCAGGGTGATTTTGTAAGCAGGAACAAACAATAAACCAAGGAAACTGCCCCAGCTCTTAAGGCTGTTTTGGGATTAATTGCACAGATAAATTCATTCCAACACAAGTGGTTTTTTTTAAAGGGGAGTGTATACTGAAGGGAACTATTCTGAAAGATATGTAAGCAAGAAAGAGCAAGACAGATCTGCACATAGTTGAGGGAGAGGCAACAAACCATGCTAACGTGAGGATGGGAGTTTTAGTATAACCTGAATAATTTCCTCAAAGTAAATCCAACCAAAAATGAAACTCTTTTAAAAGTTCAGGGTGGCACATCAGGAGGCCAAAGTCGGAAAGAAACAAAAATCTCTCCAGGGCTTCCTTCTTTATTCACAGCAGGAGTGACTTCAGAATAAGAAGTAGCATTGTCTAACGTTGGGGGCTCCGTTCCATGCTTGCATAATTTTATGGAATCACAAGACATTAAAAAAAAGCTGCTTGGAGCTCAGTTTTCTAGAGCTCTGTGAATTTCCATTTCACTGTCTGAAGCATTTCATTTATAATCTTCCAGAAAATCGCTCTGTGTTTAATTAATGTCATATCAAAACCTGCTGTAGCTGATTGAGAAATGGGTTTCACGTCCTTTCCTTCATCAAAAGGAAGGAAAGAAACATCCTCACCTCACTTATCCTCTTAAATTCTCCCAAGATGTGACTGGCATCAAATCAGGATTTAGTACAAAATATTTCAAGGCAACCAGCAACCCCCATGATATTGACAAGGCTGATCAAGGGTTACACTTGTGGCAAGATTTCTGACCAGAGAGACTTCCCTTCACCAGAACATAAAGGACTTTGAAATTCATCCAGACAGAAGCTGTAGAATGAGTAATAAGCCCCTTTATGGCAAACTGTTTTGTAAGGAATGCATAACACAGCGGCACATTCCTTGCATTGCCATTTCCCTCCTCCCAGGTTGATGTGATGCTGATAATGAAAATGAGAAGAGAGAGAATTAATGATCATAGAATTTTATATAGCATTCTAGCCTCTTATCTTTCTCCTTGTCTTCTCTATCCAAGATTCATATACCAGCACCAGAAAAATGATGCACCGTAGCTTTGGGAACATTGTACTATACTGATGGCAAAGTACTTAGATACTAATATTGTATACTAAATTTGTATGCTAGATTATTCAATAAAACAGTAGCAAATATATCTTCACTTCCATCACTCTTTAATAATAAGCATCTTTAAACATCGCCAGTTTAGGAATATTATATTATATTATATTATATTATATTATATTAAATCAATAGTATAACAGTTATTCCTAAAGCAGGATTCTTTGCTGCTGTTTGTCAGCACTTGAATACAAACCCTTAAATCAAGAGCTATAATAAAAATGAAATACTGGGAAGCAAAAATTCATTTTAATGAATCACTCTTTGAAAGTTAAAATTCATCAATTAAATAAAATGGATTTTTTTTCATTTCATCTTATTTTTGATAATTCAGTTAAAATTTACAGTGTATAGGATTGTTTGTCTGAAATACAAAAGTTGATGTTGTAGTTTTGAAGCTACCGAGATCATGAGAAATGAAACACCCACAGCTTCTCCTCCATTCCCTCCTTGGCCTTTTAAACCTACAGTACTCTGAAGGTACAAGTGAGTTCACCTGTTCCTCAACATTTAAAGCATTTTTACCTGCTGTTTCTTCAGCTAAAAAAACTTCCACAGTGACATACATAAGATCAATAAATAATGTTTTGTCCTTAGGCATACAAAACTAACAGGCACAACACAAAAGGAAAAAAGAGTTGTGGAGGGAAGAAGGAAACAAGCAATCTCAGGCCTTTATTTTTTAAAGAAACAAAGTTCTTATAATGATCAACTTGAATGGAAAATGTTCAGGATAAGGAAGAGCCAAACTGAATCGATTCTCAAGACAGCTGATGGAGTAGTTCTTGTTTTTCACCTGTTCCTCTGCTTCAGATAGAAGTGATGGCTAATACTCAGGATGCATCTACAGCATAGAAATAATGCAGTTTGACACCACTTTAACTGTCATGGCTCCACCCTACAGAATCCTGGGATTTGTAATTTTGTAAGGCACCAGAACTCTTTGGCAGAGAAGACTAAAGACCTTGTAAAATTACAAATCCCAGGATTCCATAGGGTCGCACTACATCACTTAATGTAGTGTCAAACTGCATTATTTCTACAATGTAGATGCATCCTTAGAGAGGAGAATCCCAATGGAATTGCTAACTCAGCAGCAGACCCATCTCATTTTCATCCTCTGCTGCAGCTAGATGCAGCCTGAGGGTGGGGAGATTGAGGAGATGTGAGTCTTTAGGCTCCCATATCTTTCACTACTCTAAAGCTATAACACTGGATATATACACTGGATTTAAACACAGGATTAAACCCTGATGATAACCCTATGAAAATAAATTTTGGTAAAGACATTGCTAAGAGGAGGGGATGTTACATTAGTGTTACCCCTTGTACAAGTCTGCCCTTTAATTCCTTTTGCTTTTTGTTACTGGTCAGTGTAACTAAAGTGGTATGAGGTAATGTGGAACAAACTTTACTTCTTTGATTGCTTCCTTGTCAACAGACAGCAATAAGAAAAGTAGTTGAGCTTACTGTCAAATCCTTGTTAACATGAAGGAACACGTTCACTGCTTATTCCATCCTGGCCTCACTTGTATTGCACTCAGTTTCACATCCTAATACATGGACATTGAACTTGAATCTTCCTAGAATGTTTTAGCTAGGCTTTTTTTCCTCTTCATTTTCAGGTTAAATGAGAAGAGACTGCCCCAAGGTACAGGCAGAGTGAGCCTTTGTTTTTGCCTTACTAATAGTGGTTGCTTTGCACATACTGTAATAGTTTTCAAAGATTGGTTTAATGCTGCAGTGGCATTAAGTCCTGCTTCTTTTGGCAGGAAGATGCTGGCACAATTGAAGGATCTCCATAGTACTGTGAACACAGTGATCCTGTATAATCTTGGAAGCTAGGCAGTGCTGAACTTGTCAAGTATTTAAATGAGAAATTACCATCTAACCCAAGGGATACCCAGGTAGGGATAGGAGAGAATGCTGCCAGGAATCCTCTCAGTCAAATTTGCCAATACTGAGCTAGATGGACCAATGTACTGATTCAATATGGCAGCTTCCTGTATTTCCATGTTCCTAAAGACTGGTAAGACTAGATGAGACAATATACTGGAGGTGTTTGGAGAAATGCCAAAAGTTGCATTTCCATATTTTAGGCAAAAAGGCCCTACCAAATTAATCTGCAGTTCTGACTCATTTATAATCTTTGTTTAGGAAGCAAGATACACACACACACACACTCACATTCACATATCAATGTAAATGTGTGAAATATTCTGTCATAAAAAAAATAAGATGAAGGAGCCATATGAAAATTGTGAGTGTAAATCTTCCTTTATAAGGCTCAGTGGCATCACTAGGGTTGGTGTCACCCAGTATGGTAACTTGGGGTGTCACCTAATGAGATAGCTCACTTCTGTAGAGCTTTCATATCAGACCATACAGAATCGTCAGTAATACTTTTTGTATAATGTCACCCCAGTGCTGGGAATGGCTGAGGGATAAGATGGAAATGTGAGTGTCCTGTGTCCATACCAAAAGAAGGAATTACCTCTGCCTCTTGCTTGCTTGCTTCTCTTTCTTCCTTTGTCTTCCCATGAGTATCCTCTTAAAAGTTGCATTCATCTGTTGGGGATGTTTTGATTTGGATATCCTGCATGGCAGGGGGTTGGACTAGATGGCCCTTGTGGTCTCTTCTAACTCTATGATTCTATGATTCCCCTCTCTGGCCCAAGAATAATAATAATAAAAAAGGATATGCATAAAGTCAGAAAGTATAACCTACTTCTTGGAAGTGAACTGTGAAAACGCTAGAAGCACACTTGGCATTTGTCCTATGTGCATTTTCTCTAAACCAATGCAAAAATAGCAGCTGACTTTGGCTCTTCTTCTGCTTCACTTCTTGGTCTAGCTCAAGAAGTCATTGTGCCAGAAGTGTATTAAATTATTAAGCTCTAAGAAATATTGAGGTGGTGATTGTTGTTGTTGAGTCTTCTCAGGAATAAAAAAAGCCACCTGAAATCTGCCACATGCACTTATACTGAACACAGGTAGAGGAACTTCTGCATACACATTATGCTTGTAAGAGTCTTCATGTTTTCAATGATAATAGATGGGGAAAGTAATTTGACTTAGTCTTGAAAGTACTTCCAAGTAGGCAAAATTAATAACAACCTGCCTGCCACTGTTGAGATGTCCTGACCCATCCGTGTGTGTGTGTGTGTGTGTGCGCGCGCGTGCGTGCGTGCGTGCGTATTTCTGGTGTCCTTGGCCATACAGTGTTTCTTCAGGTAACCTCAATTTTGCTCCAGGCCATCACTGAAAACTTTGTTGGGGTTTGCAGTGAGTCAAAGAAGGTGCAAATGACCAGCTGCTTTCTTTGTACTGTGGGCAAAGCTTTGGAAAATTATTTTAAAAATAAACTACAGTGACCTTGTTAGTTTTCTAAATCTCCTCAACGAAATCAAACCAAGGAATATGAAAAGGACTGGAATCATCTGGTCAAATGTATTAGCCATTCTGCTTGCAGCCAGTCAGCCACTCTATCCACTTTCTAAAACTGAGGCTGCAGAATTTATGAAAAGAACATGTAGAGATACTAGTTTAAACCAAGTGCTGTTTGCTGCGATACAGGGATTAATGAAGAGTCATCATGGTGTAGTAATTTGAGCATTGGAAGCAGAATTCTAGAATTCGGTTAGGACAGTGTTCAAATCCTTTCTCAGCCTGGGAATCCATTGGGTGACTCAGGCCAAGACATATTCTCAGCCCCAGAAGAAGGCAATGGAAAACTATCTGTGAACAAATATTGCCAAGAAAACTCATATGTTCACCTTAGTGTCCCCATAAGTCGGAAACAACTTGATGGCACAAAACAACAATAGATTAATGGCAGCTCTTCCTCTCTGTACATAAAAATGCTGGCCATATAGTCCCGATATAGTCCATTAGGCAAGTGGGTAAAGCATGTTTGCCCCTGAGTTACCTTGCAAAGAAGTATAGAGAACTAACATAGTAGTCCTTATATCAGCAAGGCTAGAAATAAATTTAGGAAACTGCACAAGACTCAAAAATCCAAAACCAAAAACAATTGACACCTCTTCGGGAGTGTTACCAAATGGCTGGTACTACTGAGAGAGAGAGAACTAGAAGAAGCAAGAATGGCTTTAATGAAATCTACAGGTGGTCCTCCTCTTCCAACCCTCACCACTTCAATCTGCTCCTCATGGCTATCCTGTAGCTTTCTTTATATTTTTAAAAATAGCAGCAGTGAGGGAAGGCTTCAGAAGGCGGAGATATCTAAAATGTGAGTACTGTGAGGAAGGACAAGTAAGACTATCACCACGTCTATCTGTCCCTGAGGTGATATTTGAGGGAGGATACAGGAGGGGGGGGGGAATAAGGCATTCAAGGCTTTTGGCTGGGAAGGGATGTGCATAGTTGTATGGACCAACTTTGGTGGGTATGCGGGAGAGGACAAAGAGATAAAATGCACTGCTTCTTTAAGGATGTGTTTAGCTTGATGGTGCCTTGCCTTCTGCTCCTTCCTACTCGAGCAACAGAGCCACGTCCTTAGGCAGACAGAGACTTCTACTTTGGCTTCTCCCTTTAGCAGGGAGAGCAAGAAGCCCTTGGGGGCACAACAGTTTTGCTTCTCTTTTCCTCCAACTTCAGCTCTCCTTTTCTGCTTGTTTGCTGCCACTATACTACCAGAAGCAAAAACATATTGGAGAGATTGCTCTGTGAGCTCCTCATGTGCTGAGTGTAGTGAGTAGTAAGGGAGGCGAAAGGAGGGGGTATTTTGGGGTTTAAAGGAACAGTGAAGGCAGAATAAGCAACAGAGTAGTTGAAGTTGGAATGGTGTGGCTAGGTGTGACCCAGGCTAAGTGATAGGATGAAGAAACACAAGGCATGAAGAGGAGCCCCGCCAACCAGCCAGCCTCCTGGCTTGCCTGTTAGTTTTTTCCCTTTAATAACCTTTGCCATCTTGACCATACTCTGATGTTGCTTGGCCACATGTGTCACCACATGGTTTTCCTTTGTGTAATGTTGGAGGACAGAGCCAGCGAGCATTGTGGTTTCAGTGTTGGACTATGGGCTATTACTCTGGAGACCAGGGTTCAATTTGCAACCATGAAACCCACTAAGAAGGAGATCAGGAGTTTATCCCATGAATATCCCAGAAAAATTGCATAATTACACAAAATGATTTCACATGACTTTGCACAGTGACAATGCATTTCTGATATAACTTTATTTGCACAATTGTGTGTGATAATCATTTGTGCAGTTACTCACCATTTTTGCTTTAAATGTGCTTAATCTCTCTTTAATGCTGAAATTAGCCCCAGTGTGATAAACTCCTGAGTGACATTGGGCAAGTCACATGCTTTCAGCCTCAGGGAAGACAATGACAAATCTCCTCTGAACAAATCCTGCCAAGAAAAACCATGATAGTCTCACCTAAAGGTTGCCATAAGTTGGAAATGAATTGAAGGCGCGCGCGCACACACACACACACACACACACACACACACACAGAGAGAGAGAGAGAGAGAGAGAGAGGGTGTTGGAATTACGTATCTATGCATTGTGAGGAATCTCAGTTCAATAACTGGAATCTGACTGAATCCACTTAGTCCTGTTGTTCTGGATTCAGGATTTGTCCAAGCCCTATACACACCTAAATTCAAAATACAGCAAAAGAAGCAGGATATACTGCTTGTTTTTTTTTTTACATTTTAGTTCCTAATTGCCATCATTTTCTTGCCATAATTTTCTCGCTGCTTGCTGTTTACTTTTAGCAAACTTCAGATTTCCAGCTTATTCTACTGCTTTCCTTAAAATGCACACATCTTGGCCACTTGCTTTTTAAAGTTTTTTTTTTAAAGAAAGTCATGACAAACTTTGGATCAAGGAGGTAGCTTTGCTTTAATATGTCACATAGACTTTTTCATGAAAGCGAGTAGAAAGCAGCTGTTTTATTTTGTAGCTAAAGCATCGACTCACTTCAGACAAGAAGAGGTTTCACACTAGCCATTTAAAAACCTTTTTAAAAAGCGGATCAGTGGCTCTGAATCATAGTCACACAGCTTTGTGGCACAATGAACCCTCAATTAAATAATTTAGACAATCCAATTAGAAAAAGAAATATTTTGGAATCCTGTCATATGATGGAACATGAGATGCTAGCAGACTGTGGAACTCCTTGCCCTGGGAGGCTAGAGTGGGTGCCTCCTGTTTGTCTTTCTCCTGACATAATTTTTTTCCCCCAGAGAATTCCATGGCAACTATCCTCAACTGTTGCAAAGGAGGCTTTTAACTGAATGGATGCTGCATGTTTAACTAATACAGTCGGCCCTTCTTATCTACGGATTTTTTATACACGGATTTAAGCATACACGGTTTGAAAATGTTCCAAAAAAGTATAAATTTACCTTGATGTTCCATTTTTTATTAGGGACACCATTTTGCTATGTCATTATACTTAATGGGACTTGAGCATACACGGATTTTGTTATACACGGGGGATCTTGGAACCAAACCCCAGCGTATAACAAGGATCCACTGTATGTTTTTCAACCATGTTTTAATTTTTAAAGTATTTTAACTGCATTTTTATTATTTTATTGTAAGATGTTTCATAAGAGAAGTGCAGAATTATAAATTGGAAAAAATCAATTGACAAGCTGATTTGTACTGATTCAGACTATTGGTTATTTTAGTCAGGGATGGGCAACTGTATGGGAATAGGCACAAAGAGACAAAATCCTTCTCACTGTCCCTGTGGGGAATAGCCCCCACCCATAGCAAGTCCAAATACCCCTATTTTCCTCTGTAGTTTGTCTCCAAACAATGACAGGAGGTGATGCAGGTAACGTCATGTTGCCATTTTGAGTGGTACTGTATAGACAAATTAAGGTTTTGGGGGTATTACAGGCTTCTGTGGAGTTTGTGGGGGTGGGGATATGTTTGTGTTTTTTCATGCATCTGTGGGGTTTCCTGGGTGATTTATGGGCAGACATTTTCCAAACATCATGTTGAATTTTGTTTTAAAGAATGGGGGTGGGTAGGCAGGTTGTGGGGCTTTGGGAAACTGGTGTTGGATGGCTTTAGTGACATCCAGGGGTCAGATGAGACCTGAGGATCACACTATCCTCCTCTTACGTGGGGGTGGGTGGGTCCAGAATAGATTCCCCCGTGTATGGCAAGGGCAGACTCTATTATTAGAAGAGGTTTCTCTTTCATGGCTTTTTCTTCATCATCCAAGTCAATCCATTTAAAAACCAGCAATGCTTGACTGTCTTGGGAAGGGGACATTTCACTTTATTAGCTAAAATATCATGAGAGATTTTGTCAAATGCTTTGATAAAATCAAGATAAATTATGTCAACAGCATGTTCACAGTTTACTAAGCTTGTATACCAATCAAAGCAAAACAGAAAAAAGAAAGGGAAAAAAGAGCCTGACAGGATTTATTTTTGACAAATATGTATGCTGTGTACTTTCCCCATGCCATTTTCTGATCTAAATGGCATTTCTCAGTATCTTTTCCCTCCATTAATGTTTTCCCTTTAGAGGAAATGGCATCTTAAGGAAGAACTGGCTCAAAGAGAGAGGGCCAATGACCCACTCCCCACATTGCTTCATCAGTCAAATTGACAGTTTGTCCTGAAACCTTTAAGAAAAAACAAGTTAATAAGCTGTAATAAGAGATTAGGTTATAGATCTTCCACAGTGTAATACAGAGTTTGGCCCTCAAATTTGTAAAATAATTCAATTTTCCTTGGGCTCATTGAGGTTGAAGCTTGATGGGATCTTGGTTAAGATAAGTTCATTCTTATCTTGGGTACTAGAATGACACTGTTTTTATTTGTATCCTTAAGCTTGTTGGTTGTTGTCTTCCACAAGAACAAAAATGAGCCCTGGTGGCGCAGTGGTTAAATGCCTGTACTGCAGCCACTCACTCAAAACCATAAGGTTGCAAGTTCAATACCAGCAAAAGGGTTCAAGCTTGACTCAGGCTTGCATCCTTCTGAGGAGGTCGCAAAAATGAATACCCAGATTGTTGGGGATAAATTAGCTTACAGTTGTAAACCGCTTAGACACTGTTAGTTCAGTATGAAGCGGTATATAAATGACTCTGTTTGTTTATTTGTTTGTCTCTCTTATACAATTTATGCCACGCCAAGCTTAGGGAAATTACTTTTTAGACTATAGCTCCCCAAATCCTTTAGTTAGCATGATCACTGGGATTCTGGATTTCTAAACTCTGCTGTGTTGTGCAAACAGCCTGAAGAAGCAGATAGACTATTTGAACTCAGAAGAACTATGTTTAATCTTTGCACAACCATGAATTTTGCCAGGTTTCTTGGGAATCTGTATCTACAGTTACTCTCAGCTTAACCTGTCTTGTAGGGTTATTGAAAGTGTATAATTTGTAATCCACATAGCCTTCCCTGAGATTGTTGGAAGACTGGCAGAATAAAAATGTACAAAACAAATGAAAGAAATTCATGTGAGATATGAGATGGATGGCAAACTGAATGTATATTCTAGGCAGTGTAGGGTTTACATATACAGTGCAAACCAATTTAAATACAACCCCATGTGTTAACATTCAGTTAGAAGGCATTCAACATTTGTGCTACATGGAGGCCTTTTACTTATTATGTGTCAGAATGTTTTTATGATAAAGAGATGCTGCTGATTGTTTTAGGATCTGATGCATTCTTATTTAATATATATTTTTTCATATGTTGACTGCAACAAAGTGTGCCTTGTCTGTACTTTATACATTTTTTGTGCTTTATGTATTGTGTTCATATGTTCTCCTATTCAAATTTGGGGTAAAGCAGATGGCCAATAAAGAGTAGCCTCTGCCCACAATTGGGCTGGGACTACAGTGACCACATGGATGGCTCCCAAAGGGGGGGCCACTGCTGCAGATTCCATGACTTCCCGGTCAGGGACTGGATTTGTACTGATGGTGCTGTTTCTTCTTTTATCTATTTGGTTAGTTCACCATTCTTTTGAACATGGCAATTGGGTACTGACTTAAAAAGTTAGGGGTGAGATGCTGCATGATATAAAGTTATATCAAGGTAGGGCACCTAAATGTGGGTGAAAAATATGTGTTTACAATTGTGGTGGTGGTGAGGATATGTGAGCTGAATATCTAATTTTTAAAAAAGATATTTGAAGCATCCTACTATACAAGGAAGTGGTTCATTCTTTTTTTTTTTTTTACTATATATGTATATGCTTTCTGTCAATACACCAAGATAGTTTACAGTTAAAAATATAAACATAATTCAAACTGTAAATGAGATTCAGAGGAATGGTGCTTTTATTTATTTATACTTAAAAGGTGGCTTATTGCTCTTAAACTTGCCTGTATAGGAGAGGCTAACCACAGGATAGTTTATGCCAATGTTGATGTAGAAAGGCTAAAAATTGGCTTATTTATAGGTGTTTAAAGTTTTAAACCTTCAGCAGCTTAACAAGTATTGTCTATTTTATTTTGTTATTCATAGAGTTTCCTGGAGTCAGATTAGCTTCATTTGCTTCTGTATCTTTTATGAAACATTTTGTGTGTGTGTGTGTTAAGTGTCAAGTTCTCTGCTCCATCTATTCTTTCTTTAATTGGCTGAAAGGAAGGATGCTTCAAAATGCTTCATCTTTGGAAAGGGTTGGATGACATCACCTTAAAGATCTTTTCCAGCGCTGTCATTCTGTAGGGATTGCTCATCAGTTAATCTCTTGAAATGGGAATTGTAGCTGTAGTTGCACAGATGTCACTAATCCATTCCAGTGACAGAATAATGTGGGGACATAGGTATGACCCTTAATTGTTGCAATTTCCTGGCATTTTGGAGCTTGTTCTTAACATAAGAGTGTTGAAATGGGCATTGTTAGTTAAACAAAATGTTCTAGGTCTGCCTTGTTCCATTCTAGTCATTTTCTCTTCAATCACCTTTCATTTGGTATGGTATTAGAGAAAAAATAGAAAACATTTGCTGCTGAACCTGTCCTGTTATAAATTGAGCAGACACCTAAGACCATACACTTCCATTCAAAGAGGTTGACCAGGAGGCCCCAAGGTTCCACAGAGTCTGTGGAACCAGATGTGTAATCCAGATAGATTGAAGCCAACAAAGCAAACAGTCCTGAGCCAGGACCGAAACTGAAAAGGAAGTTTCCAGAGAAATCAATCCAGATTAGAGCCAAAAGTGAGAGATACACAAAGCTGAGGCTACCAGACAGGATTACCAGAAGGTGTTGGATCTGCTGTATGCAGTACCAGCATGGCCTTAGCTGAGCTAATTTATAGCTGGCAATAAATTAATCCAGCTGGCCTCATTGACATGGCATGGTTTACTTAAGGCAGAGAAGAGCATCATAGCCGCTGCGACACGTGCGGAAGCACAGCGTTTGCTACGTAAAAATGGCGGCAGCCGTCTGGAATGGCCGCCATCATTTTTTACGTGCGGAGAGCGTATTAGGGTTAGGGAGGTGCGGAAGCACCGCACCTCCTAACCCTAGTACGCGCTCTGCACGTACTTTAATGGCAGTGTGTAACCTGCCTCTGTTTTTTCTCCCAATTTTGGAGGTGTGCCCTGGTATGGACCTGGCTGTGCTTCTGTCAAAAGAAGGTTGCCATGAGGAATGTGATAAAAGCTTATTGGTATTTATTAAACAAATGGGATTTTGTTCCCAATGTCAGGCTCAAGTATTTTTGAGTTTTGAAATTTGGTAGCTGCTCCACTGGGGTGTGAGCATTTACAAATACTTCATTTTCAAATTTGCTAGTACCATACCAAATGAAGAAGTAATGGGATAGGCACTTCGCTGGGAAATTCAATGTTCAGGACTTCTTCTTCTTTTTTGCTTAATAATAAAAATAACATTTAATTGTTTGAAGATATTATCCCCCCTGGAAATCCCACCTGGATAGATGCAGGATTGAAAAGTCAAAAACAGGTCTTATTGCATGCAGCTGTGGCCAGGCAAGTGCAACCTATATGCAGCCATGCTTATCCAGCAGCTTTACGAAAATGGGAGCTTACTGTTTTTGAAAAGCCTCTGAATAAGTGCGACTAGGTCTGGGTTGCATACAGGTTGCACTCAACTGGCTGCGGCTGTGTGCAACAACATCAGGTTTTGTCATTTCAATCTTGCGTTTATCCTCGTGGGATTTCTGAGTGCAATAACTGAGTGCAATAATCTCCACTGTCTCAGTCAAGGCAATTTGAATGACTCCACTTGGCTGCAGGAGGGGAGGGGGAGAGGGAGGAATTCAATTCTGAAGATAAACACAGACCATCCTTCCTTGTTCAACACTGTGGAAGAGAAAGACAGTTGTTTGTTTTATGGTACTCTTCAATCACCACCTAAAGATCCATTATAGCTTCAAATCAAAAAGCATATGTATGCATGTGTCTTTCACATGCACTTGATATGTACGTAAGCATACACAGCTACAGTGGGACTACCTAGATAACTTGACATCCTGCATTTTAATGGGAAAGGGAATTCCATTACAAACATAAAGTAGGTCATAATTCCTTGTTAGACAGTGCCAACTGACTTTATTCTTCACACCACTAATTGCATGAAGTGTTAGGGAGGGAAAGCCAGTGGAATATTTTATAGCCTTTGTTCTTTTGGAATTTTTCAGGAATGATTCGCCTATCTATGAGGGGAGAACATGTTGAAATATCTCACTCTCCAACGAGGAACAAGAAGAAGAATAAAAATTTCCACCAACCTCTTCCAGGGACAGAAAGAATAAAGAGAAAAAATTACATCACTAGTTGTCAGCCTCCTCTGCACTGGCTTGGGGATAATCAGCTTGTCATTCCTCTTCTCCTTCATCCAAGGAGGCCTCCTCCAGGTAATGCATGACAAAATCACTGGTTTATCACTGTTGGCTTTTTTAAAAAATCAATATTTAGGAGATTACTGCACTACACTCTTACAGTGCTGCCATTCCACTTCTACTGCTCTGGCTGCCTCCTGTTACATTCTGGGATTTGCAGTTTAGGGAGAGGCATTTAGAATTCTCAGTCAGAGAGCTCTTAGGTCTCACTGAACTATATAACCCAGAATGCTGTTGGAAGCAGCCAGAACAGTAAAAATGGAATCGCAGCACTATAAGAGTGTAGTGTAGTAATCTCATAAATCTGTCTGACTTTCAGTACAACTAAAACTCAACTTTTAAATCAAGATTTAGTCTGGATTGTAAAGGATATATTGAAGGTGCTGAATTCTATCGCCCAAATAGGTTCAGGACTACCTTAAAACTCACACTAAAACCTGGAATGGATTCACCACCCCACTCACATAGTCCCACCAGCTCCTGATAACAAAGTGCTAACAGAATTGAATTACTATATCATTTGCTGACCAACCCAGTGAATAACAAGACCAGACACAGAGACCTGGGTTATAAAATGGGCAGCTTTACTTAACTCAATGTATTTAACTTTATTTCTTCAAGATCTGCAAAAACAGGGGTGAGAGCCTAGTGTAGTAATAGCTGGCGGATGGTCTGTTTTCAGACCAATTCCCCAGCTTCCCTTGGGTGAAAGCATCTGAGCCCCAAGGGCAATCTAGAATTAGGTGGCTGGCCCGCATCCAGAAGGCCAATCTAAGACTCCCCCACTGAACTTTCAAGAATTAAGTGGGGGTTTAAATCTCAGACCACCACTAAAGCAAGTTTCTTTCCTTTCCTGTTTAGTCACAAGACTTAAAAGTCAGTTTTAGAGACTTACCTTCACTCTTTTGGATGGTGCCGAGGTGTTCACCTGGACCTCTATCTCGCCTCACCTATACGTGAAACCTATTTATGACCACATCCCAAGCCAATTGTTAAAGTCCCCAACTAACAGTGTGGGGTAGTCAAAAATGCTTGAAAAGGGGAGAAAATTCCTACCTGGCCTGAAGCGACGAAAGGTTACTCTCACACTGCTGTTGAGGTGGGAGGATGGGCCAGTGTTTCAGCCAGACTGAGAGGGAATGGGCAGACAAGCCTCAATTAGGTGGAGCCCTGCCTCACCTCTCTTAACGGTCTGCTAAGTGCACCATTTATTTTTAAATTGCTGGTCTCTCCACTGAGAGGCCAGCAAAGGCTCATCCTCTGATCACATGTATATCATGGATCAGGGAGAAACATTCTTTTGATTTATTCTGGCAGCTAGTGGCTTTGCCTTCACTGGAGTGGTGAATTTGCTTTAGCTTTTAGTCCAAACTTTAAAGACAATATGCCTCAAATAAGTTTAGCACCGTTGGAAACTTCCTTCAAGTTCAGATTAGGCCTGGAGTGTATTCATTTTACCACTGACAGCAGAGAATCAGTAGTCAATGGACCTAGGTTGAATGCAAACTGCTTTCAGACATGACTATTATGTTGACATTATTCTGCCTCATTCACAGGATTCAGTGGGGAGGAGCAGACATCACTGTCTTCAACTTGTAACTGTCTTGCATTTTCTCTCATCTTCCATCTTTTTTTCTTTCTGGGGAAACAGATTGAAGAGGAAAAGGTAGAAAAGCTTCACAATATATTTGAGTGACAGCACTAGAAGCCATTTATCTTGAAGCAAACTCAGGCTTCAATGATTAAATTTTAAAAACCTTTTTAAAAATAAACCAACAACCTGATATACATGTATACATTTAGAATTGCTATGCCAAAGCAAAAGGAAGCAAGGAATGCCAGACTGGTTTTACACCCCACTTACTAATGAATAGAACCAGCTTCCCTTTTGTGTGTTTGTGATGAATACAAGCAGGTGTATTTCCTCTTTTGAAAACTCATCCCTCGAGGATTTATACCAAAGATTAAAGAATTCACTGGACCATTTGAACCAAAGGGGGTGTTTCATACTTCAATGACATTATAGCAGCAGAACTGTTCAACTGTTGCCTTTGTCCCTTGTTACAGTGCAGTATGGTAAACAGTGGTGTGGATCAGATATCCATTTACTGGGTAACAATGATAGAGATGAAACTAAACCACATAGAGATTAAAGAATTGGTTCTTAAGAGCTTAAATCAACTTAACACAGACAAAACAGCATCCCGCCCAAGTGGAAAGAATCCAAGAATTACAGGACACAAACAAGGAAGAAGGCAAAGCCTAAGCTTAACGGTGTTTTTTTGTTAAGTCTTTTGCTCTAGGAATGTAAATGAATCTAAGATGAGAACTAGAGAAAAAAATACTTCTTAAAAAGCTCCATAAGTTGAGGTTGTTTGCAATACAGTATTTGCAGTTGGGGAAAAACATGGAGAAAAGGTTAACTTGTCTCGATCTAGTATAGGACATTATAGATATTTCATTCCTTCCCTTCTGAATTAAAAATACATAAGATCTGGTTACACCTTTGTAATATTTTGTCTAGTTTTGTCTTGAAATTATAACATTGGGGCTAACTTTTAAAAAATGACCAGTAAGCACTTATGGGCCAAAGACCAGATGGGATGAGCAGGCACTGACACAGTAAAAAAAAAAGGGTTATTCCAAAATCTTTTTTGTTTCTTATGCAAACAAATATGCTAAATATTTGAGGTATGGTAGGGCACAAGCCCTGGCCTCTCTTTATCACTTTCTGTTGCTTTCCTCACTGAAAGGTTGCCTTTCTGAAGAGGAGCTTCTGTTCTGTGCATGGAACTCTTCCTACAATTCAGAACACTCATTTTCCAGCTTTCTGAATTTTGTTGAGAATCTTGGTGACACAGAAATCTCCTTTCTTCAGGATGTTATTTTCCATGTGAAGAGAGTAACATAAACAGATAAAGAGTGGCTGGGTCTTCTTCCTTGATGTTTAGACTTCCAGTTTTCATAAAACTCCAATATGGCTGCAGGATGCTCTAAACATGAGTTCTCATGATAGAGCGCTCTTTGGATTTGCTCATTTTCAACTCTGTGTTCACTCATCCATTCTTTCTTGGGGTTGTTTGCAGCAAAAAGAAAGGAGGAGAAGAGGAAAAAATAGTCTGGAACAGGAGAAACATTGTTTAGAGATCTATATCTATTTTTATAAATTTAAAAAGAACAAGAACTACAGAAACATATACTTTTATTTCTTGACATTTTTACCCCTTCTGAAGGAGCTCTGTGTTGTCAAATTCCTTTCTGAAACTGTTGTTGGTGTATTTAAACAATTGCTTAAATAATAATATTTAAATAAACATAATCTATAATATAAATAATAATATTAATATAATGAATAATATTTAAATAATATTTAAATAATAATATTTTAAAATAATAAGTGTGTAAGAGTGTGTGTGCGCGCGCGCGTGTGTGTATATAGTGGCTTTATTGGGTAAGCTTACACTGTTGAATCCCCAATTTAGATTGTGAGGGTATGGGAGGAATAATATTTGTACCATAAAAAAATACCTTCTGTTGGTGCATTAGTGCTAACAGCCATTACAGGCATCCCAAAGTCAATCATAAGTGCACTGGAAATGGAGAAAGATTAAAAGAATTAAAGCCCTTCCACCTCTATACAGAATCTGCATGCAATTCAGCTCTTTTTTCCATGCCCATGGACTGGAAAGAAAACAGTGCACAATTTCAAGTTGTGTGAATATCACTGTGCTGTAATGTTTTGCAACATTTTAAAGGGAAACTCATGAAACTCTTCCTGATATGGCATGACCTATTCTATTGCCAAACATATGAAAGGTGCCAGGGTACTTCTAGGTCTTGCCAGGTAAATATTTAATATGGATTTTTCTTAATAAGGTACATCCAAGAATATATTGGATAGATTGAGATAATATTGGATAAATTTGGTAGAAATTTCAAATCCTTAATTAATGCATTATTGCTGTTGTTATCATCCTTTGCAGGCTAGTATTCACAACCCAGAGAGGAGAGGAGGGGGGGTTACATTGTGTTACAGGGTTACTTCATTAGCATATCAAAGACAAAGACTTATAAAGGATGCTAGTTTGAGATGCTTAGATAGTGATCCAATTAACTTGCTTTTACACTTCTAGCCAAGAAGCTAATGGAACAAGAAGCAGCATCTTGACCTTCTCAACGTCTCCCTGATCATAAGACCCGTGCAGAATAAATTCCTTTATTTATTTTTGTAATGGCAATTTGGGATTTTCCATGGTAGGAGGAAAAACATTCGGTACAAAATGTATTTTTTTTTATTGTCACCCAGCACTTTTAGATAAAGAAAAGCTAGCATTGATTAGACACAGTGGCATGGTTTGCCACTATGGACTTAAGCCTACTTTAGAGGAAGATAACGAGAGAGAGATTCCCAGAGGCAAGTCTTGTCTCTCTTGCAGCCCCCACTGATATTTCTGTAGTTCTGAAAGGTTATATCAGGAGCATGGTAAATGCACAGGAACAGGCAGTACAGAAAGGCCCCTTTCCCCTTTGCATTCAGGAATTGATTCAGATTCACTGCACAGCCACTCCTGCTGATACCTGCTTATGCTCTAAATCCTCTTTTAAACTCCAGTTGTCAGGATCAGAAATGAAAGCAGTGCATACCAGCACATTCTTAAAAGTATTCCCTCATATTTCTTGCATGGAAACAGAAATAAGAGGGGCTCCTATAGCAAGATAGGGGATACAGTATGAGGCTTTCCAGATGATAACAACAAGAATAACATGTTAATCAAGGGTTTGATTGTTGGACTGTAATCCTATAAGTCCTGGAAATCATAGCTGATGGTGAGGGATAATGAGTGTTATAATTTGATTGGAGGACCATGTGTTTCCCATCACTTTTTTGCAATATGACCTCTGCTACCTACATGAAAAGGAGACTTCAAGGATACCCCATATGTTATGTCTGTACAAATTGTGGTCCACCAAGTCAACTGGCCAATTGATCAGCCAACTAACTATGCTTTGTAGGAGATTATTGAATTAGCTTTGCTGATGGGATAGACCCGGGATGTAACTTTCTTAAGGCAGATCTTATTGCATTCATCCATTGCTGGGCAGTATGTAGCCCATTTGCAACCTGAGCTTCTCTTGCAGCTTTTCAAGAATCGGATTTTCCCATTCTTGAAAAGATGTGGGGCATGCCTGGAGAACTCCGGGTTGCATACAGGATGTACACTGCCCAGCGATGGGTGAATGCGATAAGATTTGTCTTAAAAAAGTGACATCCCGGGTCTGTACCAGCAGCAAAGCTAAAATGATAATCTCCATAGCTAGAACTTGGAAAATTTTTTTTTTTTTGGGAAGTTGTCTCCATGTTTGGGGGGAAACTGCCAATGATCTAAAATAAGTCTAAGCCCAACTAAACCTTTGCAAAATTGCCTCCATGACTTATAGAGGGCACAAGGTGATCTTTTTCAGCAAAATGTGTTATACAAAAAAATCTTTCTGCAAAGTATGGAGCATTTGGGATACAACACTGACACCTTGTTGGCTTGTAAATTTTACCCACCCCTCCCTTGAAATCTTGAGGGTTGTTTTTTGTTTTGTTTTGTTTTGTTTTCATTCTCAAACATGAAGAAATTTGCAAGTTGTTACAGGTACTTGTAATTGTTTGCTATTCACATTTATGATCACGGTACAAATGCCAAATAATAAATGTCCCCCCAAAACCCCAGCTTGGTGCCAGCAGCATCAGGGGATGGAATCTGCAGTGCTGGCGACTGGGTTGCTGAAGGGTAAACTATCCAGCCTATGAGCCATAGTGTGTTGAGGAGTTGCAACAGGATCCAGAAGGGTTCTTACTTCTGCTTTTATATCATGGTTCACTGGGCTGGGGGGCCCCCTGGATGCATCATCCTTAAATGTTTTGCTCACTGGCACCACAGACCCAGCTGCCTGGATTTTAAGGTGGATTTCAAAAGTTGGATCGGGAGAAAAATTGTACAACACTAGTTATGTTTCTGATGCAGAATGTTAGCCATAGTATATAACAGTTTCTTTTCAAGTCAGAAGCCTCATCTCATGGTAATACCCATCTTGTTTGTAATATAAGCTAAGAGGTATTCATATAGCAAGCTGGTTCCTGAGAGCACCTCATCTTCTTGTGAATACCTCAAACATTTTGATCTATACCTCTTGGATCTCATTAATGGGAGATTTAAAGAGAGGGAAAAGCTCTTTACATAGTGGTGCACTAATCTGACTATTATGGGGTTAACCTATTTAGAATATCTTGTTATGTCCTGTAGGAAAATTTCACTCTTAGATTTTTATTTCAAGCTACTCTTTATCTCTATCAGTTATTACTCCAGCAATAACCAACTCATATATTAGCTTGCAGGCATAGTGAATAGGCATTTAGGTAAGAAAGTATTCTTATACAAAAGGAACTCTTTGCACATGCTCAGAGGTGTTCACCTTTGCTTCAGTGCCTGTTTTGGCAATGAAAATGGGTTTTGTAGCAAAACGTTTGTTTGTCCCTTCCCCACATTCAAATTAAGTCATTTTGAAAACTTAATTTGGTATGACCAAAAGAATAACAGGCTGCAAAATTTCTATGGCATCCTCAAAGTGATTCTTTGTGCATCTCTGTAGCATATTTAACAGCCATAATCATACATAGGGAGTAGAATTAAGAGCAGTCTATGATGGCATGTGTTTCTTAATGGTTATTTGCTGCCATAATCCATAGTGAGGATTATAATCATATGACCTGACCTTCCAGACATTAGATTGCAACTCTGAATAGCCACAGCCAGCAGAGCCAAAGGTGAGAAATGCTGGGAGCTGCAGTTCAACAAAGACTTTGAAGTGGCATAATTGTTACTCTTGATTCCTAGGTAGCCCTTCCAGTGAGAAAAAGAGAATAGCAACTGCAAAAGAAGAATTCCTTTATTTCAGTGGAGTAAATTTGGAAAAAGTTGTCATAGACTGAAGTCCAAATTATCTGTGGCTGATGGGGAGAAGGAAGTCACTTGCTAACAGATACAGATTAAGCTGCTGTTAGGACAGGAGCAGGTAAAAAGTTAGCACTCTTAGCTGGATCTGCCCTTTCAAATATCTGAGAATCAGCAATAAGATGTATGAAGGTTCTGAGACAAGGGGAAATTCCATGTGTGCTTTATTATGACCTTTGGAAATAATATGCCTAAGGCAGTTTTTTGATAGTTACTAACTCCATCAGGGTTCCCAGATCAAGAGAAAGCCCTATCTAAAATACTTAGTTTAGTTTTTCTAAACTGCAGCTCAAGACTGATTACTGACCACTGAACAAACTGGGAATTATAAATTGTTGTTGTTGTTGTGTGCCTTCAAGTCGTTTCTGACTTATGACGACCCTTAGGTGAATCTATCATGAGGCTTTATAATAAATGTGCTATACTAATATTATGCACTCAGAATGTTCTAGGGAATTAAACAAGCCAGTTAAATTATCTTCCATATTTTAGACATGGCCAGTTGTCAGACATTCACCTCTCTCCCTTTCCTCCCCACCCCTGTGAAACAACTTACCCCACTTCCACCCTCTCTTATGAGCAAAGCAGTCTTCAAATGAATGGAAATCAATAAGACCTCTGCCAGCTGATTCGTTCAGGAAGGTCTGAGAGTGAACTTAAAGTCATGACAAGTGATAGATTTATCAACAATGGATTGTGCGCCAAACAAAAAGTGTGGGTCATTGTCTATTATTGCCTTTGCCTCTCCTGAGAGGAGATATGAGCCAGGCACAGATGTGTGTGCATGAATAATAATAACATCATCATCATGAGCATCCTTAAGAGCAAGGAATCATTTGTACTGCTCAATCTCCCTTCTGTATAGTGCCATATAATGAAACAGCATTAGGCAAATAATGACAGGATAATCACCTTCATCCTGATCCATGAAGGATGTTTTCAGAGTCAGAGATTCTGCAACAATATGTGAAAAACAACAATGCTTAAATGAACAAAGGGCAAAAAGCTATATTTTCATCCATTTCAATTATGCTTTTTCTCTTCCTTCTCCTTCCTCTATACAGAGCAGCCACAGGATCTCCATATCTGCCTTATTATTATTATTATTATTATTATTATTATTATTATTATTATTATTAACCTTTATTTATGAAGCGCTGTAAATTTACACAGCGCTGTACATGCAATCTTTTTAGTTAGACGGTTCCCTGCCCTCAGGCTTACAATCTATGTAATGTGTATGTGTATGTAATATGTGTATGTAATGATCACCTTTGTAGGGTGTCTTCTCTTGTAGGAAAAAAAAAAACTGGACAGGGCAGGGAGACAAGAAAACATTCTATTAGATGTTGTCAATGGTGTCCTGAGCTTTCCCATTACATGTGGCAAAAGGAGAACCATTATCTTGGCTCCACCGTCAGTGTCTTGCTATTGCTATTGCTATAATATTTTCATTTTTTCCCATTTGGTATATTTATCACCTCTGTTTCTTTTAAGTGCTATAAGCTTTCTTGAACCACAGACGGGGGAAAAGATGGGATGTAAATAGATTATGAACAACAATAACAGCAACAGCCATCCAAGATGCTGAACCCTTCCAGCATCTTGGATATCTCCTGTAAAGTTTGAACTAGAACTCAGAGTGGATCAATTACCCCTCTCATATTGGTATCTTAAAAGTCAGGCCTCAGGAAAGTCATTTCCACCTTGGCTTGCTGAACTGTCTGGCCCCAAATCATTTCTATGCCTATATTATCTGGAGTGTGGCAAGAACACAATCCACTGTACACTCTCTAAGCAGGCAGTGACACAGAAATTATTTTGGCCCAGACAGTTCAGTGAGCCAAGGTGGAAATGACTTTCTTGAGGCCTGACTTTTAAGGGATGGAAGAAACAAAACAAGGCTAGATTGACTGGATTCCCCTTATAAATTGCTCTAACTCAGGCCTCAGTCTTTCACATCATTATAGAGTTTGGGGATCCATAATTAGTTTCCATGGAATACAGTTAAATTAAAACTGGATGATGAGCAAAGGCCCTTAATACTGGAACTAATTTTCTCCCTTGCTCTCAAATAGCCTGAATCAGATGAGCTTCAGTGCTTGATGCAGAGCTTATCTGTTAGAATAGGTCTTTAGGGACAACAGAGGTGAAAGAGGGGCATAGAAAAGCATAGCTTGGGGATTGCTTTTCTGGACTGAATTTTTCTCTCACTCTTGCATTTTCACATAGTTAACCTCAGCACATTATACTTCATGTTTCATTTCTGTTGCTCTGGCTGGTTTTCTAATATTTACCTACAGTTAATAACATACATAGATAGGAAATGATTCTTACATTCTTTGATAGCAGCCATTACCTAGTATAAGTTGCTTTTGTTGTTGTGTGCCTACAAATCATTTCCAACCTATGGAGACCCTAAGGTGAACCTACCATGGGGTTTTCTGTGGCTGAGAGTGTGTGACTCACCCAAAGTGGACCCAGTGAGTTTCCATGGCTGAATGGGGAATGAAACCCTGGTCTCCTGAGTTGTAGTCCAATGTTCAAACCAATACACTATGCTGGCTTTCCTACCTAGTATGTAGGAAACATTTATTTATGTTTTAAGTATGCAAAGTATTAATTATTGCTATCCCACTGTTCCCCCAGGGAGCTCAGGGTGATATACTGTATATCTTCCTTCCCACCACCAGAGAGAACAACTCTTAAGGTAGGCTATGCTGACTCAGCAAGGATTTGAAACTGTGTCTTCCTTCTCTTAGGAGATTATTGCATGCCTTTTCCTCCCGAGCTGGACATGGGCTGGGCACAGGCTTAAACATTTTAAAAATACATATTATCACATGCCTTTGTGCCCAGCTTGGAGGCATTGCATACCTGATCCGTACGTCTCCCAGGCTTTGCAAAGTCTGGGAGAAGTCTGGATCGGGTACACAATGCCTCCAAGTTGGGCACAGAGGCGTATGATAACATCAATTTTGGCAGAAAGAGACGTGATAATCTCCTTAGTCTCATAGGCCCAGGCTGGTTCCAGGATGCGGGATGAAGGCAGGGATTATAGCTCACTAACCACTGGCCATCACCAGCCTGGGTCCAAGCTGTGCTCCCAGTTGTTCTCTACCAGCACTTTTTAGAAGTTGGAAGCTTTCCAGCTTCTAAAAAGTGCTGGCGGAGCATGGCTGGGTCCTGGCTCAGACCTGGGCTGATGGCAACCAGTGGTGATTTAGTGAGTGATAATCCTTGCCTTCATCTCACATCCTGGCTCCAGCCTGGGAGTCTTGAACCAGATTAAAAAGTTGAGCGATAAGCTCCATACTACGGTATATGCTTTTACAACCTTGTCAAGTCTTGTGCTCTCAGGCTATATTGAACTATGTCTCCTGTCATTCTAAGCCATTCCTCTTGCTGGCTAGGGATGATGAGAGTTGAATTCCAACACATCTGGAGAATACCTGATTAATAAAAGCTGAGCCACATGCTGGTTCTAGTTAGAAATCAGAAACATCATTTTACATGTAAATGACTGCAATGTAATACCTGGGATAGTTTAGCCTCCTAAATCTATGTCTGCTAGGCAATTGTAGAAAGCTCAAATGAATACTCACAGTATAGTACAGTTTGACAAGACTTTAATAAATTGTTGCTGGAGTTGCTGGAATTAGATCAAATTGTCCATACAATAATCATTTATACAGCAGAACATATTTTCTAGAAGGATGACCAATATTTTGAAAAACAAGGAAAAGGATCAATCCAGAGTTACATTCGGTAAACTTGCATGAGTCTATTTGTTTTTTGTGTGTAGCTTTCCCATATTAGAGCTATTTAGGTTAAAGCCCCAATAAATTATCTGCCTAATAATTGATTGCTTTGATAGGAAACTTTCCTTAAGCACTGCCAGATGGAAATTCCACATGGTAGTTAAAAAATTATATTATTAAGCAATGTCTATTTCCTGGCCATGATCTTACTATAATATTCTACTCAGCAAAGAGATCCTCCAGCTTTAATTAGTAGCTTGCACCTTTTAGCTTCTGTTCTTCTTCTTATTACATGTGTAGTGCAATAGGAATGGACTTATTACAGCACAATTAATATGCAATTTAGCCATAAAGTAGAAGCAGGGAAAGCTATTTCACCCAGAGGAAGAAACTTTTAATTAAACAGACAAAAGTCCCAAGAAGCCTTAGCAGTACTTTGTGAATCTTCACATAACAGTTTGTAGATACATTTATATATTATGTAGAGGGAAACTCAAATAGAGGTCTTTAAAGAAAATGGAAGGACATCCCAAAATAAAGTGGAGTGCAAGGGACTGACAATAGTGTTATTTGGAATTAGCTGCAAAATAGAAGAATAGAAGGATGACAATTCCCAGTTGAACAGCTAGCATGAAACAATCCACTGAATGCAGTTTGCAAGTGATATTAAGAGGAGTTCTGATCAATAGCCGCATGAAAAACTACTGGCGGTATCTGAAAGACTGATGTCCACATGGGCCAAAACATGTCCTCTTCTCTTATCCTCACAGAAATCAGTCCAGACAATACAGGGCCCAATCTCCAATTCTGATATAAATTGTCTTAATAATAGTTCAGCATCAAACACATGTTGTTTGTTGTTGTTGTGTGCCTTCACGTCATTTCTGACTTATGGTGACCTCAGGGGTGAATCTTTCATGGGGTTTTCTTGGCATGTTTCTTTTTCAGCTTCATTCTAAATTTGGATATTAGTAGTTCATGGTCTGTGCCTCAGTCTTCTCCTAGTCTCATTTTTGCATTAGAATGGAGTTTCTCAATTTTCTGTTCCCTATTATGTAGTCTATAGGGTTTTTGTATTGGCTGTTTGGTCATGTCCATGTGTATGTAGAATCTCCTTTCTGTTTGTATGAAGATGGTATTTCTTATATAGGTTGTTATCCTATCATTTGTATCATTAGCATCTATATAGGTTGTGATTTCTACTGTGTGCTATGCTGAATTTTGGAATGTTACAGAGATGCTAAAGCAGAATGACAAGGTGAGCCCTCATATTTAAGAGTTTTTCAAAGTAAGTAAAAATATTACTCTGGAGTGTGTTCCAATGTGTTCAATAGGGTTCCCTGGTAAATAATCAAGCAGCACATTTGCTAAAAGTCTGTGAATACTAGCAGCTGATCTTTACATTTCCCATTCATTAAAAAACAGAGCAGCTATTCTTAAAGTAGCTAAGGCTGATTATTCTTTCTTTGTATATTATTTTATATTTCCACTCTATTAAGCACTGGGAGGTTCCTGGGTAGCTTTAAAAGGAAGTTTTCATTTTGGAGGAAAGAATGGCATTATATAAATTTTATCATATTCTGTTTCTGTGCAGCTGGTTGAGCACAAGCTCATCATCCAAAAGACCAAAGGAATCTGTTGCACTGATTACCCATTAATTAGCATTCATTGTTAGAAGCCAAGACATGGTGAAACTCGAAGGAGGCTTTGAATAAAAATCACAACATGGCTCATAACAATAGTTTGATTTTTACATTCTTCGGTTGTAATCCTAAATAAATTATGTGAAAATCCATCAAAATCAATAGGACATCCAAACAATATTTTGTAGCTTTTGATCTCCAGGAAGACAAGTCTTGAATAGACTCCTCTGTGTTTTACAACAAGTTTCTTGTTCCTACTGGAACTTAATGCCAATTCATTACTTTTTATTTTTCTCCCTGATCTTTAAATTATCCTCATCTCATCCCTTATTCATTCGATTTCAGATAAAGTCTCCCCCTCCCACTTCCTGGCCCACAATCTGTGTCAACTCCCAGCTGCCAGCCTCACCATGCAACTCTGTGTATAGTTATCAACAAGACGCCTGTCTCCAGATGCTCAGAAGTCTCTTTCATGTTCAAGAAGAGCCAATCAGCCTCCTTCACAAGTGGGAAAAACAGGGCTAAGGGTATTGCTGCCTCAGCAGGGTAGCACCTCAGCAACTGACAGGAGCTAGATTACCTATAGCAAACGCATAGAGTAGAAAAGTCATCAAACAATTGTTGGATTTGATCAATTGCGAAGGGGGCTCCCAGACAAGACATTAATGCACAGTCTTCATCGCTCATTCTCACAATAATAGATAGTGGAGAAAAGACAGAAAAACAGACAACCTGCAAGTTCTGCAAGTATTTGTATTTTAACTATATTTCTGTCAGGAGTTGCAAATGCACCTTTCTTGCCATACAATATTGGGAAGGTTATATGATGGGTTATACAGTAGCTATTGCAGAGACATAGGCCTGAGACAGATGGCCCAAAAGTGCCATACTGCCACCAATACTAGGGTTCCAGAGCACGCGGCAACCACACGCTCCAGAACCCTAGGACGTGCAGGCGGCCGCCTAATGGCAGCCTCCCATCCACATAGGGGGCACCATCTTGACGTAATGGCACACTCATAACATTTTTCCAGGTCTTTTTTGGGGTGGAGGGATGCTGTGCAGTTTGGCTGCTGTGGTGTCCCTCCATGGGAAAACAGGCCGTGTTCAGTCCAGTCTTTCCTGCAGGTATGTACCGGGCCATAGTGTCTTTAACCACAGGTGGTAAGATAACTATGGAGAGGAAGCAGATATGATTCAAGCCTGTTCTGAGGCATCCTGGTGAGAAGAATCTAGAAACTTTATCGCCCAGGACCGCTCTCAAAATGGAACGGGACAAGTGGGGGACGCATTATACCACACACACAAGTCCCTCACTCGTTCCGTTCCATTCCTCATCCATTCCCCATCCATTCCAGAGGGGGCAATTTTTGAGAACTGTTTTGAACAGTTCTCAAAAATTGCCTCCTCTGGCAACGGATTGGAAGCGAAAGAGAGGGGAATGGAACATGTGAGGGACTTGTGTGTTCAGTAAAATGCATCCCCCACTCATTCCGTTCCCTGCCAGGCTCCTTTTGGACCATTCTCCGTCCATGCTGGAGCCCTGTGCGATAAAGTTCTAGCTGTAATGACAAAGAGGGGGTAGTATGGGAATGAAGGGGAATGAAGGGCGGGGAATGTTTTTTTTAAATTATAAAGAATGAGAATTAAGCCCACTATGAGTATGAAATTGTGTGTACTTAATTAGACAGTGCTAACTTGCTGTCTAGTTCTGGCAATGAATGCCTCTGGACTTGGACCTATAGTTACTGAATTTTAACTACTGAAGCCTGAGTTCCTGAACTCAGTTTTTGCTGGATTTGACCATTTCTTTTTTTAAAAATAAATAAATAAATAAATAATTGTTCTTGTTGTATTCCTTCCAGTCATTTCTGACCTATGGTTACAATAAGGTGAACCTTTCACTGTGTTTTCTTGGCAGGATTTGTTCAGAGATTTATTTATTTATTTGTTTAGTTTTCCCTTTTGCTTCCCCTGAGGCTGAGAGAGTGTATCTTCTTGTCCACGTTTACCCAATTGGTTTCCATGAACAAACAAGTATTTGAACCCTGGTCTCCAGAGTCATAGCACTCAGACTACATTCACTCTCTTACACATTTGCAAATATTGCTACTGTATTACTTTAAATAGCCGGTAGGAAGTAACATTAATTAGTTATTTTAAAAAAAACGCAAGAAGCAAATGACTAGAACAACATTTTGAGCTGTGGCATTCTGTTCACATGACAAATTATTTAGGCAGAAAGTGCTTTTAAACATCATGTAAGAAAGCATCTTGAATCAGGTCAGGAGTCTGGGAATAAAAATGGGCTAAGATCCCACATTGCACTCATTACTATGTAGCCAAGAATGATTTAAGGAACCAATCACCAAATCCCACCTTTAACTCCAGGAATCCTCTCTGTCTAGCAGAGGTCTACAGCACAGTTCAGTGAGAGTGATTCAGAATGATGTGGCCAGCCTCCTCCCATTCCTGAGCAGCAGTGCAACAAGGAGAAGTTCAGACCTCCAGTGCATGGAATGGCTCCCTGGAGTTTAAGGTGGAATTTGGAGGCATTTATGTTCGTGGCAACAGTTTATGGCAATTGCAAACACATAGTATATGTGAATATGGAGCAGCTATGGATCCATTACTGCAGGTTACAAATCTGTAACTGCAATGAAAGATGCCAGCTATGAACTTTTCAAAGGTCTTGTTAGGAAAGGGCTTGTCTACATCACTTATAAATTCTGAATTCCCCTTGAACTCACTTCATGCTGTTTATATTATTCAGGTTCAAAACCCCAAACTGGGCCCAGGCTGTTTTTAAAATACCCAGACCTGATTTGGGGTTTCCAGCCCTTCGTCGTGCATTAAAAAGACTTACCATTTGCTCTGGGTTTTCCAGAAAACCCTGAGCAAAATGCAGTGGTGATTGCCACCTCCCTTCCCATGTGGTCCCTGTCAGCATCCCTGCCAAGTTGTTCTACAGGTATGAGTTGTTCTGAGGTCAGAACAAGATTTGGTTCTGGCTAGCTCACAGGGATCATGTAGGAAGGCATGCACCCATTGTTCACCAAAACCCCATAGTGGTTAAGGAGCGATTTGGGGCCAGAACACTTCAGTGACAGCCTGGAGTATTCTGGCAAGTATAGATGAGCCCAAAGATACAAGGACAGGGACAGCATATTTGGACAGGCAGAATTGTAGCTCATACATAGCATATAATCCTGTTTACAATTTGCAAAATATATAAAAGCAGGTTTCCAATTTGCATTGAGATTCTCCACAAAGAGAAAATGTTCTCTCTTTCAAAAACTCACCTTCCATGTGGTGTAGTCCTCCTCCTATTTTTAATATTATGGTTGAATTTTACATATTCAGTTGTAGAACACTTGAATATAGCTTAAGAATTGGTGAAAAAGTGTGAAGGGATATGATATACAGTGGTACCCCGGGATACGAATGCGCCGCCTTACAAAATTTCCGGGTTACGAAAAAAATCCATTCAAAAAAACTGTTCCGGCTTACGAACGTTTTTTCGGGTTACGAAAAACATTTTGGTGCCTTTCGGCGCAATTTCACACGAAATCGCGGCTTTTCCCCATTAGCGCCTATGGGTTTTCGGCTTGCGAAGGCTTTTCGGGTTACGAAAGCGGCGGCGGAACGAATTAATTTCGTAACCCGAGGTACCACTGTAGACAAAAGTAGGAATATAGCCCCAAATGGTTAATATAGGCCTGGTTCAGACTGGCGCTTTGCTAAGGTTGCATGGGGCTGGAATGTCTGCACAACCTGCAACCCTAGTACGTGGCGGCATCATCATCATGGCGGTCTCCTGTCCACACGGGGGCCACCATAATAATGTCACACATGGGCCACATCGAAACGGTGCGGCGCTTGCGTGATGTCTCTGCACCACCCCAGGCCGCTTATGGCAGCCTGGGCGCGGTGCGGGAAGGAGCTGCAAAACGGAGCTCCTTTTTGGTGCCTCATCATTCCCGCAGCAACCGAACGGCATGAAGCCCCAAGAAACCCCTTTTTTATGCCACGGAGAAGCGGCATTTTGCCGCTTCTCCTTCATCTGGAAAACCTCCAGATTGGGGCCACAGGGCTGCCGGTGAGGCTGCCCTGACCCCAACCTGGAGATAAAAGGGGTGTCACAGACCCCATACTTTCAAGAATGGAAGGAAACTCAAAAGCCACTGATAATTATTTACCAGTGAATTCAGTACCCTAAATGCCTTCGATGTGTGCTTTTCTTCAGAAAAAGCTGAATTTGCTTAGTTTATGACCCAGCAAATGGTGCCTTCCACTCCTAAAGTAATATTAATTTAAATATATATATATATATATATATATATATATATGAGACTCATAATTAGCACGTACTGTGTTGCTGTATTGAAAAGACTTCTCTACATATTAGTTGGCAAAGCATGGATTTCAGTCCAGATGCAATAATTGCATCAGTTTGGTTTTCTGACCAGGAGGGTGGACACAAATAAGGCTTTATCTCCCAGTTATGTGAGGAATAAGAGAACAGCAGTGCTTCTGTATGTGACTTGCACTAATGAAATGGTTATCCAAGTTGCTGTTTCACATTATAGAATGTGTCTGGATTCATTCAACCATGTGAAACAAATTTCTGGGATGCCAAATACATGCTACATGATAGTCCCTTGAGGCAGAAGGAATAACATTTGTGCTGCTGTTGTAATGCCCGCCAGCCCAGGAAAGAGAACATATCTGGCATCATATTTAGTTTAATAAACATGATGATAATAAGAATTAAATTTCCTTAAACTTTGGCAGCATGTCTTTACTACTACAAGCCTATCAGTGCTGTCAGGTTGCATAAGGTGAATTGTATTGGAGGACCACCGTGGAGGGATGAGGTTATGTAACAAGAGAAAGGCAATGGCACTGCTGCATCAAGCCAGAATTCCTCTAACAGTATTGACTAGCTCCATATCCATTGAAATATATGGTTTTTTCCCTACTCTGTTACCTGTAAAACATAAAAAATATCACAATAAACACACAGCTTCTTTGAATTTCACTTAAACAGAAAGTTCTAATGCTTGGTTACTTTGAAGCTTTCATATGTTAGATATGCTATGTAGAATCAAAGGCAAAATATCCAGCCATTCAGAAATCAATAATTCAACATTTTACTAGTAAGATTAAGTCTAAATTAAGACTGGCACTAAGCTATCTTTTAAGAAAATCTGATTTTGCTGATTGCAGCAAACCTCATTTATAAATTGTTTATCGTTGAGTCCTTAGGCCATAATAAATTATGAATGTAGCTTCATTGGTTTTTAAGGAACATGTTGAGGCACTACCTGAAAATAATAATGACAACCTCATAAGCACATTAACTCATGAACCTAGCCAGTATGAGATGCTGATTATTTTTGATGAAAGTGTGTGTGTGTGTGTGTGTGTGTGTGAGAGAGAGAGAGAGAGAGAGAGAGAGAATGGAAACTAAGGGAATGGTCTTCAGTATGCATTCAATGGCTTTATAGCCCAAATTGAAGCATATGCCAAATGCAGATTTGGCATATGCTTCAGGGATTATTGCACCGCTGAAAAACACATCTTACCACTGCTGAATTGAAGCTTCCTTTGGGCTCTACCCTGGTGTTATTGCATGGCTTTCCCCCCACAACACCACCATCTGGGTACAGCCCGTTTCCAGTGTGGGTCCATGAACTCACTTTGGCAGCCATTTTTCAAATGGGGATTATCACACCTCTGAAAAAATGCATTTTACCGCTGCCAAATGGAAGCTTTATTCAGGCTGTACCCTGGTGTTATCGCATAGCTTTTCTCCCCAAAACCACTATCCAGGTATAGCCCGGCTCCAATGTGAGTCCCTGAACTTGCTTCAGCAGCCATGGTTCAAAGTCAGAAGGCTCTGTGTCATCCATTGTTTCTTCTCCTTTTTGGTCACAGTTATCATCTTTTTCATTCCTCTTTGATTATGTCTTGTTTACTTCTGTCCATAGCTCTTCTGATTCTCTGTTAACTAGGCTTAATAGTGCAAAACTGTTTCTCAGACTTATTTCAAATTCTGTTGGAATGTTTTCCTGATCTTATTTTGGCATGGTTTTTGGTTTTGTGTTCTTCTTCAATTTTATTCTCAATCTGGATATTTGTAGTTCATGGTCTGTGCTGCAGTGTCTGCCTGGTCTTGTTTTGCTGTAAGAATGGGGCTTCTTCCTATTCTGTTCCCTATTATGTAATCTATTTCATTTCTGTGTTGACCATCTGCTGATGTATATGTGTACAGTCTCTTATCCAGTTGTATGAAGAAGGTATTTTCTCCCTCAGAACATTCTCAGTCATGCTCCTGCTTCATTTCTTGAACTGAGCCCAGATCTCCCTGATGTTTATGCCTTGCTTCCTGCTTTGGCATTCCAGTCACCTATGATTACTAGCTTTTGATGTGTTGTCAGTTTCTTCCAGGACTCTGTCATAGAAATTCTCCATTTCTTCTTCCTCTTTCTTTGTGGTTGGTACATATACTTTGGATTATGGTGTTTATTGGCTTTCCCTGAAGACTTATTGACATTATTCAGTCAGAGTTTATGTCTTTGCTCACTATTAATGCTACCTCCTTTTTTCATTTCCTGAGTAGAACACTGTGTAATTATCTGACTCAAAAAGTCTAATTTCTGTCCACTTTAGCCCACTCATTCCTAGTACTGCTATGCTTATACTGCATTTCCTTTTTTATGTCTAATTTCCCTTGGCTCATGTTTTCACATTCCATGTATCTATAACATGTGTACCACCACTCTAAACCTTCATTTCATTTTTAAATATGTATGCTGCATGGTCTCCCTTCTTATTAAGTTCTGCTGTGCCCTTGACCACATCTCTACTTCCTTTTTTCTTCTGCCTTTTTATTTCTCTGTCTGTGTCTTGTCCCTGTTGCTTGTTCAGTTTTCGATTGTCTCATCCTGGGTATATTTTTGGTGAAAGGTCATTGCAAGGATGTTCACTTTTGCCTCCCTCCACACAATACTAATATACATTAGCTCTAATAATAATAATAATTAATAATAATAAAAGTTTATTTATGTTTCCTGCCTCTCCCTATGGATCGAAGTGGGCTTACAATAATAAAAATGGAACACCAATTTCCATATATACATCTTAAAATCAAGACATCACATTAAAATCCATATATCAACATATTATTAATGTACTCAGAGTGGGATGTCCCTTCAGTTTTATAAAAGATCAGGGGGATAAGCCTGCCGGAAAAGGTCTGTTTTAATCGCTTTCTTAAAAGCTTCTAGAGTAGTAATCAGTCGGATTTTTACCAGTAAATCATTCCACAGTTTAGGGGCCATGACAGTAAATGCTTTGTGGGAAGTTGACAATAATCTGGTATTTGGACAATCCAAAAGATTCTTCCCAGATGTTCTGAGAGTGTGGGGCGGATTGTGTAGGGAGAGGTGTTCCCTCAAGTAACTCAGGCCCAAGCCATATAGGGCTTTAAAGGTTATGACCAACATTTTGTACTGTACCCAGAAGCTGATTGGCAACCAGTGAACGGATTTTAATACAGGTGTTATATGGTCAGATCTAGGTGTTCTGCTGACCAATCTAGCAGCCACATTTTGAACCAATTGAAGCTTCCAAACTTGGCACAAAGGTAGCCCCATGTAGAGCGCATTGCAGAAATCAAGACGAGAGATTACCAGTGCAAGTACCACTGCTTCAAGGTCCCTTCGGTCCAGGTAGGGACACAGTTGACGTAGCAGCCAAAGCTGATACCAGGCATTTTTGGCCATCGCATCTCCCTGAGATGATAACTGTAGAGATGAATCCAAAAGTACCCCCAAACTGTGTACTTCATCCTTTAGGGGAAGTGTGATCCCTTCCAGGACAGGTTGACAAATCTCCGTCCCTGGACTTGGGGAACCTATCGCTAGTACCTCCGTTTTCCCTGGATTCAACTTGAGTTTGTTTTCTCTCATCCAGCCCATTACCGACCCAAGGCAGACATCCAGGGGAGAGATACCATCCTTAGTCACTGCATCAGTGTCTGGTGTCACTACTGTAGTTTCTGAAAGATCCTGCACCAGTGTCACCCATCACTACTGCCACCAGTAGTTGTTTACCACCTACCTTAAGATTTGTTCTATGTCCCTCTCTTTCTTTTCCTTTCCTTTCTAATACTTCTCTACTTCATTGCCTCCCAGATCTTCCTTCCCTCAGGTCCATCCTCTTCATTGCCCACCTACCATAGGCTTTTAGTCCTTAGTGACTTAGGTGGCTCCATTATTGGTGGGTACAGTGAGGGTCCAGAGGCCTTCTGGTCATGATGTTCACTGGCTGGCTGTGATGTTCTCCAGTCTTGATGTCCTCCAGTGGGGGTGGGGCAGCGAGGGTCCGGTGGCCTCACACACTTGGCCTTTGGCTGCAGTGTCTTTTGGTAGCTTCAGTGATGGTGGGGGCAGTGAGGATCCAGTGGCTCAGTGCGCGTGTGCGCACGCACACACACACATTCATTCTTCACCCCATTCACCTGGTAAATGCCCCTAGGGGCCTCATAATAATAATAATAATAATAATAATAATAATATCAAACTTGTAAGTCAAATGGCAACCAAAGCATTAAGATATCTGATTTAAAAAATAGAATTAAAATATTTTAAAATATGTTTTCAAAGCTACCAATCGGTGTGCACAGCAAAAGCTACAAACAGAAAAGTGAAGTAGTGCTGCAAGTGTAAGGTCTTAACCTTGTGTGTAAACTTATAGGGGCTAGGATCGTGCTGGAGAGAGTTATGTCACTGTATATTCTTTGAATAACACTGCACAATGAGATATCCTATACTTCTCCCTGCAACACTATCATCCCTTATGTGCAAGAGCAAGAACCATTTCATGCTACTTGTTATGTTTCATCTTGGGACAGAAAAATGTTGGTCATATAACCAGTTATCCTAACACAGATGTTTTGGGGTATATCTACCTGAATCACATTTGAAATCATTCAAGATTTGTTCAGATGGCTAGATAAATCACGGCCACTTTCCCCAGTGCATTCCTGATACATTTATCTGAGTTGGCCCACTTCGCTTATTTATTTAATGAAGGACCTGTATACTGATGTATTTTTTTTGCTTGCAAGAGAAGGGAAAGAATCTTTATGCTGCAGAAAAATATAAGGAGTCAGCTACCAGTGATGTGAACAAGGAACATGTTGTATTTAGGAGAACAATATTCTAACAGAAAGAGAGGAGGAGTGACCACAGCTATAAAAATATAACTTTAAATTCACTTTGACTTTGTCACCAAAGAAGCGGTAGGATCCATTGTTTCACCATATGTTTTAAACTACAACACCTCCAATCCCTTACTCTTGGCTTTGTTGGCTGGGACTTCTGGGATCTGAGTCCATAACTTCAAGAGACTTAAAAGTTCTCTACTCTTGCTCTAAAGAGAGGCTTGGATATCTGAAATCAAGTCTTCCTACTCAGAACAACAGAAATAAACTTAAACGGTAAGAAACCACATTTACCAGTTCAGATATGCTCTCCATTAAGCAAATGACTGCAATATCAGGTGTAACGTTCCCATCACCACTTCCTCCCAAATTCATTGCTTCAGCCCACCATTTGTGTTACAGTGTGCATTAAGAAACATTAACAGTACTATCTTGCAATTAACTGAAAAGTTACCTAAAAAAGAAAAGTTGCCTAACATAGTTTCTTTAAAAAAAAAAAAAAAGGACTAAGCATTGTAAGGTCACATAGTGAAACCTAGGAGTTGAGCTCTGAAGCAACAACACTGTTAGCACAATGGAATGTAAGAAATTACATTTCATCTGTCTCCTCGTCCCACAGAAGTCCTTGTTTAATCCACATACAGTAATTATTCATTCAATGCCCCATTTCTCCAGCAATTTCTTCAAGGACTTTTCAGCATTGTGGAAGCTAGCAGATGGCAAGGAAAAGACATCTACCGAGTGTTTAGAACCAACTTTTGACATACTATACTGTTATTATGTGGATCCTTATTTCATTTCATTTTGTGATTGTGTAAGAGGGCCCTTGAATAACTAACCAAAACATTTCCCCTTTTTTCCCTCAAAGAAACAAAGGAAAGTGACCAGCAAATAACAACACTTCTGTGTAGATGTCATGGCTTGCGAGTGGGCGTTTGATTCATAAGCCTCATCTTCTGAGAGAAGCAGATGCATCCATCATAATTGCTGTGGTTGTTTGCTGGTAAAACATCTCTAAAGTTCAAGAACAAATGTTCTCACAAAGAATTACCAATAGATCTGGCAGACAATTTATCAGTACTGGGGTTTCCCCCCCCTGAAAAAAATGCTTTCCATAAAATCTCAGAAAGATATATTTATAATTTCTTATACCTGCACACTAAAATCTCATTAGTAATGAATGTTTCTTGAAACAATTTACTATTATGTGTTTGAACAACACTTTAAATATTTGTACTGCTTTTTGATTTATAGAGCTGTCTTATGCCAGATGACTTACAGCAATTATTCTCAAGCAGGACAAATTTTTCTCACAGCCATCCCCCAAAGGCTTACACTATTAATAAGATAGGTAGAAGGGAGGCTTGAAAGTAAGTCATTTTAGGCAGCCCCAGTCATTAAGAATCTAAGCACTTGGGACCTGGGGGCCTTTTCCATTATGCAGTTATAGCACTAAAATTCTACTTTGACTGCCATGATTCTGTCCCATGAAATCCTAGGTGTGCAGTCTGGTGTGATGGCAGAGCTCTCTGGCTGAGAATTGCAACCCTGAGAACCAATCATCCCAGGGTTCCACAGGATGTTGCCATGACAATTAAAGCTGGATCACAGTGCTACAATTGCTCAGTGTAAATGGGCTCTAAAGCTGCATCTGCACTGCAGAAATAATCCAGTTTGACACTGCTTTAACTGCCATGTCTCAATGATGTGGAATTTGGGGAATTGTAGTTTATTGTGGCACCAGTGCTCTCTGACAGAGAAGCCTAAATGTCTCACAAAACTATAGTTCCCAGAATTCCATAGCATTGAGCCAGGGCAGTTAAAGTGTGTCAAACTGGATTATTTCTGCACTGTGGATGCAACCTGACTCACTGAATTTGGTTGGTTTTAAAGTATGCACAAGTAAGGCTGAGCTGTAGGAAATGCAGTTCTTTGTCAAAGAGTGCTGGTGCCTTATAAAACTACAAATCCCAGGATTCTGTAGCATGGAGCTGTGGCAAGTAAAGTGGTGTCAAACTGCATTATTTCTACAGCACAGATGCACCCTAAAAGGTGAAAGTAAAATCACTCTGTATGTATGTGAATTTTAAAGAAGATCCTTTCATTCACTGTGGAAAGCAAAGAGTGGAATTTAGATTCTCAGTTATGTAGAATGTGTTGTTGGACTGAGAAAGTTAAAGCTGAAACAATTAGTGAAACAATTAATAAAATATTCCACATTATAGATTCTGGGTACTACATCATTTGGTTATAGCCATCAGAGGATGAAGAGGGAGGGGAGAGAGGGGCTGAAAGGTTTCTGCTGTAATAATGGTAATATTTAGTAAGGATTTATTATACATGTTGTATTATATTATTATATATGTTGTATGGTATTATGGACCACAAAACTAGTAAATAAAGCAATTAAAAAAACAGGATTAAGCAGAACTCTAAAGCCTGTAAAACAAAAAACAAAAACAAAACAACAAAAAACCAGTTATGTAGAATGTGCGCATGCAGAAAGTATCAGTCTTGATTTGAATTAAGAAAATATTAGACATTTATTAGAATTCAGTCAGGAGGTCTTTAAACAGAGGCTGGATGGCCATCTGTCGGGGATGCTTTGATTTGGATTTCCTGCATGGCAGGGGGTTGGACTGGATGGCCCTAGCGGTCTCTTCCAATTCTATGATTCTATGATTCTATGACATCATTCATTCAAGAATTGTGAATCTGATGGATACAACTTTGTGTATTTCTGTACTGGAAGGAGTTTGACTGATGGTCTTTTGCAACTTTATGATTCTATGAGCATTCCTTGAAATTCAAAACCCACAGAAATACTTCCCCACTGCTTCTGCATGATAAGTTGTGAAGCAATGGCACATGCCTTAGTACAGGGACTCCACAGCCACCCAAACAATGATAATTTCCCCTTATAGATGGTTTGTTATATGTTTGGAAGATATTTTGACAATATCCTAAAAATCATCTTTGGTTTTTCTGTAAAGAACCAAAGGAGGTTAGCATGGAAAGATTATATAGTGTTCTTTGTAGCTAATGGCATGAGAAATGTCATTGCTTAGAATACTGGGGGTCTAAATCCAATTGCTAGTCTCAACTGTGGTAGAATCTATGAGGTTTATATGTGTTGGCACATACCAAGTTTCATTTGATTCAATGGTATATTTTAATTGTGACTAATAAGAGTAATTTAGAGGTCAAAAACTGAAATTTGGAAGACCCATTTGGAGGACTTGGCCAGGTTCTACAAGAGCACGGAAACATTCCTTTCCTGGGCTCTAGTTCTCATTATCTTAAGCTGACCATCTGTCTCTCAATTCCTGATAAAAGACTGGAGGAAACAGAATTTTGTGCTCAATGTCTGTGAACAGCTGAGGAGTCACTGCTTCATGAGTGCATGGTAGAAATTAAAGACAAAATCCTTACATGGTCTAGCAATTTGGGAGAATAAAGATTGCAGGTCCAGAGGGTACATCTGTTAGCAAGGACTTTGCTAGAGATATAAAGTCCCAAACACCTGAAGGGAAGCATTGCAGCCATTGAGGAGAAGATTCAGATCCAAAAAAATGTCAAAGTCACTTATTAGAAGTCAGTGCAACACTTTGCCCAGGAAGAAGGCAGACTATTAAAACAACAGTGTTTCAGACTTAAAATATTCCCAGTGCTCTCTCAGCAACCACGCGTAATGTGTTTCTATATTAAGTGCAGAGTGAGGCTTAACTGTACTAACAACTTTGAGATAGGAAAATCCAGCTGAAATTAAATAATCAAAAAAGATAGGTGAGTGGTGATTTTAGGAAGTAAACAGTGATTGAGGAAAGGAGAGAGAACAGCAGGTCTCTGTGTGAAGTAAATTAATTCATGCTGGAGTTTTATACTCCTGAAGAAATTAAATTGCCCACTTCTTAATCAGCACAGTTCCTGGTATGTCATTTCTTTTGCTCGCATGCCCCCATTCTTGTTCTTTAGCTTTCATGGCCACAGTCATCTTTTAAACTTTCCATGCCACTAATTTAAAAAACCCTTTTGGTTCAAATTATTTTCCTTTAAGATAGTATTTTATTTATTTTTAAAGCATTTTTAAAGGAAAATATGTCTTTTTCTTAACAGTTTTTCTCCTGTTATTGTTGCCTGTGTTTTGATATTTTTGATTGCTCCATAACTATGCCTAAATATAATAAGATCTACAGGAAACTATTATTTATTGGTCGATATTGATATAATAGGCTGAATAATTCTTGTCCGTATATTTGGATATATCAGTGTCTCTCTTCCCAAATGTTGAGGAAACATAACAACACGGGAATTTGTTGATAATATATTTTTAGGATAATATTAGAATAAACCAGGACTAAACAGCTGCCTAAATCTAACAGAGGATTATCTGGAGGAAATCAATTCATAGAACTGCTTCCCTAGTGAAATCAGGTTGAAGAGTCTCCCATTTTTTTTACTATAGCAGTGACAGAGGGCTGGAAATCCTTATTTTTGTTTTTGTAGCACCATGGACTTCAGGGAAAATGGGGAGAAAATTTTATTGTGCTGAAACTGCAGTGCTACAAAGTTTGATTAAGGCCCAAATACATTATTTCCATTGTTTTTGTCAACTGTGTTAGACAGAAAAGCTTTCCATGAACAGGTGCACTCATATCTAATGATTGCTTTGCCTTAGCAGAAAGTGCTGCTACTCACACATCTCAGGGCACCCATGTTTCATTGTTCCCACTACTTCCCTCACTTGGAAAAACTAGGACACACTACTTAACCCCCACTTGGAAAAGCTAGGACCATTTCACAGTACACAATTAGTAGTGTTTACTATATTAGTGAGTGCCAGTGTAATGTTGTGGACCTGGTATAGATGGCGCCTTGTTTTGTTCCGTGAGGAAGCTGCAGCAGACAAACCGTGAGACTTCCTCACGGAGCAAAAAGAACCCACAAAAAGCGGGCTCTTTTTGTTGCTTGATACTGATGCCGCAGTGCGCCAATGGCGTACTCGTGATGTCAGTATTGTGCTGTGATGTGTGGACGCTAAACATATGTCACATCAAAATGGCAGTGCCCATCTGTACAGGGCACTGCCATTTTGACATACGGAATACGTGCTAGGGTTGCGGGGCGTCTGTAAGCGACGCCACGAGGCAACCCTAACATGTCATCAAGATGTGCGTCGAGGCCCATCTGTACCAGGCCCTGGTTTGAGTGTTGGACTAGGGGATTGGAAGACCAGGGTTCAGATCTCTACTCAGCCACAGAAATCCCTTCAGTGGCCTTGGGCAAGTCACACTCTCTCAGCTTCAGAGGAAGGCAAGGGCAAACCCCTCTGAACAAATTCTGCCAAGAAAACACTGTGACAGATTCCCTTCAAATAAGAACTGACTTGAAGGCACACAACAATTATATTATTACACAATTAGCAGTATGTTTTATAGTAATACTATAATCCACTTTAACTGCCATGGCTGGATCTTATGGAGTTGTGCGCTTTGGGAATTTGGTGAGGCCCTAAAGTTCTTTGACTCAGAGTTATAAATTCTCCTCTCTTAACTGTAAATCTAAGTATGGAATAGGATGTTTACATAGTGGTTAAAGTGGAATTATACAGCTATAATTGTGCACTATGAAAGGGCTCTTGAGGGATGAGAAACAGTGGGTGGGAATCTAGGGCTGTGATAGGTAAGAGAGACTGGCAAAAACATGACATGCCAACTTGTACCAGAGAGGAAGTTCTTTCCATTCAGGCAACTCCATTGTTGGGATTAGAGAGGGGCTGTGGGTTACTGTAGACAAACGTCAGTCTAGAGGGTTTGGTTTCCAGCTCAGAGCCCCTATGTTGCATTTGCAACCAGCATAAAATCCGTTTATTTATTTTCTGTATTCCTGGGGTAGGCAATGTCTTCAGTATCTGAGAGATTAGAGAGAATTCTGCTAATCCCAAATGTCTTATTTTTACGCCTGTCCCACAAATCTTTTCACGTTTTACACCCACTAACTGGCCAACAGCACACCTAAAGCCTCCTAAGACACAGCTGGCCATTTCTGAACATATTTGTCCTCACACCCAGTTGTAGAGTCTATACTGTGCATGTCTACATATCAGTCTCCTGTTTCCACACTCATTTCCCCCTTTTTTCTCTGAGTGGAATTGTAATGGACACTGCTTTTTGGTTGCCGCTAATGGCATTGGAGACCAACCTCCTGACAGCAAGCTTTGCAACAAAATGAGTAGTCAAGAACACTGGAATAGATGGAGGTACGTTTAGTCTACTAAGGCTATAGCATCCTCTTTTAGAAGGAGTTGCTGTGCGAACATGGAAAGTTCTGGAAAGAGTCCAGAACACAACTAGTTCGAGACCAGATGGGGAAGAAACCTTATTCAGATTAAACACATGCAATAGCAGTTAAATTCTGATACTACAACACCTAGAATTTGCCTGCTCACCAGGTATTGTAGTCCAAAAAAGAAAGATTTCTCCAAGTTCTAAGGCACTGGCAACAGTCTCAAAATGCTTTTGCCACTCCTCTAGTGTCTTACACCAGACAAAGTGGGAAAGGGACAGATCCCAATGATGTCATATCAGAAAGTTCTATAGGACCCAAAGATGTTCCTTCACAGGACACTCTTTGTGAATACCTCTCCTCATATATACACTATTTGTTGTTATTCCTGAACCACCAGGGAACTTTTTTTGTTCTTGTCTTCTTTTTTTTATTAATTCCACCAGAGGCTTAACTCTGCAGGAGTTCAAGAAATGCGTCACCCACCTCTGCAGGGTGCAAACCGAGAATACAGAACTCAGTAATAAGCTCCTAGGTCACCTTCTCTGTGGCAAACCCGTGATTCTGAAGAAGTGATGTGAAAAACCTTCTATCTCAATTTTGTTATCTTTTCCTAAATTGTGTCTGAGTTCCCATCCCATTTTTTGCCTGTGTCAAGTTGTGAGTCTTTGCTTTTAGTTCTTCTATGGAAATCCATACAGTTTTTCCATACAAATTTTCCACAGTATACCCTTCTATTGGAACAGTCTTCTGCTTCATCACATCAGGAAGAAACTCTTCTGGAACATGGCCTCATAGCCCGAAAAACCCACCAAAAACTCTTCTGCTTTCCTCACAAATGCACTTTGGGACACATTTCCATCCCTAACTAAACTGCTGTGTTTGTGCTTATTTTTCAATTGCATGCTATTTTAGCTGTTCATGTTTTTAAAATGTATGCATGATATAGTTTAGATGTCACACACCACAAGCCTCACCAATGTGCAGATTTCTGAGGCAAAGTGCAGGTTGCCTGACAAGAAGTCTCAGAAAGTGTGACAGGAATAGTTTTGAACTGGAGCTTGAAACAACTAAAATTGTTTTTCATCCTTATGGTAACGTATGGTGCATACCCTATTACAGCCCTCCCCACAATACATCAATAATCCCCCTGATGAGCTTGCAGCTTACATGATAGTGATGGGCAACATAGACTGACAAATTCTGGCTGGGCCATTTAAAAATTTCCCATAGTGCTGCAGAGTGATACACTGTTAGAAATCAAAATGGTGGTGATTTCTACACATAGCCGAGCACTCATTGGGGCACTAGACATATTGGCCAAAGTTGCTAACTATGAGATTCTAGCTATTTAGGCCCCATTCATACTGGCCTAAAAGACATGGAGGGAACTGGGATGATCCGGATGCCCCTCCCCCGAATCGCTCCGTTAGCAAGTGCCCACTACAAATTGAAATCGAATGCATTTTGACAGAAATCGAATGCATTCTGTAGATTGGCCGCTGCCAATCAAGCTACCGTCATGGTGACGTTTGCAGGGCATCGGGGGAAGTGTCCTCCCTTTTTAAAGAGCCAGGCACAGGGGGTTCAGCGGCTGAAGCAGGGAGAGAGATGCCTCTCTCTCTCCCTCTCTTTTTTTGTAAACCTGTGGGCTTTTGGGTCAGATCTGCCCCTGTCCCAGGCAAAGGATGGGATTGCCATGCGGTTTTTTTATGCTTTTAAAAGCAACATTAGCTTTCCCTTTGCTTCCCTTGCTGTATCTGCTCAAGAAGACAAATCATTCGCATATTTGCTCAAAAAAAATTGTTAAAAATGTAACATTGATTGTTTGCAACATTTGTAGCTTCTCCCTCTGCAGAAAGCAAGGAGAGCCAAGGATATCCAAGTGCAAGCCTGGCTCCATCTGCCTCTGGAATATAAACCATGCGCATGTTCGCTCAAAAAAAATTGTTAAAAATGTAACATACATTCTGGAATATAAACAATGCGCATGTTTGCTAAAAAAAATTGTTAAAAATGAAACATACATTCTGGAATATAAACAATGTGCATGTTCGCTCAAAAAAAATTGTTTGAATTTGAAAAGGGGGGGGGGGTTGCCTGACATGAGCTCCGTTCATGACCTGATTTTTTCCTCCTGCAAGGGAAGGAATGCCCAGCGACAGAGGGCTTTGGGCAGGGGATGCAGGGAAAAGAGGCTCCTAAAGAATGCCTTCCCTTGCTCCCTTCTGCCCAGGGCTCTTTCCTCCCTCCCCTCCGATGAGGGGAGGAAATGCCTTGCCCTTTGCCCACCCTCTGACCTAAATCCCTCCCTCAATTTGCCTCGATCGTGATCGAGGCCAAAGTTCTCATTCCCAGGACCCGGGGTTTTTAAAAAAGAAACGGTATTTGCGCCGATTTCAAAAGACCTGCGCTAGGGGCCATTTAACACGGAACGGGTGTGCAAGCCCCGGATTCGCTTGTGTGAGATTTGGGGTGAGTAGGAACTTCACGTGATTGAATCGGTTTCAGAACCGCTTTTTTTTGTAATGTGAATGGGCCCTCAGTTAAGTACACTTATCTAAATAGTGTCTCCTGGCCTGATTCCTGCCCCCATTCTGACTTATTGAGGATCAGCTACTGCAAGCAATGGGGGTCTTCTCTCCTGTCTCTCAGGTTGCAGCAGAGTGGTATTTCCACCTCTCTCCCACAAGTGACCTCTGATGCAACAGACAGAAGCAGAATCCCTGTCACAACTTCTCTTCAAACTGGAGATCATTCATGGGATCAGTTTGCTATGCTCTGATTGACAGGAGAACAGACTCCTGTAACTTGTAGTGACCAATGCCTGGTAAGGCTGGATTGGGTACTTCTATTATCTCTATGCATTCCCTATATAATTGAATACACTGGGATTGTGCATATGCATCAGTTACAAATGTGTAACTGATTTGTTATTGTGATAGTGAATTCCAGCCATTTTTTTTTAAAAAAAAAGGGAGCCAGAAGCACCTCAGATGTGGTTGCTGCTGGGTTAGATAAACTGCCCAAAGTTGCTGTACTCTGATCTCAGGATTACATAAAGCACTTCAACAGTGGCCAGATTTCAAGGCTGAAAATCACCCAGCCATTGCATGTAGGACAAGCACAGGGAGAGATCTGTGGGCTCAGCAGGAGAAGTTCAAGTGTAGCTGGAGATTGAGAAGCATCTCAAGGCTGAGAACGGATATTCTGAAATTCCAAGCAAGCCTGAATGCCATTGTTTCTCTAGGTTCCACAAGCATTAACAGTGAACATTTCTTTAGTCACATTGCTCACATCCACTTCTAATGCTTAGATATAAGTTACTGATGAGTTCGATCAAAAACAGATGGAGCTGGAAGAAGTCATTGGCATAATAATGCCACTTCACTCCCAGGTCTCGAATCATTCAGCATTATTGTTCTTCGTCTTAACTGAGTCCAGATTTATGACTGCACTGCCAGAGGGGAAAATATAAATCGTTGTTATAAGTTAGATACAGCTTTGGGGATAAATCACAGCATTTTGGAAATGACATCAGCTTTGGCAAGCCTGGCAGCCAGAATGCAGACACAGAGTTGCATGCTATATTTCAGTTTTAGGTTATTTGCTAAGCACTCTATAAATAAACCCAGCTGTACTTATACTTGGCTGCCTTGAATAAATTTCTATTTAATTATGTACTACTTATACACCTTGCAAAATGTGAGAAGAACCAAAAGTGCTGGAATAGAAAAAAAAATTGTGGGTCATTATGGAAGCGGGACACAGTTGTCACCAAAAAATTCTGTGTCATTTGCCTAGAGTCAGGGTTACTGAGGTTGCTGAACCAGAACCAAAACATGACTTGTACCACTACCTCCGGTTGCAGACAGCAGAAGTAGGCATATAGTAGAGTTACAGTCAGTAGAAGTTATGGGGCTGGACAGATGGGGGAAAAGGGGGGGGGACAGAGGCTGCCCCTTCCCCCCTGGATCATTGCTGCGGCAAGAGCATGGGCACAGCAATGATCTACTCCATAAAGGAGCTGAAAAATGCAGCTCCTTTCTGCGCCACAGTGACGTCTTTTGTGCACTTCCCCATTTGGACGCGGCACACAACGCATGTCATCGGTGCACATCATCTGAAGGTGTGCACACCAAAATGGCACTGGGAGAGTGCGGTAGGGCTCGGAAGCGTGGGGATGCTCCACTCTCCTGAGCTCTTAAATTGGCCCCAGAACGGCAGTTCTTGCCCGTCTGTATTGGGGAACTGTTGCAAACAGTAGAAGCTGGCATAGAATAGGCTCAAAGAGCAAATCCATAGCAACAAGGAAACTACTTATGTATGCATTTGAACAGTGGTAGCTGGTGGCTTCCATGTTAGTGGGTTGCACAGATGTCCTGGGCTTTACTTCACATTTTAAAGGCTCTATCTCTGAAGTACTGATTCTATTTTAAGGATGGACTTCAGCACCTAGGATAGTTCCTTTTAAAATATTGACTATTAAGTATGGATTCATAGCCTTTCTGACTTTGAAGCCATCAATATTACAGCCACTTGTTCAGGATCAAATGTACATGATCTTTCCACCTTGATAATCACACAGCTTGGAGGTGAGAATAAAAACCAGGAGGGAACCATCCCTGGAATTGGAGGCATTCATATAGGTCCAGTATTCATACACAGTAGAGTGGGATCACACTATAATAAGGGAGAGGATCTCACATTGCTTGCTGTGGGAATATGTATTCAGCAGGGCTGGGCATTCCATTAGGCTGAGTGAGGCAGTTACCATAGGGGGCAGATGTTGGGAAGTGGCAACAAAGTGTTGTAGGGAAGAGTTGTGTGCCCCAGAGACTGCCTTGTACCTACAAACTATACTGTTGCCATGAGATGTTGTGGATGGTGCTCTTTCATTGCCACCACTGCAAAACAATCCACCTGCTACTCTGATTTTGTCTAATGCATGGGAGGCGGCGGTGTGTGTGTGTGTGCCATGTTATTCCTTGCCTCTTGAGCAGCAACGTTTCTTGAAAGATCTCTGGCAAGGGGGTCCCTGACTATTCCTATAAATGTTTTCAGTTGATCTGTTATAACACTTTAAGCAATTTTGTGGGCTGTTCACCATGTGTTCCATGGCCAGCCTAAGGGAAAAGTTTCACTGTATATTTCATTACATATACCAATTATTCCTACATTACACAGTTACAGAACTTTGATACCTTATGGTACCTTTGATACCTTATATGGGATAGTGGGAGATGTAGGTTAGTGAAGTTCTTTGTTAGAAAACTATACTGCTGTAATTCAGGAAAGTTCACTAGAGCTCTCCAGCAGAGAATTCTGAGGGCCCTACCAGCCTGTAATTTGTAGGATTCTGTAGGATGGAGCCATGGCAATGAAAGTAATCTCTGAATTGTGTCATTATAAAGTACAGACTCCTTACCTCTAACCCTCCCTACATACTCTTATGTAGTCTCTGTTACCTGCTCACTGTTTATTTGCCATTTTCCTTGCTAGTTTATCATTCTAGTCCTTCTGCATAAACCCTTCTGGACTTTGGACCCACATACTTTCTTTGTCATGAGTATACAGAAGCTTGATTACCTTTTGTCTAACAATCAGATGCCTGCTTTTGTCATATATTGGGCACTAGATTTCTAGAGTAGATACTGATAGGAATACTGAACCATATCAGACAGATCCTTGACATAATTAATTGTCATTCAACATGTTGATATTTTTCTAGCTTCCTTGTCCCAGTTGTAATTTTATTGTTTGTTTTAAAAATGACCTGAATCACAGAGGCCAAGTTTCATTCCTTATTGTGGCCGTTCAAATTTTCACCTGTTGTGTTTTGCCCCATAAATGGAGCAAATGGCCACCAGGTCTTTACAAACTAAGATTTAATGGCCAGTCTAGTCAGTTTATATACATGGAATCACAGAATCTTTGCACTGAATGGGTGTTACGAAGGATGGAATTAGGGGAATTTTAATTAGCTCAATTTAGCCGAGAGGTGGCCCTAACAATACCACATGCCAGGATCGTGTCCCAAAGTGTATACCAGAGGTATACAAGAGAAAGAGACTCTGATACCGATTAGGTGCAATTAAAATGGTATCCTTTATTATAGCACAAATAAAATACACAGCAAAAGGGCGCGCGCGCGTGCACACACACACACACACACACACACTCAATGCTACAGTGGGGGGGGGGGGTAAGTTTGGGAGATGGGTTGAGAAGGAAAGGCACCAGCAGGATATACTACCTTAGAAGTCTTCTCTGCGAAGTCCTGATGAAGCTTGGATGGACAGTGAATCACAGCCGCAGGAATGGAAAGAGGGCCGCGGAGGCTTGAGAGCTGGGTTCAAATTGGTGACAGTGAGAGCTCAGTGTAGCTCAGTGATTTCAGCAGAGCTTAATGCTCAAGGAACCCAGGCTCAGAAAAACCCCAAAAAGGTCTGAAAACTCAGGGTTTATATAGTGCCAAACGTATCTGGAGGCTATGGGACTTGCTAGACAAAGGCGTTGATTGCCTGGGCTTTGTTAAGCTGAGAGCAAGCAATGGGTTGCACGATGCACTAGGTCAGGACACAATTCGGAAGGGCAGCCGACTTGATTGCTAGGCCATTAAGCTGATCACTTGCCCTTTAAGTGAGAAGCCAAGTCTATTGTCTAATCTTGAGCAGAAGAGGCGATTCTGGTTTGGCGACTCCCAAGAATTCCTATGGAATTTCCCAATTTTAGCTTTTACTCTAGGGTTCTGCCTTTGCAGGGCATGCTGCCTACGTGGTCTCTCCACTTTTAGGTTAATGGCGGGTCCTCCGTGGGGTCAGTCAGAGGTCATAGCACAGACCGCATGTACCCAAAATTTTATATAAATCCAAACTTGGTAACATGGGACAACACTGAGGCTGCTGCCATACCACAGAATTAATCCAATTTGACATCACTTTTATTGTCATGGCTTCATCCTCTGGAACCCTGGGATTTATAGTTTGCTGTGGCACCAGAGCTCTCTGACAAAGAAGGCTAAATATCACACAAAATTGCAAATCTCAGCATTCCCTAGCATTGAGCCATGACAGTTAGAGCAGTGTCAAACTGCACTAATTCTGCAGTGTAGATTTAGTTCTAGTCCAATCTCCAGCCATGCAGGAATACACAAATAAAACACTCCTGAAAGATACCAATCTAACCTCTGTTAAAAAACTTGCAAAGAAAGTGAGTCCATCACCCTCTGAGGAAGTATATTCCACCAATGAACAGCTCTTACAGTAAAAAGTAAAAATGTACAGCAAAAACAGTAAAAATGTTTTTCCCAATGTTTAGATGGAATCTCTTTTCTTGTAATTTGAATTTTGTTCATGTTATGGTCTCTGCAGTAGCTGATAAAACTTTCTCCATCTTCTACCTGACATCTTTTCAGATATTTAAAGATAGCTATCATGTCACCTCTCAGTCTTCTCTTTTCCAAGCTAAATGTACCCAGCGTTCGTCATTTCTCATAATAATTAGTTTCAGGCCTGTGATCATCTCATTTGTCCTGCTCTGAACATATCCTGGCTTGTCAGTATCTTTCTTGAACTGTATTTTCCAGAGAGAGGCTGACTAAAGCAGAATAAAATGGCACTACTTACCTTGATCTGGACACTATGCTTTGGTCCACTGGCTTTTTTGACTGTTGACTCATGATGGGGTAGAGCATGCAGACACTCTTGTCCATTGTACCAGATTGCAAAATATCTTGGGTTGCCCCTGATATTGGTAGGCTCTTTAATAAGCAATCATTTGTATTTCAAACATCAGTGTCTTTGGTCACCCCCTTTTGCTGTCCTTGCTGCAATCATCCCTTTGCTGATAGTGCAAATGTGTGTGTGTGTGTGTGTGTGTGTGTGTGTGTATATATATTCCAGAGAAAAATTTTGGGCAGCTTCCAGTAGCAGCACTTGCACTGGACCTAGATGAGTGATGGTGTACTCTGCCCTAAAGGAGAAGACAATGAGGTGGTTAAAGTCTCCAGGAGACTGTTTCCATGTATTTCTGGTTGCAATTACCTTTATACCATCATAGCATCACCTTTTCACCAACAGAATAGAATCACCAGAATGATAAAGTTGCCAACCTGAGAAAAAGCCCTTTGCTTTTCTGGAAATATTTCTCCCTCTCCTGTGTCTCAGTTAAAATTCCTTCCAGCATAGTCAGAAGCTATTGTTAACACAAGTGATTTTTGATAGAGGTTGACACAGTGGTAGCAGTTTTTCTTAAAGCTGTTTAACCTCTGTGCTTTCTCTCATGTAAAACATGGTTTATTTTCCTCAGCGAAAATAACTGGAAATGCCTTTCTCATCTCCTGTACTGCAGAAAGAGAATAAATGAAGGTAGATTTGCATTCTAGCCACATCATCTCTCTGCTTTCTTCTCTTTTTCCTTTTGAGCAGAGAACATGTGGTCCCAGACTTCCCATTACTCCTGACATACTGGGGATCACTTTAGGTACTGTTCTCTTTCATTATGACAAGTAAAATTTAAAAAGGCCAAATGATACTGTTTGTATTTGACACAGTCAAAAAGACTTGACAATTATTCTAGAAGTCATCTGCTCCCAGTCCTGCATCTAGAGCAAGGGTTTTATCACACAATAGGTTTGTTGCATGATTGTACTGGCTTGGTTCCATGTTTGATCTTTCCTTATCACACAACATGGTAATTTTCCCGTTGTTGCATTGCACTTCCATCATTACTGGATCACATATTTTTACTGATGGAAAAAACCGTTAATGGCTCCAATATAATTGCTGTTCATCTATTGCTTCTGGTGTGATTGGTTTGTTTTGCTGCCATTACAATACTCTGCCAGTCCTGTGGTCCATTGGAAGTTCTCCACTTCCAATGTCTGGAGAAAACCATGGTGCATAGGAACAGTGTTGCTTTTACTTTGTTTCTCAGCATTTTATTTCATTTTTTAATTGGTTTGCTGTAATTGCACAATTGTGTTGCTGTGGTGGATTGCCAGCATGCTGCAATTACACAATTATGGCAGAATGAAATATTAAAAATAAAATACCAGGGAAAAGAGTAAAAGCAACCAATGTGAACCCATGTCTGGATAGGCACACTACAGAAACATGTGAATGAGATAGGCAGATTATGAGTTGAATTGAATATGTGTGTGATTTCAATCAGAATAACACAATGGCAACAGTGTGAAGTGTAAAAACACAATTGCATCATCATCATCATCATCAATAATGAAATTTAAAAATACACAGCATGCATGCAATGTGTAGGGTGGACATGGGGAGGAAGGCAGAATCTGCAAAGCAATGAGGAAGACTGATTATAGGTGTGTGCATCACCAGTGTGGCACCAAAGCACAGAGAAAATATGGTAGTGGCTGTTTCCATACATTTGGTACATTTCTCCATATTTCTCTTCCACAAGAAATGTGGAATTCAAAATGCATTTAGTATATTTCACTTCTTGGGAGTGCTGTAAATACGTGGCTGCTTTGACTCTGTTCTCCAGTATTTCATAAAACTGGAAGTGTGACTAGAAGCAAAATACTAAAAAGGGATTATCTTCCGCATATTTGCTAAAGTGAATGCTCCTCCCAAAGTTGCAGTTCAGTTGATGTCTGCATCAGGATTCATGGACTTTTTAATATATATATATATATCAGATATTCTGAGATGGGAACAATAGCAGGAAATGCAACTGTGTCGGGAAAGTGGAAAGTAAGGCTGGAGTTTCACAGGGTGATGCATTGTATGCATAAGGCAGTGCGTATGAGAAAGGCAGCTGCCTGGTACAGACAGAAAAAAGGGCATGTTCAATTGAATTTGAAGCTTTATAACAAGCAGGGCAGGTAATTGGCTTCCAGGACATGAGAATTCTAGGCTATACTGCTAGCTCATAGTTCTCTCTTCCAAAGAGTAGTCTGCTTGGGGAAAGAACATCAGTGCTTTATTGTTCTACAGGCAACTCAGTTCAACCCTCTGGACCTGATACTACATTAGGGATATTTTGGTAGCTTTAGCTTTTAATATGGGAGAATTTATTATAAACCCCTTTCTTTCTGAGTGGATTGGTAAGATATTGTAGATATAGCGGGAAACAGATGTGTCAGAAAAGGTGTGCTTAATATCAGGGGTCACTCGTGGCCTAACAAGGAGTGTTGTTTCTCTACCAGCATGGTGTGTTGAGACATCTCTGTCTGGACCATGAACCACTGGTACTTAAACAAATGCCCTGTTCTTGACAAAAGCAGCCAGTGTGCTAATTCCAAAAGTAATTTATTAGTATGTGTAGTTTTGTTTATATCTGGAAAGTATATGTGGCAGTTTTATTTACCTCTGTTCCTGTTGTAATCTGGATATATACATAAATTATGCAAGCAAAATAGATTATACTTCAGGCTATATCATTTCATTTGGATTCAGATATGCTCCATCTGTTGTGCTATATGCGTTTAAAATCATTTGAGCTGGCTCTAGAATTGTCATGCTTACAGTAAACCCTCTAAAATCATTATGGACAATGAAATCAGAATTCAGTCCTATGTCTCCATTGCATGTAGACTACATTATTGGTCACTCGCTTTCTTGAAAGTTTGTCTTTCCAGATATGTTTAAAACTGAGTCTACATCCACACTGCAGAAATAATCCAGTTGGACACTACTTTAACTGCTGTGGTTCAGTGCTATAGAATTCTGAGAATTGTGGGGTCTTTTGAAACATTTACTCTTCTCTGTCAGTTCTAGTGCCACAACAAACTACAATCCCCAGAATTCCATAGCACTGAGCCACTGGTTGTTAAAGTGGCAAGAAGAATTATTTCTGCAGTGCAGATGCAGCCAAAATGAAAATTTGTTATTGAAACAGATCAACAAATAATACATAGTAATAAGCATATTACAAAAACCAAATAGAAGATAAAATAGTAATATAATAGAAACTTTTGGAAAATGGTACCTAATTAAAATGTGAAACAATAGTTTATGAGTTAAACTTTACTTCATGCCTTTATTTGATTAATAAATGTATTGGACCAGGTTCCAAAACAATTTAATATATTGACAGTTAATCTCATTTTATAAATTGGGATCATTTTTAGGAGGTACTGGAAATGCACTAAAAATCCTTCAAAGAAATAATGGGATGACAAAATTTGGAACTCCAAAGCAATGTGTTTATACAGTAGTTTGAAAGGAGAACGCAAATGATATTGCTGACAAATGGAAGCTGCTCAATTATTGTCATATATGAGAAATAATGTAGGTAGTGCCTCCAATTTTCAGTGTATGAACCTTTTGTGATTTCTTGCAGAAAATTCAAATATACATGCATACAAATTATTACTGTACAATAAAACTATTTAAATCACAGAAACAATACTTAATACTTGTTTTTAAAAAGAAAAGAAACAATACTGGTACTTTATACTACACAAAACACAATTGTGAAGCCTAGGCATGTCCACTCAGAGGTCAGTCCTATTCAGTTTAACGGGATTTCCACTCAAAGAAAGATGTAGAGGATTCATCTGTGTTTTCAAATTAATGTTTTATATTGTTTCATTTATATAGCCAGCTGAATACTATTTTAACTTATTGTATGTTTGTATCTATATGAAATTTTATTTATAATTCTTTTATTCTCATAATTCTTTTATTATGTAATCTTCTTTGAGTAACATTTTTTGGGAAAAGGCAGGATATAAATCGAGGGGCAAAACAGACCGCCCTTTTGGAACAGCGTCCCACCACCACTTGCCTCGCTGGATTGGGGCTGCGGCAACCACATGCCACAGCCCTGATCTGGCACTTTGCTGACATTAAAAAGAACAGCAAAATGATGCCCTTGCTACAGTGGTGGTGCTTTTTGGAGCTCCTTTGGCACAGTGTATCTAAACGCTGTGCCAAAGGAGCACCGTGAGGCCCCCCCGCCATGTGCTCAGGTGCACAGTGGGACGCTGGCATCAGGGCAGTGTCAGGGCGTGTGGCATGTGGATGCTATGACCTCACTCTGCCCAGAGACTGGCATTAAACGCTGGTCTGTTTAGCACCTAAGTGAGTGACTGACTGATTCATTGATGTGTTAATATATTTTGAAAGTCTAGAATATAGACTTCTTTTTATCAGGAAATCTAGAATATAGACAAGAATATTGCCTGTGAGAACATAGGGTGCTAGTCTGGAAAGCTAATCTGCAGATCACTGAAACTTCTCTGTCCTATATCATTGGGTTAAAGTAAAAGTTGAAAGAGTAGGAATATGAGTGCAACAGGTTCCTACTACCATTTACCCAGGGAAGAATAGTTGGCTCAGTATGACATTATTCAGGGTGCTGACAGTGGTGTCATTCAAAATAATTAACAATTTATTATAAATCTTTTCTTAATTTTGTGCATGTTAACCAAACACTTTCAATTGTTCCATGATTCATTACTACAGAAATGTGTGTGGATGTGCATTGCCTGCAGCAGAGAGGATGGGAGGGATCAAGGGCAGGCCTCTCTGAATTACCTTACTCCATCACTCTCTGCCTTTTTCATTCATCCTTTCTTCTTTCCTGCCTGTCTTTCTTTTCCCCATTCTTTTTCACCTCTTCCCCAGTCTAGTGTGCACTATGGCAGAACAGGGACTGGCCCAGAAAGCTTTTTGATTGTTGCTGTGTACACCAGTTGGATAGGGAAGATGCAGTAAAGTTTTTCACCAACAACAAGTGGTTTGGCAAACTTCACAAATTGTAATACGTGGTTTGGGTGAACCAGTGCAAACCACCTGATTGACACCACTAGGTGCTGGTATCAGAGAAGAAAGGTAAGGGAAAAGGAGGACTGCTAGTGGGAAACCTATTTTAAATCCAGAAGACAGTTTCACAGAGTTCTTCTTATCTGTAATTTCCTTAGATTGTCTTCTTACTACACATTGACTACCCAACAACTTCAGTGTTCATAAAGCAATGGAAGCAGCATTCAGGGTTTTTTTTGTACAGTAATAATTTTCTTTAGTAAAAAAACAAAACCAGAGAAAAATCTATACTCTTTTTGCACCTATTCAAGTGTACACCACTTTGCCTCTTCTATAGCATGGAAATGTGTCCAGGCTGGTACTTCTCTCAAAACAGTTTTCTTTTCAGGGCAAGTGCATGATTCATGTACATCATTGTTTTTCAAGGACAGGCATTATAAAAGATTTCCAGCACTCTGAAAGTATATTATGATATAGCCTTATTCAAATGCATTCTTTGCTATGACATTTTTTAAAAAAATGTTTTGAATAATAGTTTGCTTGCTTGTTGACCATACAGTAGCATAACATTGTCCGGTTTTTTTTTTGGGTAAAAGATCTATCTATCTATCTATCTATCTATCTATCTATCTATCTATCTATCATCTATCTATCTTTAACAAAATCCCATGACACATATGGACACTAAGGGAACCAGATAAAGCTGTACTGCCACAATTTTAGAGAAAATTATATGGTCAACGTTCAGCGATGATGAATTGCAGAAAAAAGCAAGCAGAAAATGTTTGCTTCAAATGGTGTGTGTATGAGAGAGAGACGTTTGCTACCCAAATCCTCCCCATGGGCCAGTCCTATCTCTATCACTACTGCACTACCAAAATTGAGCAATATATCTCATCAATGAATTCTGGCAGTAAAGTGGGGGAAACCATTAAAACAAGCATTAAATGCTTGGTCTTAATGGAACTTACTTGGTTTGCCACCAGAGTTTGGTAGCAACCCAAGAAAGTTCCATTAAGACCAAGCATTTACTGCTTGTTTTAATAACTTTTCTCACTTTGCTGCCAGAATTCATTGGTGGGATTTATTACTAAATTGTGGGTGTGCAGTAGTGATGGAGCTGGGACTGGCCCATGGGGAGGTCCCCAGAGAGCAAAACTGGTCCCCAAAACTGGATTGGTCTAGTTTTTAAAATATCTAACTTCCAGATATGTTAGCCTTGTAGCATCACACATCCAGAAGTCACTAGATAGAATCAGCTGGCTGGAGAAATACTGTGAAATTTGTTACTGCTTGGTAACTTCTGTTCTTCTCCAAATTTCACAGCCATGGGATACTTCTCTGAGAGGTATAGATGGAAGTCCAAGAAATGAAGTTAGCAGTGGTGTCACTAGGGGTGTAGAGGTGTATGGAACTCACCAGGTGACACCTGAGAGGAGAGGTGCCACCCGGTTTGATCCTCCTCCCACTGTGTATGTGGGAGTTGCAGTGCTACTGTCAGCACCTGCCCCTTCTCTGTTGCCCTGGTGGAGGAAGACAAGGAAGCAGAGAAGGAGAGGCAAGCATGCATATGAGAGAGAGAGAGAGAGAGAGAGAGAGAGAACTGCAAACTACAAATGGAGTATGAGCACACTCAAACATCAGATTGAATGATATAGGAGGAGAGGAAGTGTGCCTAAGACCATCAAACAGAAAATGCCATGCATTGTTGTTGTTGTTGTTGTGTGCCTCCAACATGGTGACCCTATGGTAAAATTATCACAGGGTTTCTTGGCAAGATTTGTTCAGAGTAAAATTTGCCTTTACTTCACTCTAAGGCTGAGAATATGTGACATGCCTTATCCACCCAGTAGGTTTTCATGCCTGAGCAGAGATTTAAACCCTGATCACCAGAATCATAATCCAGTGCTCAAACCACTACTGTACACTGGCTCCCACCCATGAATCCGTGCTAATGCCTAAGCTCATAGAGAGACATGAAAACTAATAACTACTGACTATAGGCATGCTGTGGTCGCTACCTTTAACAGTTATCTTTAAAAAGATTCATTGAAATGAGTTGTTTCAAAGTGGTCCACTTTAAGCATGACTAAGGCCCCAAACAGATGGCTTAAAAGGGGTGCCATTAGGCTGTTCTGGGGGTGGGGTGGGGCATGCACATGACGCATACCCCTGGATTGCTTGGAGGCTACATGGAGGCCATGCCACAAAAGGAGCGGTTTCTTACCATGGCCCATGCAGGACCATATCAGTGGGTAGCCTTGGGACCACATCGTCTGGTTGACACAGTCCTGAAGCTATCCCAGAGTGATCAGGGTGGCAGTGGCCTCTGGCAGCTCCTACTGCCTCATCTACTTCACCCCATGTCTGATTTAAGTATTTTTAAAAATTCTATTCTTTTTAAAAACAAACAAACAAACAAACAAACCCCAAAACCAAAAAGGCCATAATTAAGTATATCTCATGATGAATGAAAGACATGTTGAGGATTTCACAGATGTATTTCATGGTCAAGAATGATATGAATTCTATGTCCTTATAACTTTGGGGGGAATATAGAAGGGAAGAAAGGGGCAGCGAGACGCCATGGCGACCACACGTCATGATAACGATGTGCCCGGAAAAAGGAGCTGCAAAAGGCGGCTTCTTTCTCGGCTGCTGCCGAGGTGCCATTAGCACCCTGCAATGGCATGATGATGTCCCTTGTGTCCTGCGCTGTTTGGACGCGGTGCACGAGGCATGTCATTGATATGCATGTCGTCTGAAGGCGCGCACTCCAAAATGACACCGGGAGAGTGCGGGAGGTCTCAGGAGCATGCAGACGCTCCACTCTCCCGAGCCCTTAAATCGGCCCCAGGCTGGCGCATAGTGCCAGTCTGTACTGGGCCTTATTCTCCATTCATATTGGTCTTTTGGGTCCAAATCCAGATGGTGAGGATGAGTGCCTGCCAGAGACCAGCAAAGATGCCTCACCTGTTTCTGGTCCAGCATTGCCTTATGAATCATCTGAACCTTATAATCTGTCCAGATGAATCCTCCAATGAGTTGGCCAATGTTTGTTTTCTGCTTGTATTAGTAGGTTGTTGGATGAATTAAGCCATGAGAGATGGTTGCCTTCTCCTTACATGCTTCACCATAATCATCATTATTATTTTATTATTTTAGTTTATTATATCCCATCTTTCTCCCAACATAGGAAATCAAAGTGGCTTAATACATGGAAATTTTTTCCCAGACAGTTTCTGGAAGAAATTTAGCTATTTCTGAACATACAGTTAATATAGGAAATGAGGAAAAACACACCATAACTAATCATTTTTGGCCAACCTCTCCTCCCAATACCTTAACTTTGACAATAGACCATTTCAATTTCTGTGGTTCTTCTTCCCCTCTGCTCTCTATTAAAAACAAGCGGCACTTCAAAGTGCACACCCATGTGCTGCAGGTACAAAGTAATAATTCCAGTCCTTTGTAACCTAAAGCAGATAATTCTGAAAATAATTCCCATTGGCAGTGTGAATCAAGAGCAGCCTATTTCCCCACAACTCACGTCCAAAGCAGCAAGAACTGTGGGGTAGGCAAAAAAGACACTACAGCCTTCAAATGGAGATCTGTCATATGACAGTCCTTCAAATAGATTACATCTTCTGTAAAGAAAAACACATGGCTGTCCTAATAGGTAGCCTGGTCAGTGGACAAAAACAGACAAACAAACAAATGAATAATAGAGGAGTATGTGTTGCATTGTGTAGCATTTGCTACTCATGTTTCTTAAGCAAAAATAACAGCATAGAAATCCACACATTCAAGTTCACTTCAGCTTTTTAAATATCAGAGAGTTGGTCATTTAAAATAAAAAGTCAAACATAGTATTTGATACTCAAGTGGCCCTATTTACAAATGATGTTTTTAAATTAATGCATGCAAATATTAAAGGAATTTCATTTTCATACAATAAAACAAACACCTTTCTATGCCCTGGCTGCTTCTCAGTTGAGCAAGGAAAGAATATTCCCATAACATAAAATAGGCAGCACAAAATCTGTTGATAGTGTTTGAACAGCAATTACTGGCACATTTACTTCACAATTTGGTTTATAGCCATTACTTCTAATTTCCAAGTCTGGGAGTAAATGGAGATGTGTATTTGAGGAAACAGATGAGGCAAAGATACATAAAAATTGCATGGACAGATTCAAAACACACTCGCTCACAAATCCAGTAATTTTACAGCTTGTTAAAGAACCATCTGAGAAATTATCATGCGTCATGGAGCTTCTGAATTCAGAAAAGATTAGCAATGTGCATTTAACCTACATCCTAGGAGTGTATCAGTTTCGCTTTGCATGGGAATAATACATTGCTCAGCATCTTTCTTATCCTGCAAAATGGACCAGTGATCAAACTATGATCAAATGCACACAGTCGTTTCATATATTTTGATTTGCATCTCCATTACCTTTTGATAATTAGCTGCTTGATCTTTTTATAAGGTAGTTTTACTTCACTCTTTAAATCTCATAGAAACTAATGCTCAAATCAGAACACACTCTGAATGCTCGCTCTTCAGAAGAATTGATTGAACTGTCTATGCTTTTTTTAAAAGTAGTTTGCATGTAGATATGTTTAATGTTTCAACAGTATATAATTTTAATGTGAAAGAGCTCTCTTTGTGGAGAATTCAGTCTGCCACTGGATGTTTAAATTTTCAGTGTCTGTTGCCATAGCAACCAGAACAGAATCTGGTACCCATTGCGTTCAACATAAATTAATTTAAAGTCATAGCAGCTGAAAGATTTTATTCATTCCCCTCAACCAACCCCTCAACCTAGTACTGGGATAATTTATGCACAGTTCAAGTAGCTATATTTTAAATATCATTAGAGCACATTTATCCTCAGGTAATTATTAGTTTTATTGGCAGGATTCCATACTTTGAAGGTAATGAATAATGTACCGGTATATGAAGAAATTGGTTCCTAGATTTCTTGTGGAATTAATGCCCTAAAATAATAGAAACAGAATATCTAAATGCATTCTCAGTTCATTTCTCCTCCATCTCCATATATTTTATCCCATTCACTTTCAAATTGTTATTACTGTATGAAAGTCAGTAAATGAACTGTTAATGTTTATACTCGGCTTAAATTTATTTGTTGTTTTGGACTATTATGATCATTTTATGAAAGCCATATAACTATTAGAGCTACTTCTTAAATAGCATGTTTATCCCATTAGGCTTTATGAGGGGGAGGGAAATTATTTTAAAAATTAAGATTCTAATCAGAGGTTTAAATTTTTTATGGATATAGTCTTTGGGGGTTTCCAGATTTGTACAAAGAATTAGAGTACAGATGATGAATGTAAGAGTTGAAGGGGAAGTGGTGAGCTTAATGGGCAAACATGATTTCTGAGAAACATTTGCAAATAATGCATATAACTAATTTCCTTGGCTACTTGTACTGTATGTAGCTCCCACAAATCTGCAGAAAAATAAAGCTGATGAGAGACTATTATCACCAAAATGAATATAAGCTAGAAAGAGGTCAGTAATGTCACTTGTTCTACACATAATAGAGATCTACATATCAAATAACATCTATTACTGTTTTAACAATCTTTGGGGCTGCAGAAGCCTACATATTTTATACAAATGACTTTTCATTATGATACAGCAGGCTATTATAATGTCCTTCCTTTTGTTTGCGTCTCTTTTTTAAAATGTACATTTCATTTCCCTCTCGGTCTGATTTTAATTTGTGGACAGCATAACTGAACAAAACTTTTTTTTTAAAGTGACTAACAAATTATAGAGAAAAAAGCAACATGGTTTTTTTTTGGGGGGAAGGGTGTTGAAAAATAGGACTCCCTCCCCCAGTCAACAGTGTTTTGATCTGAAGCCTTTGTTGATTCTACAAATCTCCAAATGCAAGGCCAATTTAGAATGGATTCTGCAATCATCTCCCCCATCCCCCATATGGAGCTGCATGCAAGGAAACACACTGTTGAGGCATGACGGAATACTGTTTTGAGAGTTTTTCATGTGAAGAGTGAGAAAGCTTTCTGCATATTAAATATTTAGACTCGCTGGCACACTTCTGTTGTGGAACATCTTTACTGTCAATGTCATTGTCTCTGTATGTCTGGTAGTTATAACCTAACCATATTGACACACGCTGTAATGAGACATTTAAGAATACAGGAATGTGTCGCAGCTCGGCATGACTCATTTGCACCAATCACACAGATTCATTAATAACACAGCCAACTCTTAGTGCTCCTGCAGGGCTTCACTGCTCAGCATTTTTCTATCCCAACATGAGTGGCTGAAAACTTCTTGTTTTGCTCATTTGCCTCAAATGCCCCCCACCCTGTCACTCCATATTTTAATGACATCATGTTAAATCTTCTTCAACAAGCTTCAGAGACAATAGATGTTTTGTGGTATCTGATGAAGCAACTGAAGAAGACTTCCTCAATATCTTTCTTTACAGATCTGATCAGTATGAATAAAAAATTGAAATGGAACCTCCTGAATGATAGTGAGGGAGCAAGAGGAGCAGGGTTTGTGCTTTGCCCCACAATTCAGTGAGAACTGGCAAGAATTCAGAGAAAAAGATGCTGCAAAAAGGAGAATGCTTATGTAAATGGTCTGGAAAGGACTCACTTCAGTGAACATAGCCACGCTTGGGTTAATGGCATCAATACTCCACTTTATTTGTTTTAAAGCTCGTTTCGAATGTCAGATAGTTGACTTTGAAATAAATGAATTGATTTCAGTCTACCTTATCCATTATTAAGTGTTAGCGGGCAAAAGGCCATATCATAAAGTACCAACTACCTTGCTGTATTTCCACTGGAAAAATTTTTAGTATGTTTTCATTCAAAAGCTAGCACACAAAAATGTACCAGGCTGTAGCTGCACTGAAACAGAATGACTCATGCATGGAACTTTAGTCCACCAAGGATATACAGTGGACCCTTGTTATATGTTGGAGTTTGGTTCCAAGATGCCCTGTGGATAACAAAATCCATGGATGCTCAGGTCCCATTAAATATAATGACATAGCAAAACAGTGTCCCTTATAAAAAATAGAAAATCAAGGCTTGATATTTGAAATTTATACTTTTTTTGAACATTTTTCAAACCGTGGATGCTTGAATCAGTGTATAAGAAATCTGTGTATAAGAAGGGCCAACTGTACCTCTCTTTTGTCTGTCACATGTCTGTGTCAACCATGTAACTAGCTGTTCAAATCTGTGGGGGATGCTTGACTTTGTGGCCTATCGTGTCTCTGATGTTTAAATGGCAGCAAGAACAGTGAGATTTTCTTTGTCATTCTACCAACCCTTCAGAACTCCATCCCAAGCTGAAATCACATTTGACCAAGCAGACTGTTACTCTACTTAGGAGGTGAACAGAATTCTTTTATCTAAAATTAGATTTGGGGCTGGAAAGGAACATTTTTGCTGCTTGTCAAATGCTTTGGTGTTATTTTATTGTTCTTCAAAAAGTCTTTTAAAGTATGACGTTATATGTATATTGGGGCTGTATGGTACTTTGCCTTGGACAGTGTCCTCTGGGAATTGTGAAATCCTGAAAATATAAGTAAACAGATACACGTTGAAATCTATGGGAAACCTAGATAACTAGACAAGGGGGCAGAAAAGAATCCTCATAGCTAGTTAAGAATATGCTCCCCAGTTAGCAGATTTATTCTTCTCCTCATATAACAGTTCTTATATTTCTGCAAAACATGACAAGGGCAAAGAGGGCAAGAAGAGAGGAAAATCCAGCATACTCCTAGACTTTTCTCTTCCTGGAAGAAGTTAAGTCAATTTCTTTTTCATTCCTAAAGGGAATGAAAGACAGAAATCAGCTCTAAACTGCCAGGTTCTTGGAAATCATCAGCTCCCCTGCCCTGCCCTCAAAACAAAACTTGTTTGAAAAAACTTGTTTTATTGCATGGTTTGTAGCTACAGCTTTTCTCTCATGGCACCTGTTTGGGGAGAGCAGCCTCTAATACAGTCACTTCAATAAACTATGCTGCTTTCCCCAGGATTTGGTCCCAGTATGTCTTGGAAACAACATTTAGGGAGAGTGGGCAAACACATGCAAAGGATGTGGTAAAACTCTTATTCTGCAAGTAAATCGTATCGGAGCCAGTGTGTCATAATAGTTTGAGCATTCAATTATCACTCAGATTGTGCAAATGGAGCTTAAAGTGCACCTTTTTGGTATCAGTCATGCTCATCTGTATCTTCAAATATGTGAGCAGTGTTAGGGTCAAGTGAGTTAGGAGGAGCCATCTCCATTTGTCTTGTCCACTCATTCTTTGGATAGTTTTGTGTATTGCAGCAAAGAGACAAAGCACATGAATGAAATAACAGCAAAGTGGAAATTGGGGTACTGAAGGTGAAAAGTCCCCTAAGTTAGTGGTTATTGACATTTTGCTCTTCAGAGGCTTGGGATATCAATTCTCAGCATCACCATGTTGGTTGGTAAAACAAAGAGAGCCTCTTCCATAAGGGTATCTCACTTAGGGATGCCTCATAAACTGCCATTCAAACTGGGCAAAAGACCCAAGGTGCATTTTACGATTACAAGTTTGCATCCCATTTTGGAAGCAGATGTTTATTCAGATAAGCATCCCAAGTAAGGGACAGTTACAAGTAATTTCTTAATTATTCTTCATGTATGTGGATTGCAAAGGTAAAGAGAAGAACACAGCAACATGATGAGGAAAAAAAAGACAAACAGTGCCAGTGTATTTGCAGTCTAAATTAACTACCATGTTTAAACTCCAGCAGATTATTTCTGACAGCATGAATAGCTTTGTATCCCTCTGGGCATAATCATGAGCTCTCCTACCTGTTTATCAGAGCCACATAGATGCTTTAGCAATGAATGTGGTGTGTGTGTGTGTGATACAAATGAAGAAGAAAACCAGTTGTGCATTTGTAAAGGCAAACTGCTTCTAAAGAAACAATCCCCACTGTGTGATTTCTTGTCATAAGTAAAGGACAGCTTGTGTATCTTCTTCAAAATAAAGATCCTGTCTTTGAGTACATAGTAGTTCCTATATTTGGAGCTGTTAATGATTCCCACTCAACAGATTATTCTCAATAATATGTGCGTGTCATTATGAGCACAATATCCTGTGTGCCTGGTAATGCTGCCTTTGGAACACAGGATAATTTGAGCTAAAGATGTTTGTTTCTTTTTAACATACCGTTTTCTATTACAGGAACATGGAAAGCTGTCTTAAACCAGGTCTGACTATTTCTCTATTTAGCTCAGTATTACTTATTCTAACTAACTACATCTCCGTTGCAGCACAAAGAAAGAACCCGATACTTTATATAGGAGTTTCTAAGCATTGAATCTGAGATACTTTATATATGAAACATGCCCAGAGCTTGGGAAAGTTACTTGTTGTACTACATCTTCCATCTAGCATGGCCAATCAGCATGGCCAGTATGTTTGGTGACACCCTGGTAGTGCAATGGTTAAATGTCAGTACTGCAGCCACTCACTCACAAACCATAAGGTTGTGAGTTCAATCCCAGCCAGGGGCATAGAGTTGACTCAGCCTGGCAGCCTTCTGAGGTTGCTAAAATGAGTACCCAGTTTGTTGAGGGCAATTAACTTACAGTTGTAAACCGTGAAGAGACTGTTTAGTGCAGTATGAAGTGGTATATAAATGAAGCTGCTATTGCTATTGCTATGATGGCTGGGTGATTCTAGAAAATGTACCCCCCCCCCCCCAGATTTAAGTTTCTTACACTCTGCCACTGCTGGCAGCCTACAATCCCCTCCTCAAGGACCCCCTCTATCCAAATTCTTCAGGAAGAGTAAACATTCAATTGTTGTCCATCTAAGATTTTATCAACTTGTCTAAAACCTGTCTGAAAGCCTTTATATAATATTTTTGTGACCTTTGTGTCATATTTACCTGTGTCTATAAAGGCTAACGGGGTTTTTTATTCTATTTTGTGCATTTGTTTTTAACTTTGATGTATATGCTGTGTTTTTATTGCTATTTGCTGTAAACCGCCCTGATCTTCGGAAGGGCGGTATAAAAATAAAAATTTTATTTATTTTATTATTAAATCAGAAAGGCAAAAAAGTGGCCTCACACTATTAGATCTGTAGGTTTCTCATATCTTCTTTTCTACTCTTTATTGCATTTGCAGTAAATGAGAAAATTTTACCTTTTTTGCTATTTAATACCATTTGCTCCTACCATTTGAAACTTGTCATTTTGAGTGAACAAAACAATCCATTGTAGAAAAAGAGACAGCCAATTTATTTCCAATAAAGGCAATAGCAGTTGCCGGCAGGCATCTCAATCTTATTTCTTCTAAAAATGTTAACAATTATGCCACTGTCTAGCTTGTTGCAGTCTGTTGTGTCCGAAACATGCCCTTATTATGTGTTGAGCAGCTGCTCTTGTGTACGTGAATCACTGGGATGTGTATTACTGGGACCTGAAATTTTGAAAGCAGCCTGTGGTCATCTGAACAATTTCTAGTCCATCCTCTGACAGCACATGCAATAAGAAAGAAATCCTCATACTAACATCAGCATTTCTTCTGCCTTTGACGTTGCAGAACCAGATTTGTGGTGATATTTTTACCCACTTGGTGCTGTACATGTAATCACTGCACCTTGTTCTTGGCAAGGCTTAAAAATCAAGGATGATGATTATGATATTTATTTCTATTTTGCCGTTCCCCCAGTCTGAGACTTAAAGTGGCTTATAATGAATTAAAAAAACACCTGAAAAACAAAACATATTGGATGCCAAAAAAGAGCATCTTCTGAGAAGTTTATTTATGTTCTAAATGTAAATAGTTGCTAGGCCTACCTCTTGTCACAGAGATGCAATTAACCCAGGCAGCTGATGCTTATAGGATGTTTCTCTTGTACCTAAGGCCATGCCCTTCTGCTGGGTATATCACAGCTATTCTGAGCCTCCTATACTGCCTTGCTACGTCTGGTAAAATGACACATAATAATCAGCTTAGAGCTTCATATAAGTAAGAGCCAGTGTGGTCTAGTTAGAGCGTATCCAACTAAGACCCGGGAACTCCAGGTTCATATCCCCAAACAACCATGAAGCTTGCTTGGTGATTTCAAACCATGGGACTAGGACTTTATTCTCTGAGGTTTCTACCTCCAGCAAAGTTTTTTTTAAGGTACTGCATTTGGCATGTTTATGGCAAACCCTCTCTGAACGAAACTTGCCTAGAAAACCTTATGATAGGTTTGCCTTGGGGTTGCCATAAATTGGAAATAGCATGGAGGCACACTGCAATAACAAACCTAAACATCACCTAAATGTTTTCCTAACGCAACAGTATGAAGGCTTCTTGAGAAATTAAATGTTCTCTGACTAATAAAGGGGCTGGTAGCTTCACAAAGGATAGAGGCAACCTGGTTCTGAAACATATCTTGTTGTGTTGCTAATGGAATTTAAATTTTATTTCCTGGATTTTATTCTTTGGCCTGTTACAAACGGGCACCCTAGTACGTGACGAGTGCGTACTAGGGTTAGAAAGGGGCATCACTTCTTGACGCCCCTCACCCTAGTATGGACCCAGTCCGTACAAAATGGCGGCGCCCTATACAGATGGGCGCTGCCATGACTACGTCACCATTGCGCTGCCTCCAAACAAGGCGGCGTGGTTGTGATGTCGTCGCGCTGCATGAGGGCACCTAGAGCGCTCTTTCTGTGGTGTGAGAAGGAGCTCCGAAACGGCGCTCCTTCTGCGGTTTGCGTCGCTGGCACAGCCTTTAGACGGCTGCACCAGGGACGCAAGGGAGAAAGGGGCTGAGTGGCCCCTTTCTCCTCTTCCCCGTGGCCTGGAAAGCGGCGGATCAGGGCCTCAGAGGCTGCCGTTGTGGCAGCTGAGGCCCCGATACAGCGGGGAAAGGGCCGCTTACAGGCCGCCCCAAAGGGGCGGTCTGTAACATTCCTATGTCTCCTAGAACCCACATGGCCAGGAGGAGCGGCCTGCCTGCATGGATATCCTTCCATACCATCTCAGCTGAGAACAACAACAACAACAACAACAAAAAGGCTTGACAAAATGTAGGCATGTGATGAACAATGTCATATTTTTCTTTCTCCTTTATGATTTTTAACACCTTTGCCTGATGAAAAAGCCAGTGGAGCTCTGAAAGCTGGCTACATATATTTTGTGCATATTGGTTGGTCTAATAAAGATACCACTGTTTTGTGGATTTCAGATGTTATTGCCGACTTGGTTACCCCTGGATATGTTTTCTACTTAGAAGTGTAAGCCCTCCTGAAATAAATGCATCCCTCCTATGTGTCAAGTGTGCACTGTGTCTAATAATATTTCATGTTATGGCTATTCACTGACACCAGAGACCCATGAACTGGATCCAAGCTCCACTTTCTGAAGATAATAATAATAATAATAATAATAATAATAATAATAATACGTTTTATTTATAGACCGCTATTCCGCAATGATCATA